>NC_047085.1:206316698-206619729 GCF_902459505.1 Geotrypetes seraphini | reverse complement strand
AAGAAGGGCTGTTGTATTGTTAACCTGGGAATATTTTCAATAACCCCTACTCCCAGATCACTCACTAGTTCCACTGATTCTCTCCAAAGGAGGACTGAAGATTTGGGGGAAATGTGAAGGATTTGCTGTCAGATGAGGAAAAGAACTGGCAGTAAATTCCAGAATTTACATGATGGTATGCAGACCTGAGGAGGAAGCACTGCCTGAAGGAGCATATGAGCAACAGGACAGCACTAGCAAAGAGATTTAAAGAGATAAAGGAAGTCAAAAGGAGAAGTGTCAAATGTTATATGCAACTCTTAGAAAGAGACCAAGACATGACATTGTTCAGCACAAACAGCACTTTGGGTTTCACAGGGATCTAGAGTCATTGAGGTGCTTGGAAAACCCAGGCCTCATCCAGTGTCTGAGATGGCACCTCAGAGAGCTACTTACTTGATAGTCCCCTAAAGAAGGTATAGCTGAAACTGGGATCCTAGTCAGGACTTCATCAGAAAGATCAGTTCCTCAATCAAGTAACTTTGTACTATATTGGACATATTTTAACTTATGGACAAAATTGTAATAAATTGTTATTGTCTCTTTGGTGGTTTAGACATCTCGCTTGCCTCTTTTGTTGTGTGCAGTTACTCATTTTTGAGGCAAGGTTTTGGCTTCTTTTTTTGTCTTCTATATAAATGTCTCTATCATATCTTCCCTCTACTGTCTTTCCTCCAAAGTATACATATTGAGATCTTTAAGTCTGTCCCCCATATGCTTTATGATGAAGACCACTGACTATTTTAGTAGCTTTCCTCTGGACCGACTCCATCCTGGTATATCTTTTTAAATATTGTACACAATATTCTAAATGAGGTCTCTTCAGAGTCTTACACAGGGGCATCAATACCTCCTTTTTCCTACTGACCATACCTCTCCCTATGTACCCTAGCATCCTTCTAGCTTTTACTGTCACCTTTTCAACATTTTTGGCCACCTTAAGACCATCAAACATTATTGCTCTAAAGTCCTGCTCTTCTTTCGTGCACAAAAGTTCTTCACCCCTAAACTGTACCATTCCCTCAGGTTTTTGCAGCCCAAATTCATAACCTTTCATTTCTTAGCATTAAATCTTGGCTACCAAATTTCAGACCATTCTTCAAGCTTCACTAGGTCCTTCCCATTTATTCACACCATCAGGGGTGTCTACTCTATTGCAGATTGTGGTATCATCCACAAAGAGACAAATCTTATCTGACAGCCCTTCAATAATATCGTTTGCAAAAAGTTGAAAAGAATAGACCCAAGAACCGAAACTTGAGGTATACCACTGGTAACATCCCTTTCTTCAGAGCAATCTCCATAGACCACTACCTTTTTGTCACCTTCCACTCAACTAGTTCCTTACCCAGTCTGTCACTTTGGGCCCAACCCGAGGGAACTCCGTTTATTTATTAGATGCCTGTGTGGAACACTGTCAAAGGCTTTGCTAAAATCTTAAATACACCACATCTAGCACACTCTATTCAATTCTCTGGTCAACCAGTGAAAGCAATTGATCAGATTTGTCTGACAAGACCTGCGTCTTGTGAATCCATGTTGCCTTGGGTCATATCCACTGGATTCCAGAAGCTTCACTATTCTCTGTTTTGAAAGTGTTTCCATTAATTTACTTACTACAGAAGTCAGACTTATCAGCCTGTAGCTCCCTACTTCTTCCTTACTTCCACTTTTGCAGAAAGGAACCACATCTGCCCTTCTTCAGTCATCTGGTACCACTCCCAATTCTAGAGAAGCATTGGAAAGGTCAGCCAGTGGAGCAGCCAGAACTTCCCTAAGTTCCTTCAATCCGGCCCCATTGTTTTGTTCAGCTTCAGTTTAGCTAGCTCCTCACAAACGCAATCCTCTAAAAATCGATTAGAGTCTACCACACCTCTATCACTTTTTGCGTTGTCTGTCCCTAAGTAAGGCATTGCTAATTACTGCAGTAATTCTATAAAACATTTTTGTTACATGAAGCTTACTCTACATGCAGAAAAGAGTCTTATAAAGTGTGTAGCCAAATATGCCTGTAAGTATTCCAGAGGTGTAGTCTGGACTGAGTGGGAAGCAGAGGTGCAATGTATGTGCTTGTTTTACAGGATATATGCATATTGTGGATTTCTTGAAACCAGAATGGCTGTGTGTATCCTAGGGGTGACCAGGTTGAGACTACACCTCTGGAATACTTACAGGCATATTTGGCTACATCAATAATAATAAAACGCTAGAGCGCACATGCGTTCTCAAAAATTTGTGAGTCCTGGCGCCGTGAGGTGTGCTTCTGTGGCAACATTCTAATTGACACCTCGCAGCGCTTGCAGGGGCTGGAGGCGCGTGCGCGCGATTGTGCTCTCTCCAAACCTCCCGGCTCCAGCGGCATAGGCAGCACCAGTGGCAGCAACTGAGTGGTGGACAGCAGCCCCACTCCGGCCGTTGACCCTCCACAAATCTCCCGGCTCCAGCAGCGTAGGCAGCACTATAAACACGCTGCTTCGCGCCCTTCTACTGCCGATTTCCTCTGCCGCATCTCTGATGACATCATCGGAGACAGACGCGGCAGAGGAAATCTGCAGTAGAAGGCCGCGAAGCAGCGTGTTTAAAGTGCTGCCTAAGCGGCTGGAGCCCCGAGGTTTGTCGGCGGTGGGAGGGTCAGGAGCAGGCCAGATCGAGCAGGACAACGGCAGTAAAAGAAGGGGGAGGGGCCGAACGGAGCAGGGAAGAGAAGGGAAAGGGGGGTGGGGGAAAATGCTGCTACTGCTTCTGCTCAGGAAAGGGGGGATAGGAGGGAAATGCTGTTGCTGCTGCATAGGGAAGTGGGATGGAAATGCTGCTGCACAGGGAAATGGGGAAAAATGACAGACAGACAGCGGGAGGGAGGGAGACAGAAAGAAAGAAAGACACAGAGGCAGGGAGAGGGACAGAAAGACAGACAGAGAAAGGGGGCCAGAGAGAGAGTCAACGGGAGAGGGAAAGGGGGCTGCTTTGGGGGGGGAGGGGTGTGCTTGGGGCAAACAGCTTTGCTCTGGGGGGGAAGGGGCCATGGAGAGACAGGGAGAGGGAAAGGTGGCTGCTTTGGGGGGAGGGGTGTGCTGGGGGGAGACAGAAGGGGCCACGGAGAGATAGGGAAAGAGGGCTGCTTTGGGGGGAGGTGTGCTGGGGACAGACAGCTTTGCTCTGGGGGGGAAGACAGAAGAGGGTCATGGAGAGACATTTGGGGGGCAGGTGGGTGCTGGGGCAGACAGCTTTGCTCGGGGGGGGGGAGGGGGAGACAGAAGGATACAGACAGTGGCCAATGAGAGAGATAAAGAAGCACAGACAGACAGACACATCTATTCTAGAATCCGTTAATGTAACGGGCTTAAAGACTAGTACTTTTATAAGAGCTCTTTTCTGCATGTAAAGCAAGCTTAATGTAAGAAAAATGTTTTACACTAGGTTAAGTGAGATTTGCTTTAGTTCCAGCATTCAAAAATAGGCATGCACTCTGAGCAGTTTCATTGTGAGGCATATACAAGGTACCATTTTAAAAGAGCTTGTGTTTTTTTCTGCTCATAAAAATCTGTATCATGAGCTGGTATGTTCTACAAAGATTTATGGTAGTATAAAATTTTTTATGTGTTTGGTAGACTCTATCTGTGCTGCAGTTTGTATCTTTGAATGCATCTTTCTGCATGGCATTTCTGAGAGTGATCTGTGTAAGATTACAGTAGTCTGAAGAAATATGTACACCAGAGGTTGTCTTGTGATATTTTGTTGTCCTATCATTAGTGCAGCAGTGTTGAATCATTCTTAGAATAGTTGCATTGGACAGCACTATGACCCTCGTATACATTAGAAATATCATCTAATAAACCATGCAGTTGATTTATTAACTTTGGGGTTTACAGTGACTAGACTTTAAACTCTGATTAACATAGCACAGTTAATGTGAAACTCATCGATGCAGGAGATTGTGCAGGAAAATAGTACAAGAGCATTCAAAAAAGTTTGGATAAATGTATGAAAAATATTACTGTCATTGTCAAGTTTTCCCAGGTTTTAATGTTTCATTGAACCTTAACTGCTGAATAATGGAACAGTTATAACAAGATGAAATGCACCACAACTCTCAAGTTTCAAGTTTATTAAAATTTGTTTGATCGCTTTACATAAAATTCTAAGCGATTTACAATAAAAATGAGGGGAAAACAAGTAATCATAAAAACATGACAAAAGACAGAGAAGTCAATCACAAACTGGAACATGAGGAACGACAATTTAAAAGTAAAGAAACAAATAAGGGTAACACGAGCGGTGAGGGGGAAACCTTTAAAAGGAAAAATAGAATTGATGATTTAATATGGTGGAAGAATGTCTAAGTTAAGATTCGAAAGCATCTTTAAAAAGAAAGCACTTTTAGAAATTTTAAGTGGCATAGTTTCAATGCAAATTGGTGAGCATAATGAAATGCCATCTTTCCATGGAAAGAGAAGAGTTTTTGTTTTGGTGACGCTCAGTGGCAACATGCTATTGTTTAACCATATGTTTATGGTTTTGAGTTTTTCGTTGATATCATCGATTTCTGAGATGTTTTACGGATCTAAAGGATGGAGAAGCTGAATATCATCAGCGTAAGCGAATATAGAAAAGCCAATCGATTGGCATAGTGTCAGAAGAGGAGCGAGATAGATGTTGAATAAGAGCGGGGATAAAATAAACCCCTGAGGGATTGTTTATATAGGTTTCAGATGATGATTTGTTAAATACTACTTTAGAAGTGCGGTTGGCAAAGTAGGACCTAAACCAACTAAGTACTTGATCATTAAAGCCTACAGAAGATAGCTTGTTTTGTAGGATTTGGTGATCTATAGTGTCAAACGCGGCCAATAAATCTAGATAAATTACCGTAGTATGATGGACTGGTGATGATCTAGATAATATAAGACTGCAGTTGTAAGACCAAGTAAAGAATGTTCTGTTGAATGGTGTTTTTGAAAACTGGTTTGGTTGGGGTGTAAGGCTTTTGCTTTTTCAATAATATATTTGGTTAAAGACCACCCTTTCGGTTAGTTTTGCCAAGAATGGACTGTTTGCTATTGGCCTATTTCTTTAAAGTTTCCTCTAAGTATGCATTGCTTGTTATGAAAGACAAGATGCTGTGTTACATGGACCCTTGTTCTGACCCAGTATATGAGTTCTAACAGCTCTAACAAGCTTTATCCCAGGACAAGCAGGCAGGTATTCTCACTAGTGGGTGATGTCATCCGACAGAGCCCCGATACGGACATCTCGAAAGCATGTCTTGCTTGAAGAAACTTAGAAGTTTCGAGATGCCCGCACCGCGCATGCGCCAGTGCCTTCCCGCCCGATGTACCGGGCGTGTCTCCTCAGTTCTTTTCTTTCCGCGGAGCTGAGAAGTTATCTTCAATCTGCGCTGACTGAATTTCAGTTTTTTCTTTGCCTTCTTTACCCGCGTTTTGGTTTATTTCTTTCAATTCAACTTTACTTTACTTTATTTAAAAAAAAAAATAAATAAATAAAAGTTCAAAATTATTTCTTCCGGCGGTTCGGCCGGTCCGGCCTCGTGGCTGCGGCCTACCTCTTTCGACATTGCAGCGTCGATTTTCCGGCCTATGTCACGGCCAATCACCGGTTTTAAAAAGTGCAGCAAGTGCCAGCGTGCGATTTCGTTGACGGACCCGCATCGACGCTGCCTTCAGTGTCTTGGTCCGGACCACGTTCCGAAATCGTGCAGGCCTTGTTCCACGCTCACTGCGCGCTCGTTCAAGCGGCGTTGCTTACTTTGGGAGTCGATGTTCAAGATGGAGACTGCCAAGGATCTGTCTGCTTCTACATCGGCTGAGGTTTCACCGGTCCGCTCGAAACCTGCATCGACGACTCCCGCATCCAGCATCGTGAAGCCAGCATCGTTTACACCGGCTGCGGCTTCCAGTTCCGTTACGGCGCCTGCCTCTGTCTCTTCGGTTCAGGTACCGCCTTCCACTGTCCCTCCCGTGGTCATCAAGGTGCCCAAAGCTACTAAGCAGAAGCACTTGGCCTCGAAGGAGCGCGAAGACCGTGCAGGAGGACCCCCTTTCGGTGCGGATCCCTCCATATCGGCTTCGCTTCGATCCCTGCTGGAAGCTCAGTTTGTCGAGCTTATGCAAACTATGGGACCCCGGCTTATCGCCAACATTCAGGGTGAAGTCAGAGCACCGGTCCCTGAGGGCGGTCCGCCCCCTCCCCCTCCCCCTCGCCGTTCGATCTCGCTGCTCGACGAGGGGGATCGACGGAGGGCGGCGGATGCCTCCAGGAGGGCTTCCCTTCCTGATATGCCACCTTTGGAGCCCATTACTCCTCCAAGGCAACAGGGCGCTGGGACGGCCCCTGATATTCGGAGTCCTGGGCATACTGCATCGCAGGAAGAGTTCTTCCGCACTCCATACCAGACTTGGGTGGCGCTGCGTGAGTCCGCGTCCCTGCCACCTCTGCGATCCACTGCTTCGAGCCCCATCCATTCCTTAGAGGCTTCGGGGGATCGTGCGATGCACAGAAGTTCTCGCTCCCCATCCCGGCACCGGGAGGGGCATCGTTCTCGTCATTCATCTCGACACTCCTCACGTCATTCGGAAGTGTCCCCACAGAAAAAGATGCAACGTTTGGGATACTCATCGTCCGATGTTTCCCAACCGGAGGGACCAGAGTATGAGGAACCATCTACCTCTTATTCTCCATGCCGGTCTCAGCTCTCCCTAGACCCGGAGGCTTCCACTTCGTCTAGTCCGTCTCGGCGGCCGGCCTTGGCGGACCAATTGTCTTTCTCATCTTTCCTCCGACAGATGGCGGATGACTTAGATGTGACTTTGGATACTGGCTCCAAATATTCTAAAGAGTATTTGGATACGATGCATTTGCCTCACCCTCTGGCGGAAACTCTTCGGCTTCCTTTGCATAAATTGCTGGACCAGACTTTCATGCGCTGTTTTGAGACACCGTATTCTATCCCTGCGGTTCCCAGTAAGCTGGATGCTCGATACCGCATCGTTCACCACAAGGGGTTTGAGGGAGCTCAACTTTCTCATCAGTCTCTGCTAGTCGAGTCTTCTCTCAAGCGTTCTCACCCTTCCCAGGTCTACGCTTCTGTGCCTCCGGGCAGGGAGGGGAGAACGATGGACAAGTTTGGTAGACGAGTTTACCAAAATTCGATGATGGCGACTCGAGTGCTCAATTACAATTTTTTCTTCTCTTCCTATTTGGATTTCTTCTTGCCGGTCCTCCGCAAGTTTGTCCCTTTCATCGATGCTGAAGCTCGTTTCCAGTTTGAGGAGGTGGTGGCAACCCTGTCCCAGTTGCGGCTGCAACTGATGCAATCCTCCTACGATGCCTTCGAGCTCTCGGCTCGTGCTGCGGCCTGCTCGGTCGCCATGCGTCGCCTGGCCTGGCTTCGCACTATTGATATGGATCCGAACCTCCAAGACAGATTGGCTAATGTGCCTTGTGCGGGAGCGGATCTATTCGATGAGTCTATCGAGACTGTTACTAAAAAGCTTTCGGACCACGAGAAGTCTTTTCAATCCATTCTGCGTCCTAAGCCTAAGCCTCAACAGTCTCGTCCATCTAGACCGCCTCAAATCTACCAGAGGCGTTATCAACCAAGACAGGCTCCCCTAGCGAGACAGCCTGCGAAGAGGCAGCCTCCACAAAAGTCTCAGCAGAAGCCTCAGATGCCGGCTGCACCCAAGGCCACTCAGCCCTTTTGACTCTCTTCCGGGGAGCATAACCGACGTTCTGTCTTCCCTTGTTTTTCCCATCGGGGGTCGACTCCACCATTTTTATCATCAATGGGAGTCGATCACCTCGGACCTTTGGGTCCTTACCATCGTAAGAGAGGGATACTCTCTTCATTTCCAACGGGTCCCCCCGGACCACCCGCCAAGAGAGTATCCTTCCAACTCGATGCAGACCGCTCTTCTTCTACAGGAGGCGCAGGCTCTGCTTTGGCTTCGAGCCGTCGAGCCGGTGCCAGTAGATCAGCAAAACCGGGGGTTCTACTCCCGGTATTTTTTGGTTCCAAAGAAGACGGGCGATCTGCGTCCCATTTTGGACCTTCGAGTCCTCAACAAGTTTTTGGTCAAGGAGCGGTTCCGCATGCTGACCCTTGCTTCTCTTTACCCCCTACTCGAGCAGAACGATTGGTTATGCTCTCTGGATCTCAAGGAGGCCTACACTCACATCCCGATACATCCGGCCTCCCGCAAGTTTCTCAGATTTCGGGTGGGACATCTACATCTGCAGTATCGAGTGCTTCCATTCGGCCTTTCCTCGTCTCCCAGAGTCTTCACGAAGTGTCTGGTGGTGGTGGCCGCTGCACTCCGGAACATGGGTCTCCAGGTGTTTCCATACCTCGACGACTGGCTCATCAAGGCACCTTCGGCCCCAGAGGTCATTTTGGCGACCTTGACTACAATTTGTTTCCTGCAGAACTTGGGCTTCGAGATCAACTTCCCCAAATCACATCTTCAGCCCACCCAGTGTCTCCCCTTTATCGGGGCTGTTCTGGATACCATTCAACTTCGAGCATTCCTTCCTCCTCAACGCATGGATGCTCTCCTTCTGCTCTGCCAGTCGGTGTCTTCTCGCCAGTCCATCTCGGCGAGACACATGATGGTCCTCTTGGGCCACATGGCATCCACGGTTCATGTGACGCCTTTTGCCAGACTACATCTCAGAATTCCTCAATGGACCCTGGCATCTCAGTGGACTCAGGTGTCCGACCCGTTGTCCCGTCACATTACCGTCACTCCTGCTCTACGGCAGTCTCTTCTCTGGTGGATGACCTCTTCGAATCTATCCAGAGGTTTACTGTTTCACTCTCCTCCCCACCAGAAGGTTCTCACAACCGATTCATCGAACTATGCATGGGGGGCCCATCTGGATGGTCTTCGCACTCAGGGGTTCTGGACCAGTGCGGAACGACTCCATCAAATCAATCTTCTGGAACTCAGAGCCATCTTCAATGCTCTCCAAGCCTTTCAGCATCTGCTTCACGACATGGTGATCCTTATTCGCACAGACAATCAGGTCGCCATGTATTATGTCAACAAACAAGGGGGCACGGGCTCGGCCCCTCTTTGTCAGGAAGCTCTTCGAGTCTGGGATTGGGCGGTTCGCCACAACACCTTCCTCAGAGCTGTCTACATTCAGGGGAAGGACAACGTTTTGGCAGACAAATTGAGTCGTCTTCTCCAACCTCACGAATGGACGCTCCATTCCAAACCCCTTCATCAGGTCTTCGCTCAGTGGGGAACGCCTCAGATAGACCTCTTTGCAGCGCCCCACAACTTCAAACTGCCTCAGTTTTGCTCCAGGATCTACACTCCTCTCCGCCTCGAGGCAGATGCCTTTCTACTGGAGTGGGGGAATCGCTTCTTTTATGCGTTTCCTCCCTTTCCTCTCATTCAGAAGACTCTGGTCAAGTTAAGATCAGACCATGCCACCATGATCCTGATTGCTCCTCGGTGGCCCAGACAACCTTGGTTCTCCCTTCTACTTCAACTCAGCAGCAGGGAGCCAATACTTCTTCCAGTGTTTCCTTCACTGCTTACTCAACATCAAGGTTCACTGCTTCATCCCAACCTGCAGTCTCTCCACCTGACAGCTTGGTTCCTTTCAACATAACCCCTCACCAGTTTTCTCAAGCTGTGAGGGATGTCTTGGAGGCTTCCAGGAAGCCTGCTACTCGACAATGCTATTCCCAAAAATGGACGAGATTCTCGACCTGGTGTATTTCCAATGCTACAGACCCTCAGAAAGCTTCTCTATCGTCTGTATTGGACTATCTTCTACACCTGTCCCAGTCTGGTCTCCAGTCTACCTCTATACGAGTTCACCTGAGTGCTATTGCGGCTTTCCATCAGCCTCTACAGGGGAAACCTTTGTCTGCTCATCCTGTGGTTTCCAAATTTATGAAAGGACTTTTTCATGTCAATCCTCCTATCAAACCTCCTCCTGTGGTTTGGGATCTTAATGTTGTCCTGTCTCATCTTATGAAGCCTCCGTTTGAACCTCTCAAAACGGCTCCTCTTAAGTATCTCACCTGGAAGGTGGTTTTCCTGGTGGCCCTCACGTCAGCTCGCCGAGTCAGTGAGCTTCAGGCCCTAGTGGCAGATCCACCCTTCACTGTATTCCATCATGACAAGGTGGTTCTCCGTACTCATCCAAAATTCTTACCTAAAGTGGTCTCTGAATTTCACATCAATCAATCCATCGTGCTTCCAGTGTTTTTTCCAAAGCCTCATTCTCATCCTGGGGAATCTGCTTTGCACACTCTGGACTGTAAACGTGCTCTGGCTTTCTACTTGGATCGCACAAAGCCACACAGAACTGCACCTCAACTTTTCGTCTCCTTTGATCCAAACAAGTTGGGACGACCTGTATCGAAGCGCACCATCTCTAACTGGATGGCGGCTTGTATCTCTTCCTGCTATGCCCAGGCTGGTTTATCCCTTCCTTGTAAGGTCACAGCCCACAAGGTCAGAGCAATGGCAGCCTCTGTAGCCTTCCTCAGATCGACACCGATTGAGGAGATTTGTAAGGCTGCCACTTGGTCCTCGGTTCATACCTTCACCTCTCATTATTGTCTGGATACTTTCTCCAGACGGGATGGACAGTTTGGCCAAACTGTATTACAAAATTTGTTCTCTTAAGTTGCCAACTCTCCCACCATCCCATTGGGGTTAGCTTGGAGGTCACCCACTAGTGAGAATACCTGCCTGCTTGTCCTGGGATAAAGCAATGTTACTTACCGTAACAGTTGTTATCCAGGGACAGCAGGCAGCTATTCTCACGTCCCACCCACCTCCCCTGGGTTGGCTTCTCAGGCTAGCTACCTGAACTGAGGAGACACGCCCGGTACATCGGGCGGGAAGGCACTGGCGCATGCGCGGTGCGGGCATCTCGAAACTTCTAAGTTTCTTCAAGCAAGACATGCTTTCGAGATGTCCGTATCAGGGCTCTGTCGGATGACATCACCCACTAGTGAGAATAGCTGCCTGCTGTCCCTGGATAACAACTGTTACGGTAAGTAACATTGCTTTAAGGCATATCTGTAGATCAATAACTGGTTTTAGTTGGACCTTAAGGGAATAAATTTATGCATCATGATGTAACTGCGCTGTTTATGTACATCATATGAATATACTGTGGTTGTTTACCTTTAAGCTGAAGTACTACATTTTGAGAAAAAAAATATAAAAAGCCTTTTCTTGAAATATTTGACAACAGATTTTTACATTTATTTTAAGTTTCACATTATCATTTTCCTAGAGAAACTTGAAAAGAATATTGCATTTGGATCATCACATTTTTCTAAAATTCTGAGTTCTTATGCATATCCTAAATCACAGGATAATAGGTTTCCTCATTATGTAGAAATCAACAGAATTTTTGATTATAAGGAACTCAGTAAAAGATACTTTTGGGGGGAGGGTTTTTTAAAATCACTAGCCTTTTCCAGTGTATTTGAATGGGGTTTCTCAGTCCAGTCTTCTGGACATACCCAGACAGTCAGGATGAAGGAAGTCATCTTGCCGCTGTATCGTGTAATGGTTCACCCACATTTGGAATACTGTGTCCAGTACTGGTCGCCGTACCTCAAGAAGGACATGGCAGTACTTGAGGGGGTCCAGAGAAGAGCGACTAAACTGATAAAAGGTATGGAAAACTTTTCATACGCTGACAGGTTGAAAATGCTGGGGCTGTTCTCCCTGGAAAAGCGGAGACTTAGAGGAGACATGATAGAGACCTTCAAAATCCTGAAGGGCATAGAGAAGGTAGACAGGGACAGATTCTTCAGACTGTGGGGAACCACAAGTACAAGGGGTCACTCGGAGAAGTTGAAAGAGGACAGGTTTAGAACAAATGCTAGGAAGTTCTTTTTTACCCAGAGGGTGGTGGACGTATGGAACGCGCTTCCGGAGGCTGTGATAGGCCAGAGCACATTACAGGGGTTCAAGGAAGGTTTAGATAGGTTCCTAAACGATAAGGAGATTGAGGGGTACAGATAGAAGTAAAGGTAGGTTATAGAAATGCTCAGAAACCACTTCACAGGTCATAGACCTGATGGGCCGCCGCGGGAGTGGACCGCTGGGCGCGATGGACCTCTGGTCTGACCCAGTGGAGGCAACTTCTTATGTTCTTATGTGAATCACTTGTTTACTCTATCCAAAAGCACTAGGACTAGGGGGCATGTGATGAAGCTACTAAGTAGTAGATTTAAAACAAACTGGAGAAAATATTTCTTCACACAACATGTAATTAAACTCTGGAATTCACTGCTAGAGAATGTGGTAAAATCAGATAGCTTAGTAAGGTTTAAATAAGATTTGGATAATTTCCTAAGAGAGAAGGCCATAGGCCAGTGTTCTTCAACCTTTTTACACCCGTGGACCGGCAGAAATAAAAGAATTATTTTGTGGACCGGCAAACTACTAGGACTAAAATTAAAAAACCCCATTTACGCCCCATCTCCGCGAGCTCGGTCCCCGCAAACCATCTGATCCCATCTGCACAAGCCACAATTATGATTTTATATTGAACGTATTTTATTAAAGTATAAAAAGAAACAATATTCTGAACAATTGTGATTTTATAAATACAAATATACAGAGCACAGACCAACAAAACCCCTGTCTCCCCTCCCCTTCACATATATCCCCTCTACTATCAAGAAAACTGAACAAGCCAAGTTATTATAGAATGCTACATAGAAATATCATGCTAACAGAATACTGCTGTCCCCAGTTATGTCTCTAGCAGGATATATATTTCAAATCTGATATATTCTAATGACAAAATAGAAATAAAAATTTTTTTTTCTACCTTTTGGTGTCTCTGGTTTCTGCTTTCATCTTCTTTTCACTCTTTTCCTTCCAGCATCTGCCCGTTCCATCCAATGTCTGCCCTCTCCCCCTTCCATATGTATCTGACTTCTTTCTATGCCCCTCTTCCTTGTCCATCCTCCTCTCTCCTTTTTACATCATTCATTCCAGCTTCACTGCCTTCTTCATTTTTATCTCCTACACCAGATCTAGCATCTTTATCCCTCTCTCATTTCTCTGCTGACCCCCTTTCTAGCATCAATGTCTCTCTACTTTCTCATTCCTCTCTCTTCCCTTTCTCTCATCTGATCTCTCCATTCCACCCTGACCCCCTTCTCCTCCTGTAAACTCCCTGCCAGCTGTTTCCTTCCTTTTTTCTTTCTCTCTACCCTCCTTCCTTTTTTTCCTTCTCCCTTCCCTCCTCCCTCTATCCAACATTAACTCTCTTCCCATCCCTTTCCCTCCTCCCCTCCCAGCAGCATCTCTCCTTCTTCTCCCTTCCCTCCTCCCTCTATCCAGCATTAACTCTCTTCCCATCCCTTTTCCTCCTCCCCTCCCAGCAGCATCTCTCCTTCTTCTCCCTTCCCTCCTCCCTCTATCCAACATTAACTCTCTTCCCATCCCTTTCCCTCCTCCCCTCCCAGCAGCATCTCTCCTTCTTCTCCCTTCCCTCCTCCCTCTATCCAACATTAACTCTCTTCCCATCCCTTTCCCTCCTCCCCTCCCAACAGCATCTATCCTTCTTCTCAATTCCCTCCTCCCTCTATCCAACATTAACTCTCTTCCCATCCCTTTCCCTCCTCCCCTCCCAGCAGCATCTCTCCTTCTAACTCCCTTCAAGTCCAGTAACAGCTCTCCCTTTATCCAGCACCTTCCCAGCCTCCTACAGTGGCTTCCTCCCCTTCCAGCAGCTCTCAGTACTTACTGCAGGAAGTTGCCGGTAAATCACTGCCCTGGCAAATAGGAGAGCTGGTGGGAGGGGAGGAAGTCACTGTGAAGGCTCCCCAGGATCTTGTTCGCACACGCTGACCATCTCCCTCCACCTGCACCTGAATCTGCAGCTCTCTCCGTTCTAATCGCAACTTCCCCGCGGCCCTCTTCAGCAACTCGGCAGGGGCGGCGATCAAGACACGCTGCCGACGTTGGGACCTTCACTCTCTGAGTCCCGCCTATTTTGTTTCAACTTCCTGTTTCCGAATAGGCGAGACTCAGAGAGGGAAGGCCCCGACGTTGGCAGCCTATCTTGATCGCCTGAGGCTGGGAGGAACATTAGTCAGCAGGAACCGCAGTCGGCAGGAAATTTAACTGTCGACTTGATCTCACCGGCCCTGCGTGGACCAGCAGAAATTTTCTGCGGACCGGCACCAGTCCGCGGACCGGCGGTTGAAGAACTGTGCCATAGGCCATTATTGAGATGGCTTTGGGAAATCCACTGCTTAATCCTAGGATAAGCAGCATAAAATCTGTTTTACTACTTGGGATCTAGCTAGGTACTTGGGACCTGGGTGGCCTGGGTTGGCCACAGGATACTAGAATTAATGGATCTTTGGTCTGTCCCAGTAATGGCAGTTCTTATGTTCTTAACATTTCCCTGTCATCCCATTCCAGCAGACGTATCCAGATAAATGGGTTATGTCAACCCACCAGCAGACAGAGATAGAGAACACTGAAGTTCTCTCTTATATAGGATGGCACTGTGCCCAACTGTTCATTAGGCAGATGGATGGATATACAAGATTCCACTCTCCTGGATTTATCTTGGCTGTGCTCCTGTCTTAAAATTTAATTCAGGTCCAGGTTGGGGTTCTTGGCTTAGGGGTATACTTGGTGGGGCCAGGTCAATTCCCACCCCGTTTGGGTCCTAGCAAGGTGTCTGGCTCCCTTCCTCCCTCCTCTCCTTCTCCACAGTAAAGGTGGCTGTTTAAAAAAAAAAAAAATCTGAGCATGGTCAAGGTTTAACCCCAGGGGATCCAACAGTTACCTCCATGGGTGTCCTAGATTTACAGGTTGCATATCATTGTTATAACTTATTTAATTATTCAATTTTCTATACAGTTCTCCCAGGGGAGCTTAGAATGGTTTGCATGAATTTATTGAGGTACTGAAGCATTTTTTCCTGTCTGTCCCAGTGAGATCACAATCTATTTAATATGCCTGGGGCAATGATGACTTGCCCAGGGTCACAAGGAGCAGTATGGGTTTGAACTCACAACCTCAGGGTGCTAAAGCTGTAGCTTTAACCACTGTGCCACACTTTTGATTGAATGATTTGCCAGCCTTTGCTTGGCTGCATGAGTGATTAATGTTCTCCTCTTTCTTTCTAGGTCCTGTGAAAGACAGATATGATTGCACAAAGGATTGGTCGTTACTCTAAAGCCTCAGAGCTTCTGGGAGTTCACTCAGGATCCTTAGCCAATTACTTTGGTCATGTTTTCTCCAGAGCTGTAGAATCTGGTTTTCCTGCGAACACAACTGCCTCAAATTCAGTCCAGCTGTTGGGTAGACACTACCCTCGGGATGACTATACTAATGTCAAGGACACAATTCTCTCTAAGGTGGAAAAAAACTTGCACAACCAGAAGTATCACCCTCTCTGGCTCATCAAAGAAAGAATTAAGGATCATTTTTATAAACAATATGTAAGGTGTTCAAGGACCCCTCTCTTTTCTGTGTATGACAATCTGTGCCCTGTGGTCACAACACAGCAGAACTTTGATAGGCTGCTAATCCCAGTAGACCACCCCAGCAGAAAGAAGGGAGACAATTACTACTTAAACCAGACTCACATGCTGAGGGCTCACACCTCAGCCCATCAGTGGGACTTAATACATTCAGGACTGGATGCCTTTCTGGCTGTAGGCGATGTCTACCGTCGAGATAATATTGACAGCAGCCACTATTTTGTTTTTCATCAGATGGAAGGAGTTCGGCTTTTCTCAGTACATGAGGTAGGAAGGATTTTTTTGGGGTAGAAGATTATGCCTGGTTGTTGCAAAAGCTTATTAACAAAACAAAATAGAGAGGATCATTTTAAAAGGCATTTCTGTAAGTGAAACAGTTCTTGTATATGATGGCTGTTCTAATATGGAGGTATGCACATAAGCTATGTATATATGTGCACTTTTACTTGCGTTTGGGAAAGATATTCCAATAGTTGGGGAGGTGAGATCTTGATTGAGTTACCCTTTTAAGTGCATACTTTTAAATTTAACCCAACTCCTCTACTGTGCACAGATGTCCAGTGATATACTGTGAATATTCTCTGCTGCTTATTCACCTGAGACTATTGGATATACTCAAGAAATGTCAGTATTCTAACCTTTTTGTATGTTTCCTGATTTGATGTCACCATTTCTCTTCTATCTTTCCTTCTTTTGGCATCAGCTTATTAGATTGATTTGTTCCTATCTCTAGGAAAAGGTGATCAAACTCACCATAAACAAAAATGAGATTTCAATGAATTCTGTTAGAGCAGTTTGTATAGAACAGTCCAAATCTCCTTTTTTTGTAAAAAAAAAAAAAAAAATGCAGAAATCCAAGCAATGTAACTTTTTCAGACTGCTTATGGACCCATGACATGAAAAACTGGCCCTTCTCAACATTCTGGATCCACTATTTTAGTCACTTTTTTCCAGAAAGTTAAATTTATCTTAAAGCAAAGTCAAATGTACAGTTTCTACAAGGCCTATACCTATGTGCTCAACATCACTGAATACATAGCTATGGGAGAGCATGAGGAGTAACCAATGGTACTGAAAACAAAAATAAACAGAAGGTTTTTGAGTCATTTATACACTGAAGGCTCTGTACTTCTCATCTCCTCAGAAATAGGAAGCTTGTATTGGAGGCAGGAGGTACAGCAGAAGCTTGAGTGTGAAAAGGCTCAGTGGTGGAGTGCTTGCTGTTGCTTTCAGCACTGTTGCTTCTGGATGCTGCACTCTGCAAACATGGGCCAGATATGCAGCACTGGCAAAGAAATAAAAGATGCTGGACTTCAGGAGAGTTATTTCTACAGTAGAGGATCCCTAGGGATGGAAAGTATTCCCCTCTTACCACCCCCCTTCCATCAAGAAAATGGCTCTTAACATTGAAATTAGGTGGGAACTTTGATGAGGGAAAACAGGCATTCAGGAATTATGTGAGGACTCAGGAGACTGAATGAGAGAGTATGGAGACTTTATGACCATTTAGAGGCTTTTCAATGGTGGGAATGGTGACTGAGGATTCAGGGATTGTCTGGCGGTGAGGGCAAGGCACTTGGGTAGGGGTATATGTAAGGGTATGTTATGTGGCCTGGGGGATTTGAGACAAGGTGTACGATGATGGGAAGAGATAGAGAGGGTAGCGTAAGGCTGTGAAGAAAATGGAAGCACTGAGAGAAGAGGATAGATTTGTGAAGGGATGATAGAAAGTAGAAATAAAGAAGCTGGAGAGGAGGTGTAAGGGGTCATGGGAAGCTAAATAAGAAAACAAGAGTTAGAAGAATGTGCTGGATACCAGGGATGAGTGACAGGGAAGGAGCTTGGGATGATAAGGCTGGGGAGGTGAAGTGAAAGAAGGTGAACAAAAGGCTTGGGGAGACAGAGACAGAGAAGGAAATGGATTGATTGGAAAAGAGCAAGAGTGGAAGATGAAAAGTTAGAAGAAGTGTAAGAGGTAAAAGAAAGGACTAGAAGGTGGAGACAGAGTGAAAAAAGAGGCGAAATCTAGCTATAAGTGAATAGAGAAACACAAAAGAAATAAATGGACAAAAAAGATAAAAGGGAAAGATCAATGTGAGAAACAAATCTAGGGAAGGAAGAGAGAAGAAAGAAGAAATAAAAAGGACATTAGAAGACCAGCAAAAAGAAAATGGAAAGAGGCAGGAACCACTGTAATTAGAAAAAATTGCTCACACAGTAGTGGTGTAATGGAGTGTATGGAATGAACCCAATTCCCCGTAAGTACATTCCCTCAACGGGCCACTTTGACAGAGTTTTAGCTCTGGTCTGCTTAGTAAGTAGAACATGGTCCAGCCAAGGGGAAGTAAAAACCTAGAGCAGGAACAAGATAGGGAAGCCAGAGCAGGATGAAACAACCCTTGAGGTTAGACCTTCACAATTAAGGACAAGGAGCCAGAAGAGTAGCCAAGGTAGAAAAATTCTTATTTGAGCATCGTGAATTGCTGGCTTGTGGCTTAACTGAACTAGCCCTTCCTTGTCTGTTAAATACTGATCTTTAAGTTGATGCTCATTTGAACATTCTAGCTAGCTGTATCATGGTAGGAACCACTCCCTTTTTATTGGAATGGTGTTCCAAGGGGATTATGTTTGTTCCTGAGTTACCAAGCCTGTGGTATATAATTGATGCACAACCAATTTAGAGATTTGTTCTACTTTACACTGTGGCTTGGCTGTGTCTATGAAGAGTCCATGCCTTTTTCATAGTGTCACAATTAGTAAACAAAATAAAAGTTGGGGGTCAATATTCAGCCATCGGGCAGTGAGTGTTACTCTGGATAGTCAAAGCCGGGACTTATGCGAACTCCAACTATCAATATCTTCTTTTTAAGCAACCTAACACATAGCCACTTAAATTGGCATTCATCATTTAAGTGGCCATGGGTTACCACATAAAAAATAGGACAGACTTTATGCGGTTCCATTTATATAGTAACTGACCGCTTAAGGGTTGAATGTCAGCACTTGAGCAGCCAAATGCAGACTTTGCCCCCAGCATGTGCCCAACACAGTTTCCTTTGATTTAGTGCTAACCGCAATAGTCAGTGGCATTTAGCCAGTTAAGTGCCACTGAATATTAGTGGCTAGCCCCGAACAAGTGATTTAACCAGTCATTGACTGACTAAATCGTTTTGAATATTGGTCCCTCTATTTTCAATTAATAGTGTTTAGAAAAAGTTAGGAGGTGTATTGGAGTTTTGTATCTTCAGATCTGCTTTTACAAGTATATAGTTCTTGTTATTTATGTCCTGAAAGTTAAAACTGTTGTAGTAAATGTCCTAGATTGTTGGGGCTAAATAATACCCCAGATGCTGGTGTATAACAACATTTGTAGGGTTTATATCCAAAAATATATGTACAGTCTCCTCAAACTTCTTTCCCACAACACAAATAGTTAAGGGTCCCCTGATAGCGAGCTGATTCTGTGCAGTAATTCAGAAAGCAAAACATGATGGGTGAGTGCTTTCAATTTAGAGTACAATTTGTTTGTAATGAGCTCTTCAGTAATGTATAAGTATAAATATAAGAACATAAAAATAGCCATTCTGGGTCTATCTAGCCCAGTATCCTATTTCCACAGTGGTCAATCCAGGTCACAAGTACAAGTGGCAAAAACCCAAATAGTAGCAACATTCCATGCTACTGATCCCAGGGCAAGCATTTGCTTCCCCCATGTCTGTCTCAATAGCAGATTATGGACTTTTCCTCCAGGAATTTGTCCAAACCTTTTTAAAACCCAGATACAATAATCGCTGTTTACCACATCCTCTGACAACGAGTTCCATATAATCATGCAGTACGTTTGGAATGCTTGCGCACGTTTGGGTTTTCAGGAGCAGTATCTTTCATTCTTTGCTAATAGGAGTTTTTATGTGACTGGCGGAAGTGTACGATCAGTGTTATTTTCTTTGAATTGTGGGGTGCTGCAAGGTTCCTCGTTGTCAGTGATACTATTTAATTTGTTTATGGCACCAGTTGGTAAATTATTTTTGGACTTGGGAATTCAATATCATTTATATGCAAATGATTTGCAATTCTTTTTTTTTGAGATGACTGCTGACTGTTTTCAGGATTTTTGTTTGTTGTCATCTTATTTGGATGCTATTGTGACTTGGATGTCGAAGAATGGTTTCACGGCAGCCATTTATGATGAGTGATCTGCATGGGGCAGGAGCGTAGGAAAATCGCTTCTGACCCAAAAGACCACTAGACCACAAGGTAAGGTCTAGGATGCTGGGGTAAGGCAGGGTGGGTTAGAGTTGGCCCAAAAGTTATTCGCAAATTTTCCATATCCGCGGGCCGGCTCTGGCTCTCACCCCAGCGAATATTGAGGGAGGAGTGTAGTTACTTTAATTGACTATTAATCCTTCATTTTTTCAAGTGTACCTACTATTATCTCCTATTAAAGGCAAATGCTAGATCAAGAAGATCTTTGTTTGGTCATATCAGAAATAGAGACTATGGATCTCCAGGGCCCGTAGCCAATTGCCTTTAGAACACATCTTGGCTATTGGCCTGCTTGCGGGCTGTCATTGATACAATTGCTTCTCTTTTTCTTGATTTTTAATCTTTTTAATTACTACTTTTTACTATTCTTTGTACTTATTTACTTTCGTTCTTTTCGTGATACTTGTCTCAAATGTAGACAGAAGATATCCGTTTCGCTCTCATTTTATACTGAGGGCTTCTTCAGAACAGAGCTTTGTGCATTTATCGTTGTTTTACTGTTTTAAATGACCTGTAGATTCTCAACGCGATTTAGTCAATATGTCATGCCAGATAGCCCACAACTGCCGCCTATGTTGGCAACTTACTCCCTTGGTAGTTATTGGGCAAGGAGTAGGGATTGGAGGGATAGGGAGCATGGAGTTGAAGACCTTGCCAGGCCTGTGATGATCCTGAGCCTGTATATGTAACTGACCACTGGGAGAGTTTTGGGAAGAAGTAATTTTGCTTGTTTTTCACTTCCTCCTCTTTGTGGCATAATGGCTGCTATGGTTTTGCACCAGGTGGAACCATCCTTTCATGCACTGATCAAGCTGTAGACCCCTAATTAGCATCATTTGGCATTCTGGTGCCACCTAGGGCCTTAGAGGATCACAGCAGCTATAGCAAGTACTCCTGTGTTACTCCTGTGGCTCAGCCTCAGTCACCCAGACATGAAAAAAATTGCTTTTCAATTGCCAGTTTCAACTTCTGCCAGCAACCAGTCTGGCCAAATAAAAATTGCACAGGCCTGCAGAAGACTGGGCAGTTGGTATTGACTGTCTTATTCCATTCACAGCCTAAGTGCAATAGTTTAATATAATAAATAGATAACTACAGTATTTATTACAGTTGCTCTTTTAATATAAGCTGTGGATAACATACAGTAGAGCACATATAAATAAACACATGACAAACCTTCAGTTAAATTATACAAATGACTACCTAGAGGTTGAACAAAATGATAATTTCAGGATTAGCCGCATGCATTTTCCTGAAGAATCTGCTTCAGTAGCACCATGTGAAGGTTATGTATTTTGTGGTAAATTTCCTATCTGATACAACTGTGCTTATCTTCTCACCCTGTTATTCTCTTAATAGCTAGAATCGAGCATTAAGAAAGGGTGGTAGATGCGTGAAACAGTCTCCCGGTAGAAATGGTGGAGACAGAGACTGTCTGATTTCAAGAAAGCCTGGGATGGGCCCTTGGGATTTCTTAGAGAGAGGAAGAGGTAATGGTTACTGCAGATGGGCAGACTGGAAGGCCATTTGGTCTTTATCTGCCATCATGTTTCTATGTTTCTAAAACTACTTAGTCCTCCCGATAGTCAATGTGATTTAAGAGGGCAGGAGAATATTGGCCACTGAATATTGGCTCTGACTGCTCTTTCAGAAAGTGGGTAGGTCAGGGGTGGTATTAGGGAGGGGCAGCAGTTATGTGGGTGCCAGCAATATGCAGTGCTAGCACCTGAATAGCTAACCCGGTCAATTTATTACCACAAGGCTGTGCCAACCATTTTGAGGATGCTGCCACCAGGGGCAGGAGCAGGTGAGGTTTGTTCCTGCCTTGTTTGTCCCCATTAGACCATCAGGAATCTAAGGTAGGCCTAGGGGCCTATTGAAACCTGGGGATGGTTTTTAATGTCATTGGATGGGGAAAGGATGACCGGAAGAAGGAGGTTGGGGGCAAAAAAAAAAAAAGAGAATATTATACAGGTCCTGGCCAATTTTCAGCTAGTGCCCGAATATTGGTCTTATGCAGGCCCCAGCTGAAAATTGACTAGAGCCAAATAAGCTCTGGCAGCTAGTAGCAGGATAATTAGCTCCAGATATTTAGTGTCCATGGCACACCTGCCCAGCACTGAATATCCGGGGCTAATGTAGTTGGTGATGGCCAGTTTTTTAAAAACCAAAACAACGCTGACTGCCGCTGGCTGACTATTATCCCCAGCACTAAAATTTTTATGTGATTTATGATATCAGCGTTCAATATCTTCATAATAATTAGTAAAATGTTTTTCCATTGATGCTTGATAATTAGACGTATGTTAAATTTTTTTTCCATTAATTTCACCTTCCCTCTTCTTTTCATGTACCTTTTCTTGTCTGCTGCTTGGCATGTGTTATTGGCCCTTGAGATGACAGGGTGCTCATGCTAGCTCAGTAATCACCATCATCACCTGTCTTTTCCTCATTAGTTAATAATATGCCAGATGGCTCGATCCCTTAATCCTCTCCTCTAGGAGTGTAGGGTCAAGCCTGTCTTTCATGTAATTCTTCTGCTATTTCAGATGGAAAATGAAAGAAACCCATACTTGGCATGGTAGTGCAAAATGCTTTACTTCTTTACTTTTGGGTTGAGAAATTGGTATTTCTAGTCTGTTATATTCATAACTGTGTTAGTATGATAAGGAGGTTTTGTTTTGATGACAGTGAAATTGGTCAAGTAGAAATATTATATTTGTTAAATTTTACATGTGAAATTGACTTCAGCAGACTAGTAGATCACTGGGATAACTGGATGTAAAGGAGTTTGATTATACTCCTCAAAGTAGGTAGCATAGAAACATAACGACAGGGCCTAATGGACCATGCAGTCTACTCATCTTCTCTTCTTCTCCCTAAGACAGGGGTAGGCAATTCCGGTCCTCGAGAGCCAGAGCCAGGTCAGGTTTTCAGGATATCCACAATGAATATGTATGAGATGGATTTGCATGCACTGCCTCCTTGAGATGCAAATCTATCTCATGCATATTTATTGTAGATATCCTGAAAACCTGACCTGGCTCCGGCTCTCGAGGACTGGAATTGCCTACCCCTGCCCTAAGAGATCTCATAAACCTGTCCCATGCTTTCTTAAATTCAGAAAACGTCCTTGTCTTCACTACCTTCACAAGGAAGATATTCCATGGGTCCACCACCCTTTCCGTTAAAACATAATTTCCTTAGATTACTCCCGATCCGGTAACCTTTTAACTTCATCTAGTGTCCTCATTCCAGAGCTTTCCTTCATTTGAAAATGGCTCAACTCCTGTACATTAATGTCATATAGATATTTAAACATCTAAATCATATTCCCTCTCTCCTGCCTTTCTTCCATACATATTAAGATCTGTAAATCTGTCCCCATATGCTTTATAACAAAGACCTCTGACTAGTTTTGTAACCACCAACTCCATCCTGTTTATATCTTTTTGAAGATATGAGCTCCATAATTGCATACAGTATTCTAAATGGGGCCTCACCAGAGACTTATCGCTTTTTTACTGCTGGCCATTCCTTTCCTTATGCATCCAGGCATTGTTCTGGCTTTGACTGTTGTCTTATCTGTTTAGCCACCTCAAAATCATCAGATATGATCACACCCAAGTCCCACTCTTTTATCATTCACAGAAGTACTTCATCTCCTATACTATACTGTTCCTTTGGATTTTTGCAATCCAAGTGTTTTACCCTGCATTTTTTAGCATTAAATCTTTGTTTCTGGACCATTCTACAAGCTTTTCTAGATTCCTCCTTATGCTATCCACACCCTCTGGGGTGTCTACTCTATTAGAGAGTTTAGTATCATTCGCAAAGAGACAAGCCTTACCAGTCCTTCCACAATATCACTCACAAAGGTGTTAAAAATAGCCATCCCAGGGACAGATCCCTGCAGCACACCACTGATAACATCCCTTTTCTAACAAAAAGAGATAGCTGGAACCCTAAAATGGAGAAGCTCTTGGGATGTTGGGAGAAGAGAAACTTCAGAAATGGATGTATGCATGAAGAAAATTGAGTGGTTTGGGAGCTGAAATATGGAAGAAGAAAGACCAGGACTCTGTAAACCAGTGTTTCTCAAACTGTGTGCAATAGTACAGTGGTGTGCCACGAGAGATTCCAGAATTTTGCTTTATTTTTAAAAATTCCCTTCATAAGTAATAGAATACATGACATGTATATCACGTACGCAAGTGATATACAGAGTCTGTCAATGTTATGAGCATCTGTGTGCATAAGGATACAACCGCCCAGACAAGCATCATTCTTTGACGTGAGTGGTCCTTGAAAACTAACAGCAACTAATTTTAGTTTTATTTTTACTTTTTATGCAGTAATTTATCCTAACATGAGCAACAAAGCAATCAAGGGGTGATGTTACCATTTGATCTTATCTTTGCAAACTTAGATTTTCAGCTCTGACAGAAATTAAATTGAAAAAAAAGAGAACTGCAGATGGTGGATGAATAAAATGTGTGTTTGCTTGTCGACTTTTGAGCCATGTTTTGTGTTAATTTGTACACAAAAAACCCAATTCTATTTTATGCACTTTAGTTTCACCATTGTTACAATTATTCATACATAGCTTAAGGAACTTTAAATAGATAACCCTCAAATTATTTTTTGGGAGTTTTTGCAATTTTATAATTTCAATTATAATGTGCTACAAAAATAATTTACTCCATTTAGTGTACTGGAGCTAAAAACAAAAGTTTGAGACACTGCTCTAAACATATCCCCATGAAATTTGTAATTTATTTGGAAGTATGGAACATTTAAATGTAGCAGTAGCAATAGGAAAACGTGTTAAAGGATAATGCGATGACAGAAGAAGAGAGATTGGTACTTGTATGTCTCCTTTTTGAAGTTATACAACCACATTCAAAGTGGTTTACATATAGGTACTTCAAGCATTTTTCTCCATCTGTCCTGGTGGGCTGTTTTGCTTTAGGTTCTTTTGGGTATCTTTTTGCCAGTTAATATGACACCAGACATAATGCAAAGAACAAGATTTTATTCCCTGTACATCAGTCTAACAAACTGCTCATGCACATATACGTAAGTTAAACATAAATTAAATATATATCACCGTTGATGTATGCTTCATCTATGCCAGTGGCTGGAGAGATCCAGGTTGCGGCCAGACAGAGAACTTCAACGGGGCCAAACATCCTTGGATGCCCACACAGAAAAGATCTCTGAAGTTTGAATGCCACTTGCTCTGCGTTTTATACAATATCCAAGCTGGATAATTAATTCATAATTAATAAGGCTGGCATTTTGTGAACTGAATTTGGACACTCAGGAACTGGCCAGTGAACCAAAGGCGTTGTGATTCCTGTCCTCAGATCCTAACCTATCAAGTAATTAAGTAATTTAATTGCACATATGGAATAAATATTGTATGTGCATTTTCAATTATACTTAAAACATTGCTTTTCAGAATAGCTGATAATCAAGTTGCATAACTCATAGTCAGTACTTTATTTTTTTTTTAAGTTCAATAAATTTTTATTGAGTATTTTGAAAAATACAAGGAGCAATTCAAATACATAAGAATAAGATAACGTTTTGTATATATATGATCTATAAATATAAAATTAATTATAAAGGACCATAGTATTAAGAAAAGCTCAGAGTAATGGAGTTGTTTGTGAAGACTGTATGAGAAAAAGATGAAAGAAGACAGAGTAAAAATAAAAAGAGAAAGGAAAGAAAGAGGAAAGGTGGAGAAAAGGAAGGGAAGACAGGAGTGTCTACAAAGCAGAGCGTACATATGAATCTAAAAATGACCAGGGTGATTTCTTGCTTTTTAAATTCATGGAGATTCGGAGTGTGATTTTACTCTCATATGCATATGATTCAAGTCTATGATACATACATAGTGAGTTCCACCAAAACGTATAATCTAATAACGAAAATGATTTCCAATTTTTCAGAATGTGCATGAGAGCAGTCACAATCATGGTATCAATGAGTTTAGGAGGACATTTTGATTGCGCGAAGCAGGGATGTTGAGATCGAAGGATTATAATGTCCATAGAAATTTCTTCTGAGCAGTTAGTGATAGATTGTATGGTATTCCAAATTTGGGTCCAAAAAAAGCGGACTAAAGTACAATGAAAAAACATATGATCAAAAGTTCCCTCCTCTTTCAAGCAGTTCCAGCAAATAGAGTCAAGTTTTAAGTTGGCTTTCCACATGCAAAATGGGGTCCATATTGCATTCCACATAATAAAGAACATTGATTGTGAAACTCTAGAAGATAGAAGTGGGCGGTTTGTTGAAGACCAAAAGAGTTCCCAATCAATGTCAGATAGCGGAATGGTGAGTATATTATCCCAGTGTTTCATAGATTGATATGAAAAAGTGAATAAATGATCTCTCAGAATATTATAGAAAAAAGATATAGCTTTTCCTTTTGATAGAGACCATAAAGACCAATGGTAGATAGTGTTTTTGGAAGACATGAAGTCATACCGTATATGCACAGAAGACAGCACTTCAATAAGTGAGATCCACTGTGAATAGGCAGAGGAAGGCAACAGGTATGTGGAGCAGAGTATATCAAAAGGAATTGATGTAGTGAGAGTAGACAATTGATGAGCAAACCATATACCTGCTCGCTGCCACCGTTTCCATGAAAGGGATTTGCCATGATTTTGGATTTTGGGATTATTCCAAAGAGACATGAGTGGGCTTACACTAATTGAGATCTCAGCTATATTATCTAAATGATGGAGAGCATGCTGCGTTGAATTCAACAGAGAATACTTTCTCAAATGTCTAGGTATTGATATCGTTAGTAAGCAGGAGATGTGTAGAGGTTTGCATAGAAAACACTCCATTTCAAACCAAGTAGGAGGGTCTTGAGAAAAGGAGTCATTAACCCAGTAGGCTCCATATTTAGCTAATGAAGCAATATAATAATGATAGAAATCCGGGAAGTTAAGACCACCGTTAATTTTAGAGGCCTTCAGCTTGGCTAGAGCAATTCGAGGTTTTTTCTTGTTCCATATAAATTCAGATAGCTTTCTATTTAGCCAATGGAAAAATGATTTCTGGCATAAAAGAGGAAGCATAGAGAGAATGTAATTAATTTGAGGTGCTAGGGTCATTTTGATGGATGCTATTCTACCCCACCTAGACAAATAAAGTGGAGACCACCGAGATGTAGTGTTAAGAATTAAATTTTTGATTTTAGATATGTTAAGATCTTGAGCGAGGACCGGATCCTTGTGTATTAAAATCCCCAAGTATTTCACAGCTTCATTAGACCATGTGAATGGAAAGTTAGCCAAATCTGATTGAAGAATGTTATTATTCAGAGGAAAGATTTCTGATTTCTCCCAATTGACAGAATATCCGGAAAGTCGGGAGTATTGTTTGATGATATGTATAAGATGAGGAAGAGAAGATTGAGGGTTCCTAAGAAAAATTAAGACATCATCAGCATAGGCTGCTAATTTAAAGTTTCGATCAGAGGAGGGAATACCTTTAATTAAGGGATCTTGTCGAATAGCAGAGAGAAGAGGCTCCAACACTAAATTGAACAGTAGTGGTGAGAGAGGACATCCCTGTCTAGTGCCTCTGTGAAGGGGAAATTTATTGGATAGAGAATTGTTAATTAGAATACGAGCGGTGGGACAGTGATATAATGTTTCTATCCATTTCGTGAAAAATGAGCCAAAGTTATACCATTTCAAGACACAGAAAAGAAAAGGCCACTCCACTCGATCAAAGGCTTTTTCAGCGTCTATAGCTAGGCCTATTATTGGGTCTGTCAAAGTTTTAGCATGAGCATTAATATGGTGAAAGAGGCGCAGGTTATCTCCTATATATCTTTGTTTGATAAACCCTGTTTGATCCTTATGTATAAGATGTGGAATCACTTTGGTAAGTCTTAATGCAAGTAATTTTGCCATTATTTTGTAATCTAAATTAAGGAGAGAGATAGGACGGAAGTTTTTGACCAAAGTGGCGTCTCTGTCAGGCTTAGGAATTACTACAATGGTGGCTTCAGTGAAATTAAATTGTTTATCTGGAGTGGAATGGAGGAAATCATAGTATGTAAGGAGATGAGGAGCTAAAATGTTTCGGAATTGTTTAAAAAATTCGTTAGTGAAACCGTCCGGACCAGGGGCTTTCCCAGTCTGTAGGGAAGATATGGCAGCTTCTATTTCTGTTATGGTTATCGGAGAATCTAGTTCCAATTTAAGAGAGTCCGATATGGTCGGATGAGATAAGGAGGAAAGAAAGGAGTCTATATTTGATTCAGAAGCCGCAAATTCAGATTGGTATAATGAAGCATAAAAATTTTCAAATTGAGAAGAAATTAAAGATCTGGTTTTGACTAATTGTCCTAATGAATTTTGGATAGATGTGATATGTAGTCTTTTGGATTTAATTTTAAGGTATCTGGCCAAGGGGCGACCCATAAGATTATCTCCCATATAATGGCCAGATTTGGAGATGAAGATATCCCGTCTGGCTGTGCATGAAACTAAGGTATTATATTCATATTTAAGTTTTTGGATATTTTGGAGAATATTTGGGTCATGTAAGTGATTAGACATAGGTTGTATTTCTAATGTTTTAATAGAGTTTTCTAATTCTTTTTCCTTTATCATGGACTGTTTTTTTTTTCCAAGAGGCAATTTTTATCAATTCACCTCTAAGGGTTGCTTTGTAAGCTTCCCAGACTATGGAAGGACAAACTTCAGGGTCTTTAGAGTTATTTTCAAAAAATTCTACTGTGAACAAATTAATTTTTTCAACAGTTTCTTCATCTAAAAGAAGGGCGTTGTTCAGTCTCCAAGAAGGAGATTCTTTACGTGGAGCCGAGACAAAAATATATAAAGAAATGGCAGCATGATCCGTAAGAGAGATTGGATGTATAATAGCATTGGTAAGATCCTGGATGAGAGAAGAGGATATGAGAAAGAAATCAATTCTCGAGTAAGTATTGTGTGGTGGTGAAAAATGTGAGTATTCTCTACCTTTCGGGTGAAGTAATCGCCAAGGATCTACAAGTGAGAAGGCATCATTTAGAGCCTGAAGAGCTGTGAAAGACTTGGATTTGGAAGGTTTACAAGAAGAAGATCTATCAATATACAAGTCTTGGATTTGATTAAAGTCCCCTCCCAATATTAGAGAACAAGAGCCAAATTCAATTAGCGCTAGCTGAATATCTCTAAAAAAATCCGGGTGATCTTTAACCGGGCCATATATATTAAGAAGAACAAAATCCACTGAGTGCAACGCAGCATGTACCAGACACCATCTTCCCTCCGTGTCTGTTTTAATTGAATGAATAATGGGAGAGAGTTTATCTTTAAGAAATATTGAAACATCATTTTTCTTTTGATGAGTTGCAGGGGAGTATAAATGAGCGGAATTTCCCTTTAGTTGGAATTTCGTGGCAGCAGCGGGTGGAAGGTGGGTTTCTTGTAAGAAAATTATATCTGGATGTTTGTTGAACACATAATTAGATATCTTTTTTCTTTTAATGGGATGATTCAGACCATTCACATTAAAAGAAAAGACATGTAGGTCAGCCATAATATATGATATACAGTGGTGAAATATAAAGTATATCCCCTTGGTCAAGAAAAAATAGCTGATATATTTGTAAAGTTAGGTAGACACTCCTGTCTAAGAAGAAAAATAGAAAGAGCATTAAAATAAGAAAGAAGAAATCAGTATTATCAGCATAATATATAGTTAGAAAAGAGGTAAACCATAATATTATGCATATCTTAAAATATTTTAAGAGTGCTCCTATGAGCACAGAAGAATAACACATGTGAAGCAATTAACAAAATCCACACCTAATCAGTAATATAAAATGTGAGATTAGTGTGCTTAACTTAGTAGACTATACAAAGTATGTATTTCATTACATAGTACAGTGAGATAAGAGCTTATTGGCACAATCTAAAATATCAAAACTGGAATTGATTTGATCAGACAGAGACCTCAAAGAAAACTGCACGACTGATGACAAGTAGAATTAAATCGTTGGGGTATTATTGATCATAGTCTCAGACATAGAGTCTATAAATAGTTGTGCGGCTACTTTGTCTGTGAATGTATGTGGTTTCCCATCTCTCCATATGCGTAAAGATGCCGGGTACATAAGTGCGAACCTCACTCCCCAACGATGAAGCGTGGAATATAGTGGCACCATTGCCTTGCGAAGGGTGGATACATGTAAGGAGTAGTCATTAAATAATAGTAATTTTTGACCTTCATATTCAAGTCGACCATGTTTCCGAAAGGCTTGCATGATGAGTTCTTTGTCTTTCCAGTTAATATATCTAGCAATTACTGTTCGCGAGCGGTTGTTATCCTCCATACGTTGGCCTAAGCGGTGTGCCCGCTCACATAGAAAACCAGTCACAGGGGTCACCAGGCCAAGTTGTTTTGGGAGCCAAATCTGAAAAAAATGGTATAGATCTTGATCAACACGGAGATTAGGTAGCCCCACAACTCGTAGATTATTGCGGCGTTGACGATTTTCTTGGTCATCGAAACGTATTGTCAATGTTGCCACTTGATTTTGCAAGGCAATCACATTTTCGCAATCTTGCAATGTTGCATCTTCATTTTCAGACACCCTTTGCTCCACTGCTGCAATACGCCCAGCATGTGCTTCAAAACGATCGTTAATACAGTCTACAGCCAACTGTAATTTAAGAAATTTATCTTCTAGGGCTGCGGTGACCATTTTCGAAATTTCTTGGGCCCAATCACCCCATTGTGCCGAGGTTAGAGTTGGAGTCGGTGACGTCGCCATTTTAAGCACTGAGCAGGATGATTTATGTTTAGGTGTTTTCGCCGATCTTACCGGCATTCCTATCTGATGCGTACTTTAAAACTGCTACACATATACGAGAAAGCTCTGTAGGTGAGTCAGAAATAGTTTGAATAAGATTTATTCTTAGGCACACTCTCTTCTACCCACAGCCGCAAATATACCTGTGATATACAGGTTCAAAGGAATGCAGCAATCTCCCTGCAGGGGAGAGAGATCTCTGGTAACCAAGGCTGGTTCAAAGTCACTCAAGTGAAGCAAATCCAAATGAGATCATGTTGTGATGTTGAGCACATCTGAAAATGAGTTCATACTTCTGAGCAGCTCCAATAACTCCTGTATTTGAAGGGATGTTCGTGATCTCAGGTTTCTTACTGTTGAACAGCGCTGGAGAAATTTTCTTTCCCTTTTTTTTTCCTTTTTATTTGTGCCAGGTTTTTTTTTGTATTGTTATTTTTTTTAATTTGTGTCGGTTTCGCCGGAGTTTAAAATTCCAGGAAGCATGGAGGTGAAGGTCTCACATCTCTGGCGCACTTACGATTCCGCCATGGCATAAGACATGAACAAAACGTTCATCCGGGACATCAGGAGTCTGGAGATCTCAGGCCTCTTACTGCTGAGCAGCGCTGGAGAAGTTTTCTTTTCCTTTTTTGTTCTTTTTAGTTTGTGCCAATTTTTTTTATTTTGTGCCGGTTTCGCTGGGATTTAAGCGAAGGTCCCGTACAACTGGCGCATTTGCAACCTCGGCATGACCCAGGATATGAGCGACACCTTCATCCGGGACATCGGGTGTCTGGGTTACTCGTCTGAGATGAGTTGAGGGTTCTGGCAGCAAAAATATAATAGACTGTGTAAAACAAACAAATATAAAAGCACAGTTTTATTTGAATTAGGCGTGTGCAAGAGGAGCCGTTACGCCATCTGTGTGTTCTCTGTGGCGATCAGGCCACGCCCCCCTAGAGCCGACTACTTCTTAAAATTAACTCACAGTCCAACCGCCGCAGTCAGCACTAAGCCTCTTCTGAATCATCTGATATCAGCCGGCTGCTTCTTCAAGATAACTCACAGTCCAACTGCCACTGTCAGCACTAAGCCTCTTCTGATCTGTCTTTACTATTCAAATTTAACAAGCAAAGTCACACCTTCAGATGATCATTGGAAGTATTCACATCGAGTTCTCATTCACAGAGCTTGGCACTGGAAGAAATACCACCGAAGATGTAATGGACTGTCTTCCATAGTCAGTACTTTTAATCACTAAAACTGCATTAATCAAGCTCTACTCAAAACTTTGCTTTTAGTCGCTAAAATAGAAACTGTCACTGTCCACCTGGCTAATTGTATTTCCTTTTATTGTTTTATGACTCTGCAGTATGATATCATCAAACAGGCTCTTACTGCTTTTTTATGGCCCTTTAATTGCTCTAAATTGTCCATTTAGCTAGCAAGATTAAAAACTGTATTAATGACGTATTTGAATACAAAACTCTTGTTTTCAAAACTCCAGGCTATACACAAAAATGGTTCCTTGCCTTTAACAATACAGGCTAACATCTGTACCAGAGGTAGTGGAGGATTAAGTGACTTGCCCAGGGTCACAAGGAGCAGCTTGAGGTTTGAACCCACAACCTCAGGGTACTGAGGCTGTAGCTCTAACCACTATGCCACACTTTTGCCAGAAGGTAAGAGTAACTGAAGAGGCCAAGTTGGCCATTGCAACAGTGCATCAGAAAAAGAAGGGATTGCTCTTTCTCTTTGCCCCACCTCTCCTCCTTTCCTCCTTTTGGTTTTCCTATTTCCTGGGATGTATCATTGGCAGTGGGCAGAAAATGAACACAATATCTAAACGTTAAAGTGTTCAGGATTCCTAGCAGATGAAGATCAGGCAACAAGTATTGTTGTTTTGGGGTTTTGCATGGCACTACTACAAAACCTGTTTCTTTCTTTATAATATCTCTAAAAATCAGACACTTCCTTTCTGAGCACACTGCCAAGACCCTCATCCAAACCCTCTTGCCTAGACTATTACAACCTGCTTCTCACTGGTCTTCCGCTAAACCATCTCTGCTGCATGCCTCATATTCCATCAGTGTCGCTATGCCCACATTTTTCTGCTCCTCAAGACACTTCATTAGCTTCCTATCCGTTTCTGAATACAGTTCAAACTCCTCTTACTGACCTACAAGTGTATTCGCTCTGCAGCGCCTCGGTATCTCTCCTCTCTCAACACACTCACCCCGGGGCACACCCCTTATCTGATAATTCTCTCTTATCTCTACCCTTCTCCTCTGCGGCCAACTCCCGACTCTCCCTTTTACCTTGCTGCACAGTATGCCTGGAACAAAGTGCCTGACTCAATATATCAGACTCCGTCTCTAGCAGTATTAATTTTCAGACTAAAGGCCACATCTTTGATTCCAATTCCAAACTGCAACCCCACCTTCTAAGCACCAATATTTTTGTCTTGTTCTTATTCTCTCTGTAATTCCCCCATCTGAGCACAGTCTATTGATGTACCTTCTGTCCAGTTTATCTGTCTTGACTAGATTGTAAGCTCTCTGAGCAGGGAATGTCTGTTTTGGTGTACAGTGCTGCATATGTCTAGTAGCGCTATAGAAATGATTATTAGTACTACCGCAAGTTCATGCCCAAATTTGCAGTAGTAACTATCCCACTTATGGATGTAGCCTAGAACAGTGGTTCCCAACCCTGTCCTGGAGTACCACCAGGCCAATCAGGTTTTCAGGATATCCCTAATGAATATGCATGGAGCAGATTTGCATGCCTGGCACGTCCATTATATGCAAATCTCTCTCATGCATATTCATTAGGGCTAGTCTGAAAACCCGATTGGCCTGGTGGTCCTCCAGGACAGGGTTGGGAACCACTGGCCTAGAAGATGATGCTAAAACAAGTTAAATGGACAACGGCCTATGAAAGGACCTTCTTAGAACCAAAGTGAAGATTATGAGAAGAAAATTATTTCATACGTTGTGCAAACTGTTACCAACAATGCTGAGAGAGTTTGAACTCTGAGGACGGGTCCTTATTGGAGCACAATTATCATAATCAGATCCTAATGTAAAGCCTGATAAAAGAGAAAGATAACTCAGACAAATAGGATATATTTTTTATTATTCACCAGAATGATTCAACAATAAGGGCTCCTTTTACTAAGGTGTGCTAGCGTTTTTAGCGCACGCAGGAAATTACCGCGTGCTATGCGGCCAGTGACGTACGTATTTGAATGTTTCTATCATGTCTCCCCTTTCTCTGCGCTCTTCGAGAGAATACAAGACTGCGCTTATGTTCTCTCGAAGAGCGCAAAGAAAGGGGAGACACGATAGAAACATTCAAATACGTCACGGGCCGCATTGGAGTGGAGGAAGAAATCTTTTCTTTTAAGGGTCCCACGGCAACAAGAGGGCATTCGCTAAAACTTAAAGGGGGAAGATTGCATGGAGACACCAGGAAATTCTTCTTCACCGAAAGGGTGATTGACCGATGGGATGGTCTACCACGCCAGGTGGTCGAGGCCAGTAGCGTGCTCGACTTCAAGAGACGATGGGAGAAACAAGTGGGGATGCTACAGAGTTATGCTTATAAGATGGAGTCTCATGGGAGGGAGGACTCTAGAGTGGGAGGACTCTTGAGTGGGCAGAATTATTGAGGGAGGGTTCTTGAGTGGGCAGACTTGTTGGGCCGCCGGCCCTTTTTTTGCCGTCATACTCTGTTTCTATGTATGCTTCTAGAACTAACACCAGCTCAATGCTGGCGTTAAGGTCTAGTGCGTGCGGCAATGTAGCTAGCGCGTGTTAAAGCCCTAACGCGGCTTAGTAAAATGAGCCCTAAGTATCCATGTTCGAAAAAGAATATGAACTCTTGGTTCATTAACCCTTTCAGGACCAAGGGACATATTTGTCCCATAACTTTAAAATCCTATAAATTTTGATTGGGATAGTCTACAGTTCTAAATTTGATATGTACGGATTCCATATGATACTGCCTTTATGTAAACAAACTGGTTCCGACATTCATTCATTAGCGTCGTTGCCAGATTGACGAGAAGATTCACTTGCCACACTGTCCATAAGCCAGAAGTGTGATTTTTTTAAATAAAAATAATGATATTTCACAAAAAAAAATCAATTTTTTGGCATCTGCAAGCCCTTTTTACCATAAAAATGTCGTCAAAACCACAAAAATTGGCCTACGATCCTTATGGTCCTGAAAGGGTTAACAGATGATGCCATTTTGAGCAACAATAACTTCAATTAAATGTTTCCTTTAACTGATGAACTGTCTGTTACATCACTCTATTCTATTCTATACTGAGTTTTATATTCTGCTTTTATTCGAAAGAATTCAAAGTAGATTACACTAAATAGAGACCTTCTCCATGAAGAGATTCACAAAAACAATTATTGCAAAAACTTAAATGCAACAGTTAATTCTGGAAAAGGCACACTTTTAGAATAGCTACTTAGAAGATAAAAGTTTTCAATAATTTTCTCCTGAACTAATTCTAATTGGTGTTTAATTCTAGAAAACAGGGATATTTTTAAGGCAGTTCTAAACTGCAAATAGGATGGTAAGCATCTGATTTGCAAAAGTCTGCCCTCCGATAGATTTTAACTGAATATTTTTCATAGATGGAAAATCTAAATCAAGTATCTTCAGAATTGTCATCATGTAAACATTTAAAAACAAGATATACAGTTTTAAAGTATGTACGCAGATTTACTGTAAGCCAGTGTGATTTGATTATAAAAGGTGTTGCCCTTTGGAATTTTCCTAATTTAAAAATCAATCTCGCAACTGTATTCTGCAGAAGCTGCAATTTCATTTGTAATTTAATGAGCTTAGGCTGCCGGGCAGTATTTTAAGTTCTTATTTTGAAGCTAGAGTCGGTACATATTTACTGACTCTGACACCGACTCCACCCAAAATTGCTTCCGATTCCACAACTCTGATGGCACAACCCTTCTGACAAGACCATAGGTTAAAATGTAATAATAATAATAGGTTAAAATGTACTACCATGAGCTGTGCTTCCTGCAGTAGTTTTTGCATGTCTGAGCGCTACTCATGCACTAAAAAAAACCTTTTTTAATGCTGGGGATGTGTTTGGGGGCAGAGCGTGGGCACAGCTATGCTAATGTTAGCACATGGGCATTGCTGCATGCTGAATAGTGCAGGATTACAGCATCATCCCTTACCACCTACTAAATAGGTGTCAGTAAGTGCTCATGCGCTAATGGGAAAATTAGTGTGTGGTCATTGTTGCAAATATAGAAAAATTGACCATTTCCTGGCAGCGCTAAAAGTGCCCTTAGCATGCCTCTTAATGATATGTTATGGAATGTTGTGAAATTGATAAATAGAAAGTTAAAACGACCAAACAAAAAAACCCAAGAGGCTTTAGTCTACTAGGTTCCAATGCCCTTATAAAATAGGCAATTTTTTGGACTTTGCACTAGGTATTCCTTTACAAATTCAAGCCTCATAAGCAAAAATTATAAGCAAAATTATAAGCAAGCCTTATAATCAAAAATTAAATTTAAAGCCAGCTTACAAGCACTATTATTCATATAGGGGCTGATGCGCCGTTTACAGAATTGTGAAAACCTAAGCACTTGAAATATAGGCCAGGGTTTTAAAAGCCTACATTTCAGGTGCCTAAGTTTTTGGAGAATCGTGCTTAGCGGCGCCTTAAGTCATGCTCCATCCGTAGAAATGCCCACTTAGGCATTAGTCACTTCTAAACGTTATGCAATGGGTGTCTATCGCCCAATTATTATTTTTTTATTTTGCCAATTAAGTTAGGTGCTTAAAAGGCACCTAATTTTAAGCACCCTTTATACCAGCGGTCTCAAACTCAAACCCTTTGCAGGGCTACGTTTTGGATTTGTAGGTACTTTGAGGGCCTCAGAAAAAATAGTTAAAGTCTTATTAAAGAAATGACAATTTTGCATGAGGCAAAACTCTTTATAGTTTATAAAACTTTCCTTTTGGCTAAGTCTTAGTAATATTATTGTCATTTATAGCTAAAGAGACAGATGATCAAGAAACTGTTTTATTTTACTTTTGTGATTATGATAAACATACTGAGGGCCTCAAAATAGAACCTGGCGGGCCGCATGTGGCCCCTGGGCCGCGAGTTTGAGACCACTGCTTTATACATAGAATCAGCCCCATACTGTATAACAGGGCACATAGGGAAAGGAACATAGGTGCTATAGTTTGTCTGTTTTATAAAGGTCCCAACAGTTTACACAATAGAAAATGTAAGTTTCAGCCAACGCCAACATTCTTAGTCCACAGCTCTTGTCGATCTTAAAATGGTGGCAGCATGTTTTTATTTTCATTATAACCAATACCTTATACTGCCTGAAACTATAAAGTAGTACAGTTATAGTACCGTATTTTCATGCATATAACGCGCGCGTTATACACGATTTTACAAACCGTGCATAACCTTGCGCGTTATACGCGTGAGCGCGTTGTACAAATTTTTTTTACATAGTTCCCCCCCCCGACGTCCGATTCACCCCCCTCCCCCTGCAGGACCGCTCGTACCCGCACCCCGAAGGACCGCTCGCACGCACCTGCACCCCCACCCCGAAGGACCGCTCACACGCACTCGCACCCACACCCCCCACCCTGAAGGACCGCTCGCACCCCGACAGCCTCCCGACCCCCCCCCCCATCATGTAGACGCTCCTACCGGTGTCCTGCTGCTTCCTCTTGGCGGTCCCGGCCCTTCTGTGAGCCCTGCGCCTGCGCTGCTTCCTCTTACGGCGGTCCCGCCCTTTCTCTGTCAGAAGAGGAAGCAGCGCAGGCGCAGGGCTCACAGAAGGGCCGGGACCGCCAAGAGGAAGCAGCAGGACACCGGTAGGAGCGTCTACATGATGGGGGGGGGGGGTCGGGAAGCTGTCGGGGTGCGAGCGGTCCTTCAGGGTGGGGGTGTGGGTGGGAGTGCGTGCGAGCGGTCCTTCGGGGTGGGGGTGGGGGTGTGAGCGGTCCTGCGGGTGGGGGGGTGAATCGGACGTCGGGGGGGGGGGCATCAGGCTTTCAGGGTGGGGACAGGACTTCAAGGGGGAGAGGAGAGTCGGGGCGGGCGAAAGGAGAGTCGGGGTGGCCAGAGGAGAGGCGGGGCGGGCGAAAGGCGAGTCGGGCGGCGACGGGAGAGTCGGGGCAGCATGTGCGGTATACGGGTGTGCGCGGTATACAAATTTTTTTAACATATATTTCGGTTTCCCGCGTGCTATACCCGTGTGCGCGTTTTACACGGGTGCGCGTTATCTACGTGAAAATACGGTAGTTTGTCTGGTTTGTTCTTTTGGCTCTCCTTGAAACAGCATTGTATGAGACATGATTCACATCAGATAGCTAGTCCCGAGGCAATGGGGAATGTTGTACCTTGTAAAGCATGAGTACTGCTATATAATTTTGTGGATTGAGAGGATTTGGATACATTGTATATCTTAAGGAATCGATAACAAATTAATAATATGTAAAAAGTGACTAAAACATTTAGGCTGATGGGCCAATGATGTAGCGCGTACGTCTCAATCCATGAACATAGGGCTCCTTTTACTAAGGTGCGCTAGCGTTTTTTTAGCGCACGCAGCATTTTAGCGCACGCTAAACCCGCGCTACACTTCTGGAACTAACGCCAGCTCAATGCTGGCGTTAAGGTCTAGCGCGCGCTGTTCTGCACGTTAAGGCCCTAACGCGCCTTTGTAAAGGGAGCCCATAATGTTTGTGCTGGGACTCGGTATTTTTTTATTTATTTCATAGTTGTGACAAGGGAGTCTCAAAAACATCTTTTTGTCAATGAGGATAGTAATTTATAAAGGTAACACATATGCTTATGTGCTTTCATAAAATTGCTTCATGGAAAATAAGCACAGGCATTTGCACCTGCTCTGACTCTTGAACAAATTTCCCATTCTGCTTTATGTGCCAACTTGCTCCCAGAAAATAAATATGTATATATTGCATAAAAGTGGGCGCTATGTTGTCCTAATGCTTTCATTGATGTATTTATATGTTGGGACAATGTTACAAATGCCTACTTAAGCCCATAAGCTGCTGTTCCATATGCTGAAGTTTCATGTGAAACTACAGTACCTTCTTAAACTTTCTGCACACTTAGCATGAAATACTGAGTTGCCTTGAAATGCAAAAGCTTCTCTTTCGCACAGAACCTTGTAATTGCTAGCAGGTTTTGGATGACTGGCATGTAAACTTTGGCTATTTCAGAATTGCAATAATATGCCAACTATGCCAATTCTTTGAGCCAGCATAACAGAATTTTCTGCTTCTGTGGATGAGCTTTGAAGTGGTTGGAGTTGATGGCAGATAGAAGGTTACATCAAGGCTTCTTTCATCTTCAGTTATTTTCCCTCTCTTCCCTCTTTTTTGTTTTTCTTCTTTGCTTCTATGAAAATACGACAGCAGTGAGTTCTGTAAATTTTCGGGTCCAGAATCCATTACCAGAGGCTTATGGTAAAAGCTATTAGTATAGTCAATATTTAAAGGGGGTTTAATTAGGTAGGAGAGGTTCCCCCTGCATTCGATCAGTCAGCCAGGCACTACCTATATACTGTATCCCCACCCTTGCACTTACAATCCCTCTTCCACAACTTTGTGACATGTGTCTTTATGCAATGCTTAGAGCATGCACTTCTAACTTATGTTTCATTCCAAGTAATCTGGCTGAATCCTGAGACTTTATTTCCATAGACATGCCCTGTTTGTTTTAGGGATACCAGTCAATCTCCTTTTCCTTATTCTCCTCTAAGAGAACTCTTCACTTTTCTCCATATAGCCAGTTTTCATAAACCAAAGAACACAGACAAAAACCAAGTAGAAAATTGGCATAAAGAGAATATACTATGCAGGGCTCCTCCTTCAAGGCCCTCTTGTCTGTTTTGTTTCTAAAGTTCATTTTCACTAAGCACATGCATAAACCATGTGGGACTTGATTTTCTATCGCAATGGTGTTTCTCTAGAGCAGTGGTCTCAAAGTTAAACCCTTTGCAGGGCCACATTTTGGATTTGTAGGTACTTGTAGGGCCGCAGAAAACAATAGTTAATGTCTTATTAAAGAAATGACAATTTTGCATGAGGTAAAACTCTCTATAGTTTATAAATCTTTCCTTTTGGCTAGGTCTTAATAATAATATTGTAATTTATAGCTAAAGAGACGTATGATGAAGAAACTGTTTTATTTTACTTTTGTGATTATGATGAACGTACCGAGGGCCTCAAAATAGGACCTGGCGGGCCGCATATGGGCCCCAGGCCGCAAGTTTGAGACCACAGCTTTAGAGTGAATATGTATTGCAGTGGTTCCCAACCCTGTCCCTGGAAGACCCCCAGGTCAGTTGGATTGTCGGGATAGCCCTAATGAATATGCATGAGAACGATCTGCTTACAATGGAGGTGCCAGACATGCAAATCTGCTTCATTCATATTCATTAGGGCTATCCTGAAAACCCGACTGGCCTGGGTTGGGAGCCACTGATGTATTGGCACCTTAGGCAACATTTTATTTCTCTTAAGTATTTTCCCAATTAATTTTGACTCCAAATAGTTTGTTATGCAACAGTTTAAACCAGACCTTTCAAAAAGTTTTAATATTTTTTTTTTCCCATTTACACACGTTTGTCATATAGTATCAGGTATATAATTTGGTGGTACAAAGAAATGAGAACATAGTCATTCCAGAGCGGGTTTGAAATCTGTTTACATTCTTTAGTTCTGTACAGAAAGTAATGTGATTAATTTCATAATGCATTTATCACTTTTATTGTAATAAGGCCAGTAAATCTTTCAGTAGGATAATGAAGATCTTGATTTAAAGGTGCAATTAACATGTTCATGGAGTCTAGTGCTGTTTCTATTGCTGGCAATCCTTGTGAAGATTAACTTAGTATGTGATTTTAGAAGGAAGCAAAGGAAGCGACCTGCGAGATCTGTTGACCAGTTGGTCAAATTGAAGCAAGCTTTTGGAAAGGAATCTAATTCTGTTTTCACCATTGCTGAAATGATTTAAAGAATCAAAGAATGACATTATTTGTATGTAACCTCCTCTTGGGGGAGCAGTAAGATCAAGTTGAGTTCCATGCTCACTTTCAGGGCAGAATCTACTTATGCTAATATTTTCTCAGTCAGGAAATATTTTTTTCACTCGGAGAATAGTTACCGTATTTTCACATAGATAACGCGCACCCGTGTAAAACGCGCACACGGGTATAGCGCGTGAAAAACACAAATTTATGTACAGAAATTTTTATATACTGCGCACACCCGTATACCGCGCATGCCGCCCCGACTCTCCCGTCGCCGCCCGACTCTCCTTTCGCCCGCCCCGAGTCTCCTCTGGTCCCGACTGCTCGTTTCCAGCCCGAAGGACCGCTCGCACCCTCACAGCCTCCCCCCCCTCCCCCATGGAGAAGCTGTCTACCTTGTTTCCGGATGCCAGCGAGCCCAGCTGTTTCCTCTGCCGGCGGTCCCGCCCCTTCTCTGAGCCCTGCTGCGCTGCTTCCTCTCTCCGGCGGTCCCGCCCTTTCTCTGACATCAGAGAAAGGGCGGGACCGCCTGAAGAGGAAGCAGCGCAGCACAGGGCTCTGAGAAGGGGCGGGACCGCCAGCAGAGGAAGCAGCTGGGCTGGCATCCGGAAACAAGGTAGACAGCTTCTCCATGGGGGAGGGGAGTAGGCTGTGTGGGTGCGAGCGGTCCTTCGGGTGGGGGTGCGAGCGGTCCTTCGGGGTGGGAGTGCGAGCGCTCCTTCCGGGTGATGAATCGGGCGTCGGGAGGAACTATGTAAAAAAAATTTTGTACAACGCGCTCACACGTATAACGTGCAAGGGTATGCGCGGTATGTAAAAATCACGTATAACGCGCGCGTTATATGCGAGAAAATACGGTAAGCTCTGTAATGCATTGCCAGAGGTTGTGGTAAGAGCGGATAGCGTAGCTGGTTTTAAGAAAGGTTTGGACAGTTTCCTGGAGTCTGTTATTGAGAAAGGCTCGGGGGAAGCCACTGTTTGCCCTGGATTGGTGGTATGGAATATTGCTAATCCTTGGGTTTTGGCCAGGTACTACGGTAGTGACCTGGATTGGCCACCGTGAGAACGGGCTACTGGGCTTGATGGATTATTGGTATGACCCAGTAAGGCTATTCTTATGTTCCCTGACATTCTCCTACCTGATATCCAAAACTTACTTTCAGGGTCCAGGTGCTAAGTGGTGCTCGAAAGAGTAGATATGAATCGCTTGTGCACTCTTTGCAAAAATACTAGGACAAGATGGCATGCAATGAAGCTACTAAGTAGAAGATTTAAAACAAACCGGAGAAAATATTTCTTTACTCAATGTGTAAGTAAACTTTGGGATTCGTTGCCAGAGAATGTGGTGAAATCAGTTAGCTTAGGATTTAAAAAAGATTTGAATATTTTCCTAAAACAGGTCCATAAGCCATTATTGAGATGGCTTGGGGAAATCCACTTCTTGTTCCTGTGATTAGCAGGATATAATCTGTTTATTTCTTGGGATCTTGCCAAGTACTTGGGTAATTCCATGTCAACAAGTCCAATTTCAAGGAGGGTCCACACACATTGTCTTCTGTGGATACAAAAAAGTGGCCCAAATAAAAGGCCCCTAAATCTGGACCTGGTTGAGATCATGATCCAAAACTTTGGATATCTTCATTAGAGGCCCCAATGTATCCCCTGAAAAAATTTCAATGATTTTTGAGATGGTCGAGTGGGGAGTTCTAGACCAATTGAAATGGAATGACCCACTTGTAACTTGGATTGTCCACTGTTGGAAACGGGATACTGGGCTTGAAGGACCTTTGGTCTGTCCCAGTATGGCAGTTCTTATGTAGAAATGAGCATAATCAATGGAGCTGGTGGTATAGTTTTAATTAGAGACAAATATATGAATAGAAATTTGATGAACTAGTAAGAATTGGGCCTGTGATTCCTTGAAGATTAAATCGGTGACTGAGCCAGTATCACTTTGCTGGTTCTTGGGGTCTCCTTAGGATGTATGCATAGGGTAATTTTCTGCTTCCTGAAAAATTCCCTTCTCATGCCTCAGATCCAGTATTTGCTCCACCACAGACTCTAATTTTTCCTCCTCCTCTTCTCTTTAATCTTGGTATCTTGGGGATACCTCCACTAGTATCTTCTTTGCTTGAACTCCTTTTTGGGAAGTGCTATATCTTAATTTCCTCTTTCTCTTTCTGATGCTACTTGTCTCCTCTTTATGGTATACTGACATCTCTAAATCAAATGATCCCAGAAGTTGTTAGATTCCTTGTTACCTTCAGAAACAGGGGGATGGATTAAAATCCTCATTCGTCAGCTTTGGGAACAGTAAACTTTATTAATTGTAATCAAAGATAAATACTCAATAAATGTATAAGTACATGAATATAAAGTCCTTTAAAAGTACATGCTTGTAATGTCTTTTTTCGTTTTGACCTGACAAGGTCAGCATCGTGTTTATGCTTCCCAGCATTTTACTTTCCTTTTGAGTATTTCACCACGAGTCGGGAGCTTTTCATTTCATTTTCATTTCAGTTCCACAGCGCCATCTACTGGATTGACTCCTTTACTTCTGAGGTAGGCCTCCCCCTGGAGGCCGAAACACGGACCCTGTGGGGTCAAAATGAAAAAGGACATTACAAACATGCACTTTTAAAAGGACTTTATATTCATGTACTTATACATTTATTGAGTATTTATTTGTGATTACAATTAATAAAGTTTACTGTTCCCATTCCCCACTTGTTTCTTGCTTTGGTCTGTTCTACGTGGGGCTGTTTTTCCTTGTTTTTTTTTTGTTTTGAATTTTTTAAAAAATCTTCATTCCCATAATAAATAAATGTAATCTAGGGAATCCAGATTTTTAGTCATAAGCAGTGATTTCTCCTTCCTCTGCACTTTGCCCCATTGCTGTTAAGAATAAAGCTGAAATCAATCAAAGCTTCAGTAGAGGTATCAGGCTCCACTCAGTTTAGTCTCTGAAGGCTAAGTTTCAAAAGAATTAACATTTATTTATTTAAAAAATTTATATCCCACACCACCTACTATTCTGGGTGGTTTACAATTTACATACCGGTACATAATTAAAACAAATAATTCAAATACACATCCATCAAAATAATACCAGACAACTGATTAAAAATTCCAGCTTTTTTTTTTTTTTTTTTTTTTACATTATCCAAAATTAAGTATAGGCCTGCATACATGGAAAGGATTTAACCTGTTTTCTAAAGCTCAAAAAAAGATCTATTTCTCTGATATTACAGGGTAAAGAATTCCAAAACATAGGTCGTACAATCATAAACATTTTTTCTCTATACCTATCCAATCTGATTTGCCTAAAGAAAGGTATATCAAGTAGTCCTTTATTTGGAAAATGCATAAAGATTCTGGAAACTAAAATGCCCATACCTACTCTGGAGTAGGTAATATGGAGTTTGGAGAATGGCATCCTGGGGAGGTGCTAAAGCAACATGATACATTCTTTTAAACGTTTCTGCTTGGCTGGATTTGGAGTTTAACTCATAGCTTTTTTAGCTGTAGCCAAAGGTGAGTTACATTCAGGCACACTGGGTACCAGTGGCATTGTAAAGGGGGGGGGGGGGGGGGAAACGGATCGCCCCAGGCGCCATCTTAGTGAAGGCACTTGCAGTTCTCCATTCCCCCATGCCACACTCACGCCCACCCGTACCTCTTAAAATCTTTGCCAGCACAAGCAACTTCTCCGGCCTGCTGCTCGTGCCAGCTTGGCTCCCCTCTGAAATCGCTTCCTGGTTGCGGGGCCATAAATTGACATCAGAAGGAAAGCCAGCAGCGATGGGAGTAGCAGGCTGGAGAAGCTGCTTGCGCTGGCATTTAGAGAGATATCGGGGGAGGGATGATATGAGTTTGGTGCGGGGGAGGGGGGGAAGGGGCGCAGGGTGGTGCTACTGCCTCAGGCGCTTCCTACCCTCACTACGCCACTGCTGGGTACTTCCCTGGAGGGCATGCAGTGTTAGTTTAGTAAAGTGCATTAAGCAGTTAACACCAAAATTAATCCACTGTAACTGTTTCCATGCTGGCATAACAGTGTAAGAAAATTGTGAATACAGTACTTATAACATCAGTAAGGAAACTTTTTGTGCAGTACTAGAAGGGACATGCTGGGCACATCCCCAACAATTACCCTTTGCACTTCACATTAATTTTTGCTTTTAAAGCACAATAAATGCAAAAACTTATCCTAGTAAAAAAAGACCACTAAACTTTGTTTCCATGGCAATGGAAGGTTCAGTGAGTTGTACAAGATCACAAAAGTGGCTGCAGGATTTGATCCCCGAATTCTCCAGTTCTCAGCCTACTGCTCTGACCATTAGGCTAATTTTCCAGGCCCTTCTCCAGGGATGCACGCTGCTAGTAGGGCTACCAGTCGGCACCTTATGTATATGAAAGAGAAGTAAATTTGTTTATTGTTTTTTTTAAAAAAATATTAAACTGTAGGGAAGGCAATTTTCAAAGCCATTCCTGCTGATTAAAACAGTGTTTCAACTGCAGAAATTGGCCATTTGAAAACTGTCTACCCTCTGTGCAGCAAAATTATACACATTTCACAACATGAGTGCTTTAACTCATATTTAGTGAAGGCAGGGTAGGAGGTGAAACAGCTACTTAAGTATTTTGAAAAGTACATGCATTGTTGTGACTGGGAAAAGCATCCACAGAAAAACAGATGCAAGTGTCTGCAGATGCTGTTTCCTTTGGTATTTTTCAAAGCAGAAATATGTATGTGTGTGTTATCATTGAAAACTGGTGCAGACTCCACAGGAAATAGCTGCTTGCAATATGAATATCCCCCCCCCCCCGGCCCCCAAGATGTCAAGCTTAATTATAAGTCAATGTTCTCTGCTTTATGTAATTACAGAGTTCCCAGTGCAATAGGAATGGTATGCTTAACCTTAAGAACATAAGAATAACCTTACTGGGTCAGTCCAATGGTCCATCTAGCCTAGGATCTTATCCTCACAGAGGACAATCCAAGTCACAAGTATCTGGCAAAACCCCAAATAGTAGCAGCGTTCCATGCCATCGATCCAGGGCAAGCAATGGCTTCCATTGCAGAAAGATGTCAATCACAGCTTTTGAAACTTCCTTCTCCCAGGATTCTACTGCCCCCTTTTATTTATCTTTCTGCAGGCGAGCATGAAAAGTGTCTTCTGATCTGCTTGGTTTATTTCTTTTTTTATTTTGTGATAGATTTGCGATTTTTCTCTCTAGTTGTAGTTTTTTTCATGAAATAAGATATCCCTTTTGATAAGGGTCTATTCGGCCTGTGTGGAGAGGAGCAGATTTTAAATCTGCAGCTGGCACAGGTGTATCCTTCGGGGACCTGTTTCAACCAGTCTGCTGAAAATTAGTGAAGCTCAGTGTCCGTTCCCCTGATGTTTACTCACCCCTTTGACTTGGTCAGGTGCTGGAGTACAGGCTTTTAGGCACTAATAGAGTTCCTTCAGGGCGCTCACAGTGCCAGCTGCAGTTCGACTCCTCCCTTTTTTTGTGAGATGTCTGATGAGGTTATGGATTAATCTGTGGAGGACCATCCAGAAGCCTAAAGATCCCAGAGAAGTGGCTGAGTGACTGGAAGCTGAAGACCTCTACTAGAACAACTATACCTGGGAAGAACTGAAGCAGGCAGCAGCAGCATCACCATTTCCCCAGCACATGGTCTGTGATTAAGGCTGTGACAGCCTGAGGCAAAAATTTGTGTGCGTGTGGGGGGGGTCTTCAAAAGCTGTTTTTAACTGTTTCTAGATCCAGGGCCTTGATCATCCTCCCCTAAAATCCTGTTTTTTTAGGTTTTTGGTCAGCCTAGCGGTGATTTTATGCTGTTTTTTTAGCATCAAAATTCACCCACAGTGGCCATCTTGGATTTTCTCAATTTTTCTTTCTAAGTTCTCAAACTTCTCCAAAACACCTTGTATGTGATGGATGGGTGGCGGAAGAGCACCCTTGTGCAACGCGCCATGTTGAGTGAAGCAGGGAGGCGGGAACTTCAAGTTTAGTTCCCACATAGCTGCTGGAGCATGGCAAGTGGCTTTTGAGCCTTTTAGGAGAACAGCGACACAGTGTACCAAACTGGCTCAGAGCCTCCGCTGCCAAAGAAGAGATGTTTCCTCCCTTCTAAAGGGGAAGGAGAGTTGCCTGCTAAGGTCTTTACCCAATTACATTAATCTTCTCTGGCAGACATATGCACATAGCCAAGATATGCAGTTTAGGTCCACTGAAAAGCGACCCTTGGCACATACCTCTAAGAATCCTCAGAGTGCTTCTTCTGTGGGAGCGGAGCTCCTCCCTGACTCTGATTGTCAGACAGCTAAACTAGAACATAGGGCGAGGTCTGCAGTGGTCAAAACGGCAGTCAGGGAGGCCAAACTTCAAGTGGAAGAGACTCTGGCAAAGAACATGAAGAAAGGGGACAAATCCTTCTTCAGGTACATTAGTGATAGGAAAAAGAACACAGACGGGATAGTACGCCTTAGAAAACCAGATGGGAACTGCGCAGAATCAGATTCCGATAAAGCAGAACTACTGAATGAATACTTCTGCTTGGTCTTCACCTGCGAGGTACCGGGGCATGGTCCACAGTTACAGGCAAGGCCCAGCGTGGAAGACCCGTTTCAGAATTTTGTGTTCACACCTGGCGATGTCTACTACGAACTGGCTAGACTCAAGGTGACCAAAGCCATGGGACCGGACAATCTACACCCCAGGGTGCTCAGTGAGCTGCGTGATGCCTTGGCAGAACTGCTATCAGGACTCTTCAATCTCTCCCTAAGTTCGTGGAGAATCCCCATAGACTGGAAAACAGCTAACGTCGTTCCACTGCACAAAAAGGGTTGCAGGGCAGAGGCTGCAAACTACAGACCGGTGAGTCTCACATCAATAGTATGCAAACTCATGGAAACACTAATCAACCGTAAATTAGACGCAATCTTGTTTGAGGAGAATCTACGGGATCTCAGTCAACACGGATTCACCAAGGGTAGGTCCTGCCAATCCAATCTCATCAGCTTCTTTGACTGGGTAACAAAACAGCTAGACTTGGGAGAATCCGTGGACGTCATATATCTAGACTTCAGCAAAGCTTTCGATAGTGTCCCGCATCGCAGGCTGTTGAGCAAGATGAAATCAATGAGGCTGAGAGAAACACTAACTACATGGGTCAATGACTGGCTGAGTGGCAGACTTCAGAGGGTGGTAGTTAACGGTACCCTCTCTAAAACATTGGAGGTGACCAGTGGAGTACCGCAGGGCTCAGTCTTGGGCCCACTCCTTTTCAACATATTCATAGTGGACCTAACTCAGGGGCTTCAAGGTAAGATAACGTTATTCGCTGACGACGCCAAACTATGCAATATAGTGAGAGACGGCAATTCACCCGATAGTATGACACAGGACCTACATTTGTTGGAGCTTTGGTCCTCGACCTGGCAGCTGGGCTTCAACGCTAAGAAATGCAAGATCATGCACCTTGGCAGCAGAAATCCGTGCAGAACTTACACCTTGAATAGTGAGACCTTAGCTAGAACTTCAACAGAATGAGACTTGGGAGTGATCATCAGTGCAGACATGAAAACTGCTGATCATGTGGAGAAGGCTTCATCTAAGGCAAGACAATTGTTAGGTTGCATCCGCAGGAGTTTCGTCAGCCGGAAGCCATAATGCCATTATACAGAACCATGGTGAGTTCTCATTTGGAATACTGTGTGTAATTCTGGAGGCCACACTACCGAAAAGATGAGCTGAGAGTAGAGTCGGTGCAACGGATGGCCACCAGGATGGTCTCGGGGCTCAAGGATCTATCGTACGAGGAAAGGCTGAAAAATTTGGGCTGTACTCACTTGAGAAACGTAGGGAGAGAGAAGACATGATCGAGACGTTTAAGTATATTACCGGCCGTATCGAGATGGAAGAAGAGATTCTCTTTCTCAAAGAACCCTCAGCCACAAGAGGGCATCCGCTCAAACTCAGGGGCGGGAAATTTCATGGCAACACCAGGAAATATTTCTTCACCGAGAGAGTGGTTGATCCTTGGAACGAGCTCCCAGTGCAGGTGATCGAGGCAAACAGCGTGCGAGAATTTAAGAGCAAATGGGATGCCCATGTGGGATCCCTTAGAGGGTTAAGCCAAGGGAACCTGTCACCAGGAGTGGGATCCCTAGGATAGTAGATTTGGGGGTGGGTCAGTAGAGTGGGCAGACCTGATGGGCTATGGCCCTTATCTGCCGTCATCATCTATGTTTCTATGTTCTATGGATTCAGGGGACAAAAGTTTAGTCTGGATCCCCTTACAGTCTCAAAGCGAGACCTCCATGATGGAAGATTCGGCCTCCTATGTTGAGGAGTCCTGACTGCGGACTTGGGAGAGGGACTCTCCATAAGGCAGCTGTTCAAGTCTTCAACCCTGCCAGACATTATTACTGAGTCTCTTTGTGAGCTCAAGATTGATCTGCCTTAGCCCAGTCATCTCGGTGTTCTCTTTTGAATGGGATCCAATCTCAGCCCACATCCTTTCTGTGGCACCCACCCTGGTTACAAAGCCCTGGGAGGTCCCAGAATGCTCCCTCAAAGGGGGCATAAGCTATGACTAGGCTGCATCCTCTGGACCTAGAGTTCCAGCAAATGTTTGTTATTCTAAAGGTAGACTCCCTGATGGCACAGGTGACTAAATGCACATTCTTACCCAGTGAGGGGGGGGGGGGGGAGTCATGTTAAAGGGTACATGGGACCGCAAAGTGGATATGGTCCTCAGGAGGCAGTTTGAGGCCCTTGCCCTAGGAGTTAAGGCAGGCACTTTATGATGTAATTAGAGTCATGGCAAGAGTCTCTACATATTCCATCTTTGCCCGATGCATGCTGGCAGTTCAACCTCCAAGGGGCAGGCTCCTCTTCAAGGGACAGATGCTTTTTGGAAAAGGCCTTGATGATCTCATGACCAGTGTGCAAGATCATCAGTCCCAAGTCCTTACTGGATAGCAGATCTCGAGTGGCTAGAAGCCAGAACTGGAGCTACTTTTGGGGATCCTGACATTTTTCCAGTACCGATCCTTGTGGCACTCCACTACTTGCCTTTCCCTCCTCCGAGCGAATTCCATTAACCACCACTCTCTGGCGTCTGTCCATCAACCAGTTTCTATTCCAGTTCCAGGACTTTGGGCCCTAATTTCAGCCCGTGAAGTATATTTAAACATTTGGTCACTCTTTAATAAAGGCTCCTGACAAAGTATTCAAAGACAAGGAGGTAACACTCCAAATGAAGATCAGTCTTCTCTACGCACTAATTTTCTCAGTGGTTAGTTACATATGCAAAAGCTGGATGCTACGGAAACAAGACAGAAAGAAGATTAACTCATTTGAGCTTTGGTGCTGGAGAAGGATTTTAGGTGTGCTGTGAACCACCAGAAGAACTAACAAATCGATTCTGGAAGAGATCAAACCAGCAATGTCACTCGAAGCCCAAATGATGAATTTACAACTGTCTTATTTTGGTCACACCATCAGAATTTTTACATATACGCAGATGATATTTCTATTTTAATTCCTTTGAATAACATAACAAAAGAAATCTTAGAACTAATTTATCACATTATGATTGAAATAGAGCAATGGACAATCAATTTTAAATTGAAATTGAACACAGAAAAGACAAAATTTTTTTTAGCTAGTCCAAATGATAAAATAACTAAGACATTGCTTCACCTTAATGGTCATGATTACCCAATATTAAAATCTATAAAAATATTTAGGAGTCACTTTAGACTCCCATCTAAACTTGGAAGAACATACGAATTTGGTGGTGAAAAAGTGCTTTTTTGCACTATGGAAATTAAAGACCATCAAAAAATATTTTGACCCTCTATCTTTTAGATTGTTGGTGCAGGAAGTGGTACTATCTATATTAGACTACTGTAACATTATTTGAGCGCTGAAATGACCAGGTCCCAATTTGTATTAGCCTCGTTCTGCTGTCCTCACTAGAGATGCATCCGGGGACACCTCTTTAGAAAGAAATCACACATGCAGTTGTATGACCAAAGAAATGTTCCCTTTATTCAGAGCACTGACACATATTTATAGCATTTCACGTGGGTCAGTTTTTTCAGCTTATGACTGTAGGAAAGACCATATTTGGTAACAGGATAAATAAAAGCAAATAGAAAAAGGTAGAAAACATAAGGAAGGGGGGGGGAAGTTTCCATCTATGGCACATAATACTGTCTTGTCTAAGGTCTAGCAATGTTTCTTTTTTAACAAATGTTTCTTATCAAAACAAGTCAACTACAGAACAAAATGGGGACACCAGAGCTCAGAACACAAAAAGAAAAGACCTTGTGGTTTCTTGGCAAAATGATAACTGTTTCAGCAGTTCCTTTTACATAAGCAGGAATAGAAACACTTACAAAGAATATATGTGCCCCTTCAATCCCCTCTTTATGTCATGAAAATGACGTCATAAGTGTACAGTATGAGCTTGGAGGGAGAGATATTCCAGATATGTCCTATGATATATATTTCAATAAGAAGGTGTTTAACCCCTCTTGGGACACCAAGAGCAGCAATATAGACATGGGGATCAAAGCTTCCGGGCAGGTCGTGGGTCTGTGGTAGGGACTGGTAGGTACTAGCCAGGGCTGCAGTAGAGTGATGAACAGCAGAGTTGACTATATCATGGAATCACAGGGACCAGGCAAGGCAAGCAGCCAGCCAGCCAAGAGCGAAAGAGTCAGTCAGCAGGGAGGCCACGCCAGGTTCAGAGAGGAACATGAGCCAGTGTGGTGATGTGGTCCACATCTTCCTCGGGCATGGTACCATCATCACCAAAGAAAGTTGTGAGAAAATTGAGAATAGTGCAGAATACGGCTGTTTGCCTGATATTTGGGCTGAAGAAAAGCGATCATATCAGTCCTTATTACTGATTATTATACTGGTTACCAGTGGAAGCACGAGTAATGTTCAAATTTTCATGCCTTTGTTTCAAGTTGGTTTGGGGATTGGCCCTTACCCACCTGTTATCTCATTTCGTGCTATATAACCCTGTGAGGGTAACCAGGAATTGTAACTTATTTGCATACCCAAAGATTTTAGGCTGTAAAGTTAGGTCTTTCTTAGACAGGATGCTTGCATTTCAAGCAAGTAAACAACAGACCTGGTTGGGTAATTATATTAGTGGAGCCATGTTGTTGTATGGCGCCTTCCAAAAAGAAATTAAGACAGCATTATTTGATAAATTTATCTCTTAATTTGATGTTTTATCCTTAACATAATAGTTTTACTGTATTAACTCAAATTTTTTTATAGACCTTTTTGTTAATATGCTATATTCTTATTACTAATAGTTTGTACTTCGCTGATTGTCCAGTTGTTTCTCTTTTATGTAAACCGCCTAGAATTCTTTTGATTGAGGCGGTATAGAAAAATAAAGTTATGTTATGTAGAAGAGAGAGATCACTGGAGAAGGACATCATGTTTGGGAAAATCGAAGGAACCAGGTAAAGAGGGAGACCTGCAATCAGATGGCTGGATACATTGTAAACAACCATGGGGACCATGACCCATAAATATCAAAGAAGAGACAAGTTAATCATGTATTTTCCAAGCCACATTGTTTGTTTTATTATTGTGCTACAAACCCCATGGCTATAGGACCTTTCTGGACTAACATAAACCGATTTCTTTTTAGACCTGCAATTCATCAAGTCGCAGGAACCATGTCAAAGGCTTTGCTGAAATCTAAGTAAATTACATCTAGTGCACGTCCTCAATCCAATTCTCTGGTAACTCAGTCAAAAACTGTTAGTAGTCATTATGTTTGGTCAAAAGTAGCAGGCAATAAAATCCAAGTCCATTTTTATTTTGATAAACTGTTAAGCGGTTTATAATCAGTCAATAATTGTATACATAGGATAAAGATTGAAAAACTTGGGAAAGAGGTTAGTTACATTGCATGTAGGTTAGAGTGAGCTTAGATAGGGATAGGCTTGGTTATATCTCACTGTTTCCCAACGTTACCATAAAAATAGGTCTCCTGTTGCTGGAAAGTTGTTTTTTTTTTTTTTATAGCAATAGCAAAGCTTCAAGATGGAGGTATGCAGTAAATTGTTTCACAAAGATGAGTCAGAAATGAAGTTAGTAAGCAGTGAAGAGAGTAAGTCAGTAGAGAGAATGGTCTAGGATGCGGCTGATGATGTAAATGGGTGTGCATACATGTTATATATGTCTAGAGCTCATAGAAGGGTTAAGATTCCTGAGTGTAATAAGTTGGGGTAGTATCTAAAGGAATAAGAAAGTCCTCCAGCAAGATTGGGCTAGAGAAATTCAGATGCAATTGGGTGATAATGTCCTAGGGCAGTGTTTCTCAACTCAGTCCTGGAGTACCCCTTTGCGAGTCAGGTTTTCAGGATATCTACAATGAATATGCATAAACTTGATTTGTATATACTGCCTTCATTCTATGCAAATTTCCTTCATGCATATTCATTGTGGATATCCTGAAAACCTGACTGGAAAGGGGGTACTCCAGGACTGATTTGAGAAACACTGTCCTAGGGTATGGAGTAGTGCTGCCCGATTCAGGAAAAAAAATTTCAATACGATTCAGCCTATTGAATTGGTTATTCAATTCAATTTTCCTGCCCAATTGGATATTTTTTTCAAACATACGGGTGGGTTTATTTTATAGCCTCTTCACCCCCTTTGCCTTCTCCTAACCACACTGGCGCTGTGGTGCAAACAAAATAAACAAAAAAGACTTTTCCTCTCTCTGTTAAATCCTAACTCACGTTTGCGGTCTAACACCAGCTCTGGCAGAATACACATTTCAAATCTGACATATTGTAATCACAAAACAGAAAATGAAATTAGTTTTTCTACCTTTTGTTGTCTGGTCATTATTCAGATCTTGTTGGTCCCAGGCTTTGGTTGTCTTCTGATAACTTGCTTGCCAGGGTCTCCTTCTTTCTTCTTTCTCCGTGCTAACCATCCATCTGCCATCTCTGTCCTCCCCTTCCGTTTCCCTTCCCTCTGGGGAAGGTCTGGCATCTTTCCTTTTTTTCGTCTCCCTCCCCAGATCCACCTTTTCTTAACTACCCTTTCATCCAGCATCTCTCCCTCCTTCCCCACCACCCCACACACCATCTCTCCCGTTCTTTTCCCAACTACCCTCCTATCCAGTATCTCTAACCCCCTCCACACCATCCCTTGTGTCCAACTTCTCTCCCTTTCTGTTTTTTCCCTCCTTAAATCCCATTGTCCATCATCTCTCTCCCTCTCCTCTATTTTTAGACCCATTATTTCTTCCCCTCAAAGTTCGGCATATGCACGTCTCTTTGAACCCCCACTTCCCTCCCTCCCTCTGTGTACTTCTACACCAGGGCCCCCCCTCAAGGTCTGTCCCCCCCTGAAGGCCTGCACCCCCTTGATGGCTTGTCCCCCCTTAAAGGTTTATCCCCCCCTTAAAGGCCTGTCCCCCCTGAAGGCTTGCCTGTCCCCCCTGAAGGCCTATGCTACCATCCCTGGCCTGTTCCCCCTTTGAAGGCCTGTCCCCCTTTTGAAGGTCTGGAGCGCTGGTCTAGGTCCTGGCAACTCAGTTTCAATGCCAAAAAATGCAAAGTCATGCACCTGGGAAGCCGAAATCCATGCAAGATTTACACCCTAAATGGCGAGATCTTGACAAAAACTGAAGCAGAAAGAGACTTAGGGGTGATTGTCAGGGATGACATGAAGTCTGCAAACCAAGTTGAGCAAGCTTCATCCAAAGCAAGGCAAATCATAGGTTGCATACGCAGGAGTTTCGTCAGCCGTAAACCTGAAGTCATTATGCCACTATATAGATCCATGGTGAGACCGCACCTGGAGTACTGTGTGCAATTTTGGAAGCCACATTACCGCAAGGATGTACTGAGACTGGAATCGGTCCAGAGAATGGCCACCAGGATGGTCTCGGGACTCAAGGAGCTCCCATACGAGGAGCGGTTAGGGAAGTTGCAGCTCTACTCACTCGAGGAACGTAGAGAGAGGGGAGATATGATCGAGACATTCAAGTACCTCACGGGTCGCATCGAAGTGGAAGAGGATATCTTCTTTTTCAAGGGTCCCGCGGCAACAAGGGGACATCAGTGGAAAATTAGGGGCAGGAAACTGCACGGTGACACTAGGAAGTTCTTCTTCACCGAAAGGGTGGTTGATCGCTGGAATAGTCTTCCACTTCAGGTTATTGAGGCCAGAAGCGTGCCAGATTTTAAGGCCAAATGGGACAAACATGTGGGATCTATCCGCAAAGATAGATAGGGAGGGTCAATGGAGTGGGCAGACTTGATGGGTCGTGGCCCTTATCTGCCGTCTATTTCTATGTTTCTATGTTTCTATGCCCCCCCTCCTTGAAGGCTTGTCCCCCCTGAAGGCCTGCCTGTCCCCCCTGAAGGCCTGTGCCACCATCCCTGGCCTGTCCCCCCTTTGAAGGCCTGTCCCCCCCTTGAAGGCCTGCACCCCCCTTGAAGGTCTGCACCTCCCCTTGAAGGCCTGTTCCCCCCTTAAAGGCCTGCACCCCCCAAGGCCTGTCCCACCCCCCACTCGGAAGGACTGCACCCCCCCCCCCCCCCCGGGAAGGCCTCCATGTTCCCCCTGGCCTTCCTGCACCGTTTACCTTATACGTGCAACCTGCAGAGAAGATTGCAGTTATAGCGCCTTTTAAACTGCTTTGAGCTGTTTCCTCTGCTGCGGTCCCACCCCTCCTCTGATGTCAGGAGCAAGATCATGGTGGACGAAACAGCTCAAAGTAGTTTGCAAAGACACCATAACCGCAATCTTCTCTGCAGGCTGCACTTATAAGGTAAACGGTGCGGAGAGGCCAGGGTGGGAAACCGGACGCCAGGGGGGGAACCGGAGAGCAGCACAGCAGCACTTCCCGACTAACCCTCCCTGCTTGTCCTCTAAAACAGGTGCGACAGTGGCTGGCCAACAAGAGCAGTGCTGCCGCTCCTGCTTTAGGGGGGGGAGGGTCTGAATCGGGAAGCCGATTTTTTTTGTTTGTTTGTTTTAAATCAATTCACCCAAAGTGAATCGGTGAACTGATTCGAATCGTGCAGCACTAGTATGGAGAGTGAAGATTAGACCAGAGGAGATGATAAATGACAAGTAATTTTAAAGTTGAGGAGGTAGATAAGTGAAAATAAAGGCCTTCATGGATTTACAGGTGTCTAAATCTATGATGGGAGTAGGGAGATGAAGAATACAGTGGTACCTTGGTTTAAGAGCATAATTCGTTCCAGAAGCATGCTGTTAAACCAAAACACTTGTAACACTCGTATATCAAAGCAACTTTCCCCATAGAAGATAATGGAAACTTGAACAATTCGTTCCACCAATCCCCCCCCCCCAGAGGCTACCGGCGCTGCTCCATCACCCCCTCCCCCGCTCTAACCGGCATCGCACCCCCCCCGAACCGGCATCACAAACCCCCCCCCCCCGTGAATGCCCCCCCGCGAGAACCGCAAAGCACCCCCGTGCTGAAAGCGGCATCCGCCCGCCCTTCCTCCCAAGCACAGTCCTTACCCCTTCTGCTCGTTGTAAGGGTGAATGCGAGCTCCCACCTCTTGCCTGGGCTGGGCCTTGAGCATCTGCGCATGCTCAAAGCCTTCTGGCTCTTGTTCTCTCGGAGAGAACGAGATCTCCGAGAGAACGAGAGCCAGAAGGCCTTGAGCATGCGCAGATGCTCAAGGCCCAGCCTAGGCAAGAGGCGGGAGCTCGTATTCACCCTTACAACGAGCAGAAGGGGTAAGGACTGTGCTTGGGAGGAAGGGTGGGCGGATGCCGCTTTCAGCACGGGGGTGCTTTGCGGTTCTCGCGGGGGGGCGTTCGCGTGGGGGGGCGTTCGCATGGGGGGGGTTGCGATGCTGGTTCGGGGGGGGGGGGTGATGCCGGTTAGAGCGGGGGGGGGGAGGTGCTCGTACACCAGAACATGCTCGGTTTGCAAGGCAAAAGTTTGCTGAGTGTTTTGCTCGTATTGCAAAACACTCGCAAACCGGGTTACTCGCAAACCGAGGTTCCACTGTATATGATAACTATCCCTCCTCCTTTCTTATGCTGTCTAGTACAAGATAAGTAGGGGCAACCAAAAGGAGATTTAGGTTGGCCAATTCTGCATCTGATATTAAGGGACTGTTCTAATATGAGGTCACTAATTAGTAGATATTTGGTACAAAGCAAACACTGATAAGTTCTATCTTAAAATGTTAGGGTTGGCGAATCAAACTTTGTGTGGTGAGTAGTTAATGAAAGATTGGAACGGCTGGTCTGTGTCCCCAGTCTACAGGAATAAGAATGGCAATGGAGAATAGATGCTATATATAGTATGAAAGAAGAAGATAGAATATGTCTCCTTTTTATTCTTTTAGTGGGTAAGATTGGATTCACATGCTTTTGCAGTCTGAACTATAAAGAAGGCTTAATTTTGAAAAGGAGAGTCACTAATGTTACCTCTAAGGGAACAGTCAGAGTGCTGTTGTCTTGTATTGAATTAATTATTTTAGCATGGATAAGCTTCATTTCAACAAAGAAGCCAGAATGAGATGTACAGTGTCGGCATCTATGACCAAACTTAGGTTTTTCTGTTACATAGAGCGTTATGGACCCCTGTTCGGTTACAAAAATTGGATAGCTCTAAAAAATATTGGCACTGTCATCTCGAAGCAGGGACTTTAGATCATTTATTATTCTATTGTCCATTTATTATGAATTTCTGGAAATCAATTTGGGACCAAATTAATTGTTTATTAGATAACCCAGTGGCATTATCATATGATACTGTGCTATTTAGTATGGCAATGAGAGCAAAGAGTCAGATTTCTACAAACAATAACAAATTATTACTCATTATGACTGGTGTTGCCATTCAACAAATTACGTATAATTGGAAAAATTGGAGTAGATTGAATTATAATTTTTGGTGGAATTCTTTATGTCATGTTTATAAAATGGAGAGATTCATTGCAATACAGCGGGGTTGTTTCAGGAAATTTCAAGATGTGTGGGAGCCATTAACAAAGTATTGTACTGATTAGATGAAATTGTTTCCCTTAAATTTACAAGTTTAATAATGAGGGGGGAGGGGGGTTATTTTACTATTACATATTCTATAAGATATTTGATTATATGGTAGGAAAGGATGGGAAGGGAGGGTGATAAGAGTTTATGATTTGTACCATTGATGAATATTAAGTGATGTATTTATTGTTAATTTATTTGTACATCTGTCACACTTATTGTAAGTCTGAAAATGAATAAAGAATTATAAAAACAAAACAAAGAAGCCAGGTCTATTCTTGTATCTGGAAATTCTTGCAGAGTATTGCTCATAAGAAAATATGCAGCTCTGGCTTTATTTATTTGTTGTTTCTTAGTTTCAACATCGACAAAGTTCATTCTGTGGAAAAAAATAATTTTTACTTTCTAATTCTCTTTTCTGAAGTCCACCAGATCATTCAGGACACATGGGTTATGTTCTTAGCCAGCAGATGGAGATAGAGAACTAAGAATTCATTCCTATAAGAGGCTCGGTGCAGCTCCAGCTTACCAATATTCCTGTAACAAAGCACATATTGACTACAAAAATCCTCTTCCAAACAAATTTATGGCAGGAGGGATCCGAGTATTTGTCAGCAAACTCCTGCACTCAAGATAATCTCTCACTCTTTCCAGTGCCTTTCCACATTTAAAATGGAGTATAACAGATACAAGCAAATGGAAAACCCATATATCTGGAACAGGGTGGGTATCTAGACTGGTCTAGTTGGACTCAAGGAAACAAAATTAGCAGGTAAGACTAAATTTTTCCTTCCTTTTCAATTCCACCAGACCAGTCTAGCATGCACGGGATAAAGCAGAGCTATCCTTACAGTAGGCTGGATGAAGGTACTTCATCACCAAACCCAAAATCATCTCTAGCATGCATGTCTGACCTGTAATGCTTAGAGAAGCAGGAGTGCAGGGGAGACCAGGTGGAGACTGCCAATTTTAGTAGGAGAAGCCAACACAATTCTCAAGATGCAGCCATGTCCCTGGTTGAGTGAGCCCTAAAACCCTTTGTAAGTCCATGATCTTTGAGAATGTAAATCAAAATGAGTACCTTCTGTATTCATCATGTATTAGTTGCTTTGGTAGCTGTTTCACCCTTTTTGGCATTGCTAAACAAAATGAACAAATCTTTGAAAATCATTTCTTATTTCCAAATCCATAAAAGTGTTCTACAGGCATCAAGAACCTTTAGACACCTAAAATTGTCCAATCCTCCTGACAGAAGGACAGCAACATTACAGTTTGATTCATATAGAAGGCCAACTTCCTTCAGCAGTAAGGAGGGAACTGTCCTAATCAAAACTCATTCTGTAAAACACAGAAAAGGGTTTCAGCCGGATAAGGCTTGCAATTGAGAAATTCTTCTTGCTGAGCAAATTTGGTACCAGGAACCCTATCTTCAATGTGAGATCCTTCCAGAATGCCTTCTTCCAAGGCTTAAAAGTGAACTGAGAACACCCAAAGTACCAAATTTAGATACGATGCTGGCACTACCAAAGAATACAAATATACCATGCCCTTGAGAAAATCATAACATCCGGCTATAAACTTTACTAAAGTACCCTCCAAGTGACCCTAGTAATAGACAGTGCTGCCACCTGAACTTTCAAGAAGGCTAAGGCCAACTCTTTCTCGGGCCATCTTTCAAAAAAGGCTAATAATTGCACCACTGAAGTCTAGGATAGAAATCAACTTTTTTCTGAACACAAGCCTCAAAAGTGTTAGAATTCTAGCATAATCCAAAGAAGCTGACCACTTTCTTGCCTGCATCAGCACTGCAATCACTTATCCTTGTAATCTTTATGCATCAGATGAACACTCAAGGGTCAAAATTGAGATGGGTCATCCATGAGAACTGCATGCTTCCTGTTCCTTCCACTGTTTGAAAAACTAAGGAACTTTGGTATTCTGTCTCAGCACCATCAAATTCATTATTGGAATGCCCCACTGGCTTGTGATCGAGGGAAAGGTCTCCTGTGACAGCTTCTGCTCTCCTGGTCCAGAGTGTGCCTGCTCAGAAAATCTAATAAATAACAATAGAGAGACTGACTCAGTCAATTAAGCCCACATTTGAGGAGAACCTGCTGAACTGCAACGTGGCTCAGAGATATATAACTCTGAAGAGGGGGAGGTTACCCCCTCTTGGACTAAGAGTGTTTTCATCCAATCATAGCTTAGTATGCTTTGTACAACCTGAATGCAATTACTTTTTGTATTTTTCAAAGTTTTGAAAGCAGTACCATCTAATATTACTGAATACAGTTATAAAATTTTTTTTGCCTTCTTGAGTTGGACCTGTCTTTACTGCATACTAAGCTATGATTGGATGAAAACACTCTTAGTCCAAGAGGGGGTAACCTCCCCCTCTTCAGAGTTATATATCTCTGAGCCACGTTGCAGTTCAGCAGGTTCTCCTCAAATGTGGGCTTAATTGACTGAGTCAGTCTCTCTATTGTTATTTCGTTTCTTTTTCTGACTCTGTTTGTTACATTATCCCTGTTTATTGGAAACATATGCTCAGAAAATCTGCCTGAATGTTTTCAGACTCTTCAATGTGAGCTGCCAACTATGTCAGAAGGTGGTTCCCAGCCCACCGAAACAAAATGGCAAGCTGTGGTGACATTGTTGGGAAAAAAACTGATCGTTTTGCCCTGCACCAAGGATTGGAAGACACACAATGCTGTTGAAATGGCATGTGTCTCTAGGCAATTGATTGACCAAGTCACCTTGATCACTGTCCATTGACAAAACAGTTATACCCCCAGCTGATGAGACTTGCATCTGATGTCAACACCAACTAGTTGAAGGTTTCTGTACTCATTTCTGTAATCTTCTCTTATTCTTATATTTGGTTCCTTTTATTTGCTCCCATGTTCACTTCTCAGAAGCAATGGGGTTTGTAGCACAATAATAAAACAAAAAATGTGGCTTGAAAAATGGTATTTTATATATAAATAAGCATTGGAACAGAAAGAGCTGTTTCTGTGTTTGTGTCTCATCATATACCAGTCTCGCTGAGTGTGTGTGTGTGTGAATGAATGAATATGTATCTATCGTTTTCATTGTGAATAATTATTTGGGTATGTCTTAATATGCAAATATTAATATCTAGGGAGAGATGTGTGTGTATGAGAGACATATGCCTGCCTTTGTCCCTTTCTGTGTTTATACCTGAATTCTCTTTTTCAGCAGCTTCCTGATCTAATTTGGTCTGTTTGTTTGATGCCTCCTTATTTACAAGGTAGTGTGAATTCTTTTGAATGCCTAATTCCCTGGAGATAGTCTTTGTGATCTCTTTTATTGCTTCTGAACACTGTTCTTATAACTCGCAAAGTAAACCTAAAAGGTAGGGAGACATCCTGCCTATTTACACTGCCATCACCAGGAATCAGACCAAGGTTAGAGCTGTCTGCAGTATTTTACAGAGGCCTTAAATTAACTTTGGATAAGCCCTGAAGCTTGTTAGACTAACATTCTGGTCCTGAATAGCACAAAGTCATTTGAATAATTTCCTTTGCCAGATTTTGAGGATTCAGCAACTATTCCAGATTGGCTCTGGCATCTATCATCCACTAGAAGCACATCTTGTAAATCTGGTGTGGTGGTGACCACCAATTTAGGAACAAGGACTTCATAGGAACCAAATGGAGAATAGTTGCCATGGAAACCAGCACCTGCATATCTCAGGCATTAGATGCCATCTTCATCTCAAGGTCTCATATCTGAACTTGGAGCTGTAGCTTTCACTGCTTAGACAGGAGCACCTTCTTCATAAGGGTATTGACAAGGAAGTCCATCTACTCTGCATTGTGAGGACTCTAATTTGTCCTTCTGAAGACTGTCTACCAAACCCAAGGACCTCGGCAAATGTACTTTGTGAATGATAGCTTATGCACTGTGTGAATGACTCTTCCTTTCCATCTTTATTCTGATCAGCCAAATTTCCAAATAAAAAGGGTCCATAGCATACTCTCTCTCTCTCTCTCTGCAGTGCCATTGCCACTAACTTTGGCCCTTGATTTTCTCAAATATCAGAGCTGAAACTGATATGCTGCTCCAAGACGTCAAACCTTAGGTATTTTTGATGTGGATGTTAGTTTGGAATGTGTAAATATACTTCCTTGAGAGTCAGTGGTATAAGATATCCCCTCGCATTCAGCACTGAAATAACCAAGCCCCTCAGTTTGTGTTCTGGAAGTTTCTCAGACCTCATCTCAACCATTTCCTTCACTATCTTTTCTAAATCTCCAAATAGCAACTTTCTCAAAAAGGGAAGCCTGTTAAGCTGTATCATCAAGATAGTATCCACAGACTAATTACACAACCACAAAAGTTAACACTTGTGATAGACTTGTCAGCTGTCCTAATAAGATTTACAAGATACTAGGTACAAATCATGCCAGTTTCATGTGCACCATCTGCTTTTAAATTCTGATCCTCCTCCTCATTTCTATAGCTCTGCCAGACGTAAACAGTGTTATACATTAAACATGTAAGAGACAATTCCTGTTTGATAGAGCTTACAGTCTAATCAAAACAGGACAAATAGGGATTGGGAAATTTCTCACAGAGGGAATGATAAGACAGCCATTGGCAAGAGGAGTTAAACACAGCCTCGAAAAAGTGGGCTTTTAGCCTAGAATTGAACATACAGAGACGGAGCTCGAACTAATGACTCAGGCAGTCTTTTTCAGACTTATGGTTCAGCAAAATAGAAGGGGCAGAGTCTGGAGATAGCAGTAGAGGAGAAGGGTACAGATAAGAGACACTTACCCGATGAACGGAGTTCCTGGGGAGGAGTATAGGGAGAGATAAGAGAGAAGAAATACTGAGGAACTGCAGAGTGAATGCACTGTAAGTCAGTAAGAAGAGTTTGAACTGTATGCGGAAATGGATAGGGAGCCATCCTCCAAAGTTTCCTCTGCGCATTGAATCCAGTGCAAACAAACCCTAGACATATATAGGTCTTGTACACAGGTGCATGAAGGCAGCAGAGCTTGGGGAGACAGAAAGATGGCCCCCTGCATATCCATACTTTCAAGAGACAAAGCGGGCTTTTGGACCTGAGAAAATGGTAAATGAGCTCTATGGCTATCTCCACATAGCTATGTGTACCCCCTATATCTTTGCTGCATTGGTCCCAACATGATTGGACCCTGCAGGAGAAATCAGTCCCTGCTCAACAACATCTCACAAAAGATGTCCTGCACTGGCCTAAGTCAACACCACTCTACTCCCAGTTCTCACCACCCTTTTACGTGAGGAGCAGCTGTAGTCTCCCTACTCCTTGTCCAAGCTGTTCATTGAATCTCTTGTTTTCATTATAAAGTATAGAGAGGAGAAAGAACTGAAATAGTAGGGGGTGAGAACAAATTACCGGTAAGTCTACTTACGTCCGGTTGGTATGGGAGGGATTTGAATTCCTCCAAGTTCACCATTAGTTTTCATATTCCCTGCAAAATCTGGATGTCTGTCCAACTGTCTGAACTCTTTTGGGTGGTTTGTTCTCCAACTAGGTTCAGGAGTTACTTCACTAGACCAGTCTTCAATACACAGAGAATACTGGTGAGCTAGTGCTGCACAGAACCTTTTATACAGCTCATAGCTCTCTATCTCCATATTCTGGCTGAGGGTTGTAACCCATACATTCTGGACTGGTCTGGTGGGATGAAAAGGAAGCATTTTTACTTTCCATCCTAAAGACTGTTTTTTTGTTCACATTTGGCAATGTTAATTGCATTAAATCTCAAATTTTGTTAGAATTAACATGCTAGCTTATATAGTGTTTACTCTCCTTGTTTGGTGTGTTGCTTTACAGTCAGTTTGAAGGATACTAAAAAAAACATTTCGGACACATCTATGTTAACATATTTTCAGCACTAGTCTGCGAGATCTGATATTACCAGATCTATCCAAAAGCTTAAACTATCTTTCCCCTCGTTAAAAGGTATTATCGATATTGGAAAATTAGGGAAATCTCTTTATTTTAAAATCACTGAGCTTTGGAATAACTTTCCCGGCCAGCTGCGTATTCTGGGCTTCTTCCAATTATTTCGAAAACATCTGAAAACTTGGCTATTTTCAAAAATGTAAATTTTGCTGCTCTCTGTATAACCACTAATTCTTATATTTTCCTTTCTTTAAAATTTTTTGTAAATTGTGCCGAGCTCTATCTTTATAGAGCAGATGCGGTATATAAGCTTAAGGTTTAGTTTAGTTTTAGTTTAGATTTGGTAAAGCTGAAGCAGTTACAGCTCCTGTTAAAGCTGTTTCTCAAACTAGGAGGCCTCTTGTGTGGATTTTGCAAACTTTTCCCATTTTTTTAACAGACAGCCAATTGAGATTTAATCGTATCTTGGATTTCAGCAGGTATGATTAATTTGCATAGATATGTATTTCTTAATGGAACTCACTTGTCACTCTGAGAGATGCACACTTAAGTCCCTGTAATTACTGTTCTACACCCCTTCCTTTTTAGTGGAGCTGCATCCTCTTGATGTACTGTTTGTTGCTGCTGAGCTCTGGCCTATTGATTTCACAGCCCTTCATTAATTGATGTGAAATAGAAAGAGACCCATTTAGTTTAAGGAGACACAAATGTGGTATTTATGTGACTGGAGCATGCTTACAACTCTTGCTGTAAGAAACTGGAGAATTTCTTTGTTACATATGGGGAGGCGTATAACTAGGTGTTAAATTTAAAAGGTGCCTAGATGCAGCATGCTGAGCATGAATTTGATAATGGTGTCCGGTGGTGTAGCGAGGGTGGGAAGCACTTGGGTGGTGGTGTCCCTTGCTCTCTTCTCTGGCCCCCTACTCCTTCCCTGCCCCCTTGCCATGCTCGCGCCCCTTCCCTCGTATCCCTTTAACTTTGCCGGTGCGAGCAGCATCTCCAACCTGCTGCCCGTGTCGGCCTCGGCTCTCCCTCTGATGTCACTTCCTGGTCCCGCGACCAGAAGGCGATCCGAATCCGGCACAAGCAGCAGGTTGGAGCTGCTACTTGCACCAGCGAAGAGTTAGAGGTGTGTGCGTGGCAGGGGAGGACTGAAGGGGGGAGCGGAGAGGTGCCAGTGCCCCCACCAAGATGGCGCCCAGGGTGGTCCCCCCCCTTACTACACCAATGATGCTGTCTGAGCTCCAAGATTCCATTATAGAATATTAGTGTAAATCAGGATGTATGTGCCTACAGTTAGACATGCTTATTTATCCTATGTCAGTGGATGGATTATGACCAACAAAACCATTCAGTAATAAAGGAAGCCAACCTAAGGACTTGGATCTCTATGCAGTTAGCTATATGCATTATATGGAGAAAAGACCTCAGTGTCATTGGGGATATAAGGAAAAAAACCTAATATCCGAAGGACTATACCAGGGGTCTCAAAGTCCCTCCTTGAGGGCCGCAATCCAGTCGTGTTTTCAGGATTTCCCCAATGAATATGCATGAGATTTATGTGCATGCACTGCTTTCAATGCATATTCATTGGGGAAATCCTGAAAATCTGACTGGATTGCGGCCCTCAAAGAGGGACTTTGAGATCCCTGGACTATACTGTTTCAAATCAAAATTGAAACAGGAGCACACATCCAAGGTCTAAAAAACTCCATTTGAATGGATAATTCAAATATTAAAAAAAAAACAAAAACATATATTCAGTGTTTCAAGCAACTGTTCATATAGAGATCAAGAAAACTTTATCATTGAATAAGTGGATGGATTATGCCACCGAGTCAGCCACTGACTCAGAGCAACACGCCAGTGAGGAATCTTGTGATGGTTCACGGCAGAGTACAGGAGTGGTTTGTCATTGCCTTCTCCTGCACAGTCTGTGATTCCACTATGTTGCTGCCGCCCAATATAGGGTCCCTCCAGGCCCGACCCTTCTTAGCTTCCGATAGTAAGAGCGGACCTACTCAGCGGACCTACTCAGCGGACCTAGCCAGGCCGTAGGCTATCCCATGTCAGTAGCAGGTGTAAATGTGTGTCTATGCACTTCCCATGCTCTGCCCACATATACACCCCCCTAACAAATTGCATGTATCAGTTCTAGAATAATGCTGAACAAAACCAGAACACTTAAGCATTTCAGAGCACACTTACCTTCATAAGTGCTAATATTCTGTAATTTTAGCACACAAATGGTGCATAATTTTAGGTGCTAAGTTAACTCCTGATCTTAAGGCTCACAATCGGTTGCAATTCGTTCACTCTTTGATGCTCCACAGTCAACAGCCTCGAGATGCAGCTTTTTGACCTTTCTGTCAGAGAGCTTGCTACTAAAGCAGATTTTGTCCAGTTACAAGTTGATACTAGCTGTGAGAAGACATCATTGCAAAACAAGATACAGTAGAATCCCGGCACACTTATCCAACTGGCAAAGAAACATCACCAGTAAAAAAAAAAAAATTGTCCCTGAAGCAGCAGTCCTGAGCTGCAAACTCCCCTCTCTCCAGCCCCAGAGCAGCGTCAGCGGTCCTGAGCCTTAAGCCTCCCTCCCTCTAGCCCCAAAGCATTGGCAGCAGTCCTGAGCCACAAACCCCCATCCCTCCCTCCCAGCCTTGAAGCAGCAGCAGTGGTCCTGAGCCGCAAACCCCTACTCCCTCCCTCACTTACCAAAGCAACAGAGGCAGCACTGAAAACAGGCTGCTCGCAGCCAGTCCCAGCAGGGCCTTTCATCTGACGTATCACTTCCAACGCGGCAGAGGTAAGGCCCTGCCAGGGCTGGCCGCATGCAGCCTGATTTCAGCGCTGTCTCTACTGACCGGCTGCTGCTGCTGCTTCGGTAAGTGAGGGGTGTCCAGGAGGCCAGGGCTACGCAGAGGGAGGGAGGGCAGTCGGGGGAGGTGGACCTAAGTATGTGTTGGGGGAGGGTCCAGCAGGGTGCAGGGGAGGGTGATGGATGGGTACTGGACCTATAAGTGGGTGGAGAAGGGGGGAGAGAAAGTGACCCAAAAGAAGGGAAGAAAAGATGCTGAACTTAACAGAGTGAGGTACAATACACAGGAATCTTTTTTTTTATTGCAGAGCTGTCCAGAGACAGCAGCTGCTATGATCCTAAGTCCATACTGATGCAGTTGCTTATCATTACTCTCTGAAAAGCTCATCCTTTAAGCTGATTGTGCTTGGATTTCAGCAGGTTTGTTGTACCGAAGCCTTTGGCGCCATTTTGCCTTGAGACAACTCGTGTTCGGTTTCCCTGCACAACTTCCCTGCCTTCATCCAGTGCTTGCTCCTGAGGAAGGGGATCATTTCCCTGAAACGGAGCTCTGTTGAGCAATGGACTTTTCATTTCAAGAGCGTGCTCAATTGCCTTATATAGCTAAGTACTAATTTTGGTGCTTTCTTTATAATTTGTGTCAATCTGTTTGGAAGCAGTGGATGTTAAGGGAGCCTACAAGAACTTTGGATTCTATAATTAATGTCTTGATCTCATCGTATGCATCTTTAATAATTACCTTTGCTTATTGGGAGTGATAGTGGTGCCATCTTTATTAAAGAAAAAAGATTTAGGAAAAAAAAAAACTTTTTTTTTTTTTTTCTAATCAATTTGATTAACAATTAGAGCACCTAGCACTTAGTACCAATTTTTCACTGGATTTTACATTGGTTGCACGAGGTCCGAGGATGTGTCACACTTGAGTACCCTTCTGGGTAACATTTGCTCACGACTCTCATTACAGGCTTGTCCTGATTGAAGAGGAGTGAATACTGAGGACCTCTAATAACCTCTTAATAATAAGTTTTATTTTTAATCCAGCACTTGATTATATGCCATTTGGATAGCTTTGATTTCTCAGTGGTAATAAACTATTTATAGGAAGTTTTTTTGCTATTTTTTATTTATTCACATTGTTCTTCTTTTGTGGGTTCTACTGTTTAAAATAGTTTTAAGTGATGGCAGTACATCCAGGCAGCAATGTAGGGCAAGCAATTTGAGACTCGGGCTTGAATTCCTGTAGAGATTTCAGATGTAGAGAGGTAGATCTGTGAGTCATCAACATAGAGATGTCTCTGAAAACCACAGAAGGAGATCAGAGCACCAAGAGAATAGATGGAGAAGAGGACCCAGGACAGAGCCCTGGGGTACTCCGATCAATGTGGGAGAGCAGTGGAGGAGGATCCACCATTGCTTACGCTGAAGGTGCAATGTGAGACATAGATAGAGAACCAGGAAAGAACGGGGCCCTAGAATCCAAGTGAGGACAACGTGTTAAACAGTTGCATTGGAGACTTTGACAAGGGCAGTTTCAGTGGAGTGCAGGTGGCGAAAGCCTGATTGGAGTGGGTCAAGAATGGCTAGGGATGATAGAAAGTCCAGGCAGAAGCAGAGAACAGCATGTTTGAGTAGATTGGATAAGACAGGGAGGAGGGAGATTGGTCCATATTTCTGAAGGAACTCAAATTAGACCCCTAGTATGTGTCAAGTTAGGATAATAACTTGTAACGTAAACTTGTGCTGAAATTGTGGCAGATCCGGTGCAAATCGTAACCTGTGAACTGTATACTATGTATGTTTAACCTGTAACCCGTTCTGAGCTCTTTGGGGACAATGGTATAGAAAATGAAATAAATAAATATTTATTTATTCTTCTGTTTATATATCTATTTGGCACATATTTGTAGCTGACGCTTTTGTTTTTGGTTTGCATACGCACACTTTTGTGGCATGTGTCCAGCAAACTCCACAGGTTTACCATGCATAAAATTTGCATGCAGTTAATTTCTTGCATGATGCAGTATTTATGTGCAACAGAAGCCAATCTTATTACATACAAAACTATTATACTAAGATCTCAAAACCTAGATCTTCAGCTTCCTGAGGAACATATGAGACTTTTTGACATTATGATTGCTACAGCGGTCCATTTAATTGTTTGATTGGAAAAATAATTCTCTACTAAACACTAATGAGTGGTAGAACTATATACTGTATGTACCGTCAGAAAATATTAAGATATTATAGTGTCTGAAAATCATGCCCATTCATGATTTAGGAAAACATGGGCTCGTCTAAAAACTCAACTGTTCCTAAAGTATCTAGACAACTGACCCACTCATCTTCTTTCTCCTCCATAGTGATTCCTCTGTCCTATTAATCTCTTTCTCCTCAACAACGCATTTCCGGTCCTATTAACTCTCCTCTTCCCCCCTCTTAAATTCAATCAATTTGTACTTCGCTTAATCTATTGTAAACCACATAGAATTTAACGGTATTGCGGTATATAAACTGTTATTATTATTATATAATTATTGTGATAATGTACTGTATAACTTTTTTTCCTTGCTTGCTATTATAATAATTTGCCATTATAATCTTTGAGAATTGCATTTATTCTTGCAATATTCAACCCAGTGTACATAATCTGTTAAAATTTATGTTTGTTAATTCCTAATTTCTTGAATAATCAATAAAGACAGTATATATATATATATATAAAAGAAGCCAGTGAACCTTTCTGCATGAGCCCCCTGGTTTTGCAAAGGATGACAGCAAACAAAAATGTAGACTTTCTGGGGACAGAAATGCCTTGTGTTCTTGGTAGGAGGGCAAACAAGGAAAGATACATAGGTGTGTTTGTGTGTGTGTAAATGTATAGATACAGAGTGATATAAAAATTTTCTCTCATTGCTAATGTATGCAAGGGTAGTGAAGTCAGCAGCAACAGAGAATAAGAAGTTGGTGGTCAGATTAAGGGACTCTCAGGTTAGGTTAAGAAAGGAGAGAGAAGGTTGAAGATAGCAATGAAGAGTAGAGAAGAAGAGACAAGAGAAACATGGGGCCTGATATTCAAAGTGAGGTATACTTTTGCTAGTAGATAGCAAATAAATAGCCAACTTATATTTTGAGCCCTTATATGGATAAAATCTGTCAACTAGTTTAAATGATCGGATTTTAGTCGTATAAGAAGGCCTGAACTGGGGAGAAGTGATGTGCAGCTAGCAGATAGGCATTTACAGGGCAATGCTATAAATGAGTGTCTCAAGGTGCACATCACTTACATGCATCAAATACACCATTGATTGATAGTTGGTCACCTATGTACATTAAACGCTATTCTATAAGGTAGAATCTAAAGGCTCCTTTAACTAAGGCGCGCTAGTGTTTTTAGCGCACGCAGCAGATTAGCGTACATTAACCCCGTGCTACGCACCTAGAACTAACGCCAGCTCAATGCTGGCGTTAGCATCTAGCCCGCGCGGCATTGTAGCACGCGCTACTCTGCACGTTAATGCCCTAACGCAGCTTAGTAAAAGGAGCCCTAAGTGACATAAAATTTAAGTGGAAGAGGAGTGTACATGTGGACAGGCCATGGGCACATCTCAGTTATGTTTAGCTAGCACAGATTTTTCCGCACTGGCTATTTTAACATGCATTAGAGGTTATGTCTAATGCACAGTAAAGCCTATACTAGCTGCTTAAAAGAGCTTCGTGAAAGAGCTGCTTAGCTCCATATAAAAAAATTAAAATAGTATAATATATAAAACAAGGCACACTTTTATGGTGATGGAATATCAAATCATTTTATATATACATATATAATGTGTGTGTGTATCAGAAGCATATATACTGAATAGAGTGCATGGTGCAGTGGAGTGTGTGGTGCAGTGGTTAGAGCCACAGCCTCAGCACCCTGAGGTTGTGGGTTCAAATCCCACACTGCTCCTTGTGACCCTGGGCAAGCCACTTAATCTCCCATTGCCCCCAGTACATTAGATAGAGTGTGAGCTCACCGGGACAGATAGGGAAAATGTTTGAGTCCCTGAATGTAAACCACTTAGACTATAAGTAGTATAGTCTAAGTAGCTTAAATAAATAAAATAAACAGATGTCCTTGCCCCAAAACTATACCTACCAAACTATGTAGAGAATAAGTGAACTCTAGTACCTAAAAATAGACTTGTTATGCAACTTCTTTTAGCTATTAGAAGAGCAGAAGCAAGACAGTAGAAGCCACCGGGGAGACCACAGTGCACAAAGTGGATCACCAGAAAAGAGAAATGATGTCATTAAAGGAAAGGATGATGCTCCTACAAGGATACTGTAATAAATACACAGTCCCGTTTTTCTAAGAAAATGCAAGAATAATTTGGCCCAACAGAGGAGCATAGATGCAGAGAATAAAGAAATCAAAATACATCTGAAAATATATTTAAGTTAATTTACACAGAAATAACAAGGCATCACTCAGTGTGTCAGACTGTAAATGGATTTATGCTGATGGTTGTATAATCTATACCAGTGGCTCCCGACCCTGTCCTGGAGGACCCACCAGCAAGTCAGGTTTTCGGGATAGCCCTAATGAATATGCAAGAGAGAGATTTACATATAATGGAGGTGACAGGCATGCAAATCTGCACCATGCATATTCATCAGGGCTATCCTGACAATCTGAGTGGCTGGTGATCCTACAGGAGAGGGTTGGGAACCACTGATGTATACTGAAAAAGTATCTTTGTATACAGAGTAAATTATATAGTTGATGTGCAATATTTTAAAGGAATATATAGAGTAATCAGAAACATATAGCATTACAAGTATGAACACATGGAATACAAAACTTTGTAATGGTGTAAATATGTGCATTGGCATTTACATGGGGCAGGTCCAGTTCTGGGAGCATATTTATAAAAATACTTAAGACACCCATATAAGAACATAAGAATAACCTTACTGGGTCAGACCAATAGTCCATTTAGCCCAGTGGAGGCCAATCCAAGTAACAAATACCTGGCAAAAACCCAAACAGAAATAGCTTTCCATGCTACCAATCCAGGGCAAGAAGTGACTTCCCCTATGTCTATCTCAATAGCAGACTATTGACTTTTCTTCCAGGAACTTGTCCAAACCTTTTTTTAAAACCAGCTACATTAACCTCTCTCACCATATCCTCTGGCAATGCGTTCCAGAGCTTAACTATTCTCTGAATGAAAAAATATTTCCTCCTAGTCTTTTTAAAAGTATTTCCCTGTAACTTTGAGTATCCCCTAGTCGTTGTTAATCTTGATGCAGTAAAAAATTGATCCACTTGTACTCATTCTACACCACTCAGGATTTTGTAGACTTTAATTATTTTTGTAGACTTCCCTCAGCTGCTTTTTTTCCAAGCTGAAAAGCCCTAACCTCTTTAGACTTTCCTCATACGAGAGAAACTCTATCCCCTTTATTATCTTGGTCGCTCTTATTTGAACCTTTTCTAGTGCAGCTATATCTTTTTTGAGATAAGGAGACCAGAACTGAATGCAATACTCGAGGTGAGGTCTCACCATTGAGTGATATAGAGGCATTATAACATTGTCTTGTTCAGGGCTACCCAGGTCTGGTCCTTGAGATCTACTGGCAGGCCAGGTTTTCAGGATATCCACAATGAACATGCATGAGAGAGATTTGCATACCGAGAAGGCAGTGCAAGCAAATCTCTCTCACGCATATTCATTGTGGATATCCTGAAAACCTGGCCTGACAGTAGATTTCAAGGACCAGACTTGGGCAGCCCTGATCTTGTTTATCATTCTTTTTCTTAATAATTCCTAGCATCTTGTTTGCTTTCTTGGCTGCCGCCGCACATTGATGACACCAAGATCTTTTTTTGAACGCTAACCCCCAAGGTGGTGGTAACTATGATTTGGATTATTCTTCCCAATGTGCATCACTTTGCATTTGTCCACATTAAATTTCATCTGCCATTTGGACACCCTGTCATCCAATTTCCTAAGTTCTTCGAGCAATTTTTCGTAGTCTGCATGCATTTTAACAACTTTGAACAGTTTATTATCATCTGCAACTTTAATCACCTCACTCATAGTTCCAATTTCCAGATCATTTCTAAATAAGTTAAATAGCACCTGTCCCAGTACAGATCCCTGCGGGATACCACTATTTACCCTCCTCCATTGAGAAAAATTGCCTTTGTTTTCTGTCCATTAACCAAGTCTTAATCCACAATTCAGCATTGCCTCCTATCCCATGACACTTTAATTTTCTCAGGAGCCTCTCATGGGGAACTTTATCAAAAGCTTTCTGGAAATCTAGATACACTACATCAACTGGCTCGCTTTTATGCATGTTTATTCATACCTTCAAAGGAGTCAAGCAGATTGGTGAGGCAAGACCTCCCTATGGCTAAACCCATACTGACTCTCTCATTAAATCATGTTTGCCTACAAACATGTTCCACAATTTTATTTTTTATAATTGTTTCCACTATTTTGCCAGGCACCAAAGGATTGAATCAGGCTTCAAGTAGACACATTTTTGGACTTCTTACTTAGGTGCTTTCTTATGAGCCCTCCAGCAACAGGGAAATACCACAATGTACCTGAATGTAACTCACCTTGAACAATTATTGATAAATCTAATCTAATCTAATCTAATCTTCGGAGCTTGACTCGGTTTACAAATAGTCAGGAGACTAGAATGTAACATAAATGATGTACAATAGAGTAGAGTGTTTAAATTAAAAAATATTATAAAATAGAACTTGCATTGTTATCAGTTAATTAATTCTTCAGGTAAACTTTTAAAATATTGTGAAAAAGCAAAATTTTTAAAGTTTTCCAAAATAATTGTAGTTGGCCTATCATTCCAATAGGACCCAGTAGTCCGTTCCAAATCTCTTGAATGTATAGGATTGACAAAATTTCCCAGTTGACTTAATTCCCTTAAGAGAGGGAAACAATAGCTTATACTTCTGTGTGTTCCTCGTAAAGCAGGATCTGTATGTATTCCAACATGAAAGGAATCCAAAGGTCAAATATTCCATAAAGAAGTTTAAAAATGATGCTTGCGCATTTAAATTAAATCCTGTAACAGACAGGTAGCCAATGAAGCTTTCTCAGTAAAGGAAAAACATGATCGAACTTTCGTTTTCCAAAAATGAAGATCGGGGCAAGAGGGAGCCCAAGCCCTCTTGCCCCGCGATCCCCAACCTCCCCCCCACCCCCCCCCCCGCCGAGTCCGATGGGGTCAGGAGGGAGCCCAAGCCCTCCTGTCCCTGCAATTTCCAATCCCCCTCCCCCCCACGATAAGGCCAGGAGGAAGCACAAGCCCTCCTGGCCCAGCAACACCCCCTAACCCCCTCCCGCCACTAAAATATGGGCAGGAGGGATCCCAGGCCCTCCTGCCCTCAATGCAACCCCCCCATGACCGACCCCCTTCGGGACCCCCCCACCCACCCCCAATCCCACCCCCATACCTTGAAATTGTTGGATGGACAGTGCCAAGCCCGCCCGTCCGGCAGGCCAGCCAGCTCAGGAATGGGGCCGGATTGGCCCAGGAAGCTCAAACCCCGCCCACAGGTGAGGCCTGAGGCACCTGGGCCAACCAGAATAGGCCCAGGAGCCTTAGGCTTCTCCTGTGGGCGGGGCCTTAAGCACATGTTTTGAGTCCAATTCTTTATATGTGAGTTTACAAACCATTGAACCCCTGAAGAATGCGTGTTCGCCGAAACACGGACCGTGTAGGGTCCGGTTGGATTTTTATCACAGTATTTTTTATCATTGTACTTTTTTAATTTAATTTTCATGGTTTTATATGTCAGTGTTTAATAAATTATCTCCAGAACATCTGTATCCACAGTTTTTGTTTTTGTTTTCATTGGTTAATTTACATAGTGACTATGTGGAGAAATAGTCTGTAGATATGTACCAACATGTAAGAATAAAAATATTTTTAAAAATTTCTTAAACGCTTTTACATCAGAATGATTCTTAATTTGTGGACATGCCTCGTATATCACTGCCACTGCTGGGGACCAATAGAAGACCAGTTTTAAGGTAGATTCAGAGAGGGAGAGATGTTGAACAGTGTACTAAGGGGAGAGACAACCAGATTATGCTGAGGAAGGAGTGGAGGTGGGGGAGAGAGATATTGGGAGGAGACAAAAAGGAATGCAACAACATGCTTAATTTTATTAGCCATGATTTTATTTAATCAACAATGCATCAATCACAGTGTTAGCAACAATTTACATATGCAGCCCTAGTTAAGACATGTTATTTTACTATTAACCCCAAGCCCAGTCACCTTATTAGTAACTGTCGTATTGTGTAATTTGGAATCTATGGTAAAATAGCACAAGTTAGTGATAAAATAACATCTTAACAGTAGCACATGATGATAACTTTCCCTCTTACCCCCTCTTCTATTAAACTGCGCAAGCAGTTTGTAGCACAGAGAGCCGCGCTGATTGGCCCGTGCTGCTCCCGACGCTCATAGGAACTCTATGAGCGTCGGGAACAGCGCAGGCCATTCAACAAGGCTCACCATGCTAAAAACTGCTATCGCAGTTTCTTAGAAGAGGGGGTTAGTGTTCATTTTCTTTCAAAGAAACTGAAAATATGAATGAATGATCACTTTTTTAAAAAAAACTTGAGAATATTCTGTGATGAAGTTCTTCTTCTTTGTTTAGTTATTTGGAGATGCACAAATTGAAGAAAACTATCAGTTGTTTGAACAAAGCCATCGTACAGCTCACAAGCAGGAGTCCCACACTATGGAGGCAGTGAAATTGGTAGAGTTCAACTTAAAGCAGACGCTTACGAAGCTCATCAGTCATCTCTTTGGTGAAAGTAGGTATCCTAAGGAATCATTCATCTATATAAAAAATGGCCAGTTAGTGGCACTTTGGCCTTCACTCACTCTTTCGTATATAAAAATGATAAGTCATACTTGGTGTCTTAAGTCATTGGGAATCTGTACTCTGACCCTTCCTGTAGCCAAGAAGAAACATGCCTTGCTCTGTCCCTCAAACTGGTGTAAGGTATCAAATGTCTGGATCAGTCAGGAAATTAGAAGAGACAAAACACCAAATTCAGAGCTAGATAAGGTGGTGGAAAGATTAGGGTTACCATATGTCCAGGAAAACTCAGATAGGTCCTCTTTTTAGAGGACTGTCTGAGTGCCTGGACAGTTTTTTAAAAATGGGAGAGTCTGTCTGGGTTCAGCTGGCTCTCCCGACTATCCCACCTACCTTCTCTCCAGCTGCTGCATTGAATCTTCAGGCAGCCAGTGGCCTTGACAGCAAGGTGAGCCTACTGCCGTCAGCTGGCCCCAGAAGCTGCTTCTCTACAGGTCCTGCCTATGCGGGAACAGGAAGTTGCTGCAGGGAAACGGCTTCCAGGATAGGCTGATGACAGCAAACTTAATGCAGCTTCCGGGGAGGAGGTAGGTGGGTGAGTCAGATCCTGCTTGGTGGGGTGGGGGGGACTCTCAGATAATGTCTACCTAAGTCCTGTTGTGGTCAATTAGTTTTAGGGTGTACACTTCCTAACAGGATGAACTCCTGTCTCCTTCCTTTCTATTTCATTGGAATAGATATTTCTTTAACAGTAAATGAAATTATTGTCAAAGTGAAATAATAGAAAGCAGTTCATCTTATTGTGTCTCTCCCCACCCACCCCCAGCAAGTCAAGCATTTCTCCTCCTCTAACCGTCCTCCTTCTGCCGCCCTACCCCTGCGTGACCTGGAATCTTGATTCCACACAGGGCCCGTTACTGGCACTAACTTCAACGAAGAGCCTTTATGTCCACGCTCTCAGGAAGGCCCTTTCAGCTCCACCCACTTTGACACATTTGTGTCAGAGGGATGGTACCAACAGGGCCTCACAAAATGGATAGACTCGATGGCTCTGCATCAGTTAAGCTAGCGCTAGTACCGGGCTTTGTATGGACTCCGAACTCCCTGACAGGCAGTCGGAGGGTGGCAAAAGATGGAGTTCTTCATCGCTGGAGTTAGCTTGGTGTTGCCCAGACTCTAGGGCCACCCCGGCTGACCGGATTTCACCTTCCGGGTCAGCCGGGGTGGCCCCACAGTCTGGGCAACACCAAGCTAACTCCAGCAATGAAAAGCCCTCCCATCTACTGCCACCCTCCTGCTGCCTATCAGGGAGTCCGGACTCTATACAAGGCCAGTACTGGTGCTAGCTTAACTGACACAGAACCTTTTGAGTCTATCCGCTTGTGAGGACCTGTTGTTACAGCTCCTCTGACACAAACGTGATAAAGTGGGTGGAGCTGACAGGACCTTCCTGAGCGCATGGACGAGAAGGCTTTTTGGCAGAGGGAGGCAATACCGTTGGAGAAAGGGGACGGGAGACTCGCGCCTCGTACCCTCCACAAGCGGCTCGCATACCGTAACGCATGTTGAGAAACACTAGTCTACATCATATAGCACACGAGGGACAGACTTAAAGATCTCAATATGTATACTTTGGAGGAAAAGCGGGAGGGGGAGATATGATAGAGACATTTAAATATCTATGTGTCATAAATGTGCATAAAGCAAATCTCTTTCATTTGAAAGGAAGCTCCAGAATGAGAGGGCATAGGATGAAGTTAAGAGGTTATAGGCTCAGGAGTAATCTAAGAAAATATTTTTTTTACAGCAAGGGTGGTAGGTGCATTGAATAGTCTTCCAGTAGAGAAGGTGGAGACAAAGTCTCTGTCTGAGGTGAAGAAAGCATTGGACAGGCACATGGCATCTCTTAGGAAGAGGAGGAGATAGTGGATAGTGTGGAAGGGCAGACTGGATGGGCCATTTGGCCTTTATCTGCTGTCTTGTTTCTATGCCACTGGTAAAGATGTACCAAACATACTGAGAGGTGGAAGATGGCAGAGGAGAATTGAATGCTCTATAAAATTACATGAGAAGTAACACTGGACTCAATCTGGGATTTAGTTGCTGACCTAGCCAAGTCTGTTAAACCCCAGCTTTTGCAGCTGGAAAATAAAATTACTCTTCAAGAAAATGATATAAAAAATATAAAAGTTGAAATTGAGGAATCTAAGAACTCAATTGTGAATATACAACAGGAGTTAAAAGCATCAAAACAGCTTAATGAAGTAATGGTAAAAGATAACACAAGTTTGCGCAGAAAATTGGAAACTTTGGAGAACTTTTCTCGCAATAATAATCTCCGTTTGATTAACTTTCCTAAGATAGCCTCTGTGACACCTAGAGATATGTTGAAACGTTATTTAGTAGAGATTTTGGGTATTCCAGAGGATACATTACCACCATTTACTCAAGTATATTACTTACCAATGGAAACTACTAAATTACCACTTAAACAACAGGAGGATAGTCAACCACTTGATGTTTCAGCAATCTTGGAACTTTCGGACAGAGAGCTTGCATCTCCGGCAACATTGCTTCTTACGGTGGCTCTTGCACCAGATAAAAACTGGTTGCTTAGATTGTACTTCAGAAATAAAATGAAAGAATTTCTTGGACATAAAATATTAATGTTCCCAGATTTGGCAAGGGAAACTCAGAGAAGAAGGCGAGAATTTCTTTTGATGAAGCCAGGTGTTATATCTCTTGGAGGGACTTTTTTCCTACGACACCCTTGCAAATGTGTAATACAGTACCATATGAAGAAATATGTATTCTTTGAGCCATTCCAGTTGACAGCTTTTCTGGCAGGAACTCGACTGGATGAAGGGAAATCAAGCGAGGTGTATCTGAATAAATGATATCCTTTCTCAGCTAAGGGACTTTGTTTTCCTAATATTTGAATTGATATTTGTTAGTATCTGTTAATATCTCCGCCTTATCCTTCTTGGATCTAATTTAGAGGACTTGAGCTGAATTTAAGCTTAACATTTATTTTTATTTAGTGGATTATTATGTATTTTACCTATGAGTATTATTTTCTTGCTTTTCTTCAACTTTCTGTACAAGTGGATACTTGATTTATAAAATGTAAAATTTGATAAATATAAAATTAAAAAAAAAAAAAAATTACATTACATTAGGGATTTCTATTCCGCCATTACCTTGCAGTTCAAGGCGGATTACAAAAGAATTATCCAAGATGTATTACAACAAGAACTTACAAAAAAAAAAAAAAAATTGGTCATTTTCAAAAAGAGTGAGAAATGGGTAAGGTTATTTGTTTGGAGTAGTTGGCTTTAGTGAGAGGTGGAGTTTGAGACTTGCGGTATTATTTCTTTTTTCAGAGTTTTCTTGAAGAGTATGGTCTTTACTTCTTTTCAGTAGATTGACGATTTGGTTGTCTAGTTTGGCTGCTTGAGTGGCCAGGAGGCCATCATATAGTTTTTTCCGTTTGACCTCCTTAATTGGGGGGTATGAGAATGGGGTGTGAGTTTTCCTATGTCTGGTTGCGGTGTTGTGGATGAGGCGGTTATTCAGGTAGTTTGGACTGTCTCCGTATAAAGTCTTAAATAGTAGGCAGTAGAATTTAAGATGCCGTTGTAAGATAAATGAGAACAGGCTTGCTGCTACTACAACTACTACAGGTAATTATTTCTATAACACTACTAGATATACTTACATCAAGTAGAAACATTTTTGGGGGGTTAAATTAACTATTTACATTTTGTTATATATTGCTTACATTTTTAATACAGATGGTCAGATATATATTTCTCTATTCCTTAAAGTATCTGGGTATTTGGAAATTCAGAAGTGAAACTTACTGACCCAAATTGGGTTTGACTGCAAAGAGGCTTATTTTTCACGGTTTGACTCTTTCAAGTATGTTAGGAACTGAAATGACTGTTGTAGTTTAGGTGGCAAGTTTTATATGACAGTGCGACACATCGAAAACAATATTTGACATGCAGTGCAGATAGCTTGCTCCTTGATATATGAGCAAGGTATTATTGTAATGTAAATTGTTTTGCTGCTATATCAGTATGAGTGGAGGATTGAAAAGTCTTCGAAAAACAACCCGACTCCTCCTCTCCCCAGCTCTGAAACATCCTTCTAAATTGGAGATATGCCAAGCAAAAGTAAGACAGAATTCTGGTTTTTAAGCCTTTTAATAGCAACTATCCAACAACCTAAAGATAACAAGGTTATTTATAGATTTGATAAAATGAAGTCAATCTTGTCAATGGTAATACTGCTTATCATTTTTATAGCACTACTTGACATATTCAGTACTATACAGTTGTGATAAGTATTCAGGAACAATCTATCCCTGCTTAAAAGAGCTTACGATCTTACCTGAGGCAGTGAGAGACAGTGGCTTGCTCATTGAACTTAAAAGCACAAAATAAGAGGTAGCAGACCAATGGCCCTTCAAGTCTTGCATTCTGTTTTTGACTGTGGCCAATATAGACAACTTGGAAGATTCCACCATGATCCTAATGGGAAAGACCATTCCATGTTGTTCACCTCTAGAAGTAAGAAATGGATTTCTTTCCAGAAACATGCCTAAACTTTTTTGTTGTTGTTGTTATTAATCTCGGCTACAATACTAGCCTTGAGCATTTTCTTTGGCATCAAGTTTGGAATTTGGTTTGTAACTAGTTTGAAAACCTGAATACACAATCCTGTTCTCATATGTTTTTCTATGAGGTCTAAAGCATCGAGATAGTCAGTGGCATGTGCTGTGGGGATGTTGTGCCCAATTTTGTGTGATGCTTCAAGAGATTAGTTATAGCATTTACATGTGTGGTGATGTGAAGTTTGATTATGCCTAAATCTCTGACTGTGAGAATGCAAATGATACAGATGCCACCAGTGTTGCGTGGAAAATGGGATATGGATTCCTTGTATAGGCATATATACGTATAATAAATACTTCTCCACTTTTCACAATCATCAACAGCACACACTTCATCCCCACATACTTTATATACTTGACTATAAACCGAACCAAATATAAACCAAAGTAACCTTTTTCCCCCCCCCCTAAAAGGAGAAAAAAAGGTTGACTTGAATATAAACCAGGGGGTGGGGGTTTATTCAAGTGCCCAGCCTTACATCCAGCCCTCCTTTCCCTTCCTACCCAGCCCCGATGCCCACTTTAGGCCTGCCTGAAGCCCTGTATTCCAGTGGTGAGCCGGGACAGGAACAATCCTTCCTGCATCCTGTCCTGGCCGACACTAAATCACCCCACTTCACTCCCACCTCCCTGACCCATGCAGACTTTACCTTTAAAGTCCTGGTGGTCTAGCGGTAAAGCGGGGAAGGAGCAATCTTCCTATGCTCCTGCCCCCTGAGAACTGCGCTCAGAAATGCCTGCCACGAGTTCCCATTGCAGTCTCACAAGACCACGGAAACTCATAAGACTGCAATGGAAACTTGTGGCAGGCATTTTTGATCACAGCTCTTAAGGGATAGGAGCGTAGGAAGATCGCTTCTGCCCCTCATCACCACTAGACCACCAGAGCTTTAAAGGTAAAGTCTGCATGGGTCAAGGAGGCGGAAGGGAGGTGTGATGGTTTGGAGTTGGCTGGGACAGGACACGGGAATTATCGCTCCTGTCCCGGCTCACCGCTGCGCCACCAGGGCTAAAGGCAGGCCCACAGGAAGCCCGGGCAGAGGCAGAGAGTGGGCGCAGACCAGAGGGCTCAAATATAAACCGAGACCCCCCCCATTTCTGGCCCATTTTTTGGCTCAAAAATCTTGGTTTATATTCAAGTATATACAGTACATTTTCCAACCAGCCCCAACAACAAACATAGTTACAGTCTAAACAAACAAAAAAAGAGCACCCTCTCAAATATTAAACTGATGAAACTATACTTTTTTTAACATCAACACTCAAATTACTGTATAAAAATAAATTACTACTTACTGTTGCCAAGGCATCTGTTGGTTTTATATTTGAGTAGAACTGGCATTGGGGATATTTCTGAATCGTAACTTATTTCACCTTCTGAATCAGCTTCATCTGTTGCACTGCTTCAACTTCCATCAGGGTCATCAGATTTTTATCTTTTAACTTAGATGTCAGAACATTTTTGTTATTTTAATTTGCCAAACATATTTTTTTTTCCTGAAATTGCCAGATGGCCTCGGGTGAACAACAACGTAAGCCAGTTCTAGTTTTCTAAACCCTGTCCATGCTTAGCCCTTTTTGGGGGGAATATATCGAGTATATTTCCCAGAATTCATAAGTATATGAAAAAAACACAAATATTGGCTGTGTTGTAGTTCTTAGAACTTCAGGCTAGATAATATTAAACTGCTTACCCTCTGCTTCTCAGTGAGATGATGCTGGATGTTGAGAGCTGCAAGCTAATGAGAGGAAGAAAACTAGATCTGGAAAGAAACAAAATGAAAATGAGCATTTTATATAATGTAAAATTAATTGTGAATTAAGGAAACCAGGGAGGTTGGGACATAATAATAGTTAATGTGTCTTGTAGATAAAGTCCTCCTTTAATAGACAAAAGGATTTTACATATTATGACCCTGTATCTTGCTGCAGACTGAATTAATTTATTATGGGGAATACTGTTAAAATAATCCTTGTGTATATATACATGTGTGTGTGTTAATATTTACACAAATACATATATGCATGCATACATACATATCTGTATGTATATCTATCTAGATTAAATAGATATAAAGAGAAAATCTGATGTATATATTTGTCTATAAAGTCCGTTCTCGTTATTCACACATTCCTGATTTCACGTATTCGAGGTTGCAAGCATTGTGACCGCTATTCACCATTTGCGCCATGTGTTTGCCTATTCGCGAATCTCCAACCTTAGAAAAAAAGCTTTGTTTCCTTTTTTTTTCACTTCCAGTTTTGGTTTTGCTTCCAGAAATGGCCATCAAGCGTCAAGAAAGTGAGTCAAAAGCACAAGAGTGCGAGGTAGAAGCATAAGAGAGTGAATTACAAGCATCTGCAGGTACAGCTCCAAAAAGCAAGAAGCATGTCATGTGTCTGATAAAATAAATGTTTAAGACAGACTTCATTCTGGCAAAGTTTGTTTCTGCTGTCAGCTGTGAGTTCAGTGTGAATAAATCCACAGTCTGATCCATCCGGCAAAAAGAGGAAGATGTTCGTCGATTTGTTCACAAAGCTGCACTGGAAAGTTTCAGAACAACATTTGTGCTTCATGTTAAGTCAATGGAAAATATGGAGAAGTGGCTAAATTTGTGGATAATGCAAATGGTGAATGAGAAAAAAAAAAGCACCATGGACAGCATTGTTGTCAGAATTAATCCAGAGACATTTGCAAACACATCACCCAGGGGCAGGAAAACATGAAACCCTTTTCTGCAAGTTCAGATTGGCTAACGCATTTTAAAAAGCAATACACTTCTCCCTCTGTATTTGTGGTTTCGGTTATTCGCGGTTTTTCATGTGCAGGCTCTGCCCACAAATTTATGTCGAAGGAAGCTCCCAGCAATGCACAGAGAAAATCAATCCTTTCAGCGTTGTACAAAGGAAATCACAGCACTTTCTTGACAGGAACAGGTAATTTTATTCACGGTTTTGTGTCTTTTTCAGACTTTTTACAGAGAAACAGCGAATAACTGTTGAAATGTTATTTGCGGTTTTTCCATATTTGTGGCTATGTTCCGCCTGTATCCATCGCGAATACGGAGGGAGAAGTGTAAGCACTAAAAAAAATATAAACCTTTAAGGGGAGGCATGTTCAACTGACAATGAAGCTGCTGAGGAATTAAAAATGTACCTGCTAAGCGTAATTGAAGAAAAGGGGTATGTGCCAGAGGGAACATTCAGTGTGGAGGAGACTGGCTTGTTTTACAAGCAGACTGGGAAACAGACATATATAATGAAAATGGCAGCAAAAGCCCCAGGATTCAAGGCATTTAAAGATCGTGCCACCCTGCTACTGTGTTCCAATGCTAAGGATGATTTCAAATGCAAGCCTCTTATCGTCTACACAGCCCAAACTCCTTGCACCCTTAAAGGAAAGAACCTGAACTATACACCAAGATGTGCATCAACATTGGAAAATCTGTTCAGTAACATGGAGGAAGGTGATCCCATGCTGGAGTGCAGTCTAAAATTCAAGCATCTGACAAGCTTTGTGCTTGCCCCTTGTGCAGAGACACTTAAGGACTTGAGAAGGAAAGCTAAGCAGACAAGGCTGACAGTTTTTTCAGTCTACAAGTAGCGAGACTTGCGCACCAGAGGATGATGTGACAGAAGCTGACTTGCCAGCCTCGACTCGTGCGCCAGAGGTTGATCAGGCTAAAGTCAACCTACTAGTGTCAACATTTCCATCTTGTACAGATACTGAACTGTCATTCTGGAGCTGCACCCCTGTCCCTCTCCTGAAGTTGTGTCAGAAGTCAACTTGTCGACCTGTCTGCTTCAACTCATGCACTAGAGGTTAATCACGCTGAATGATACAGTACAGTACTGTACACCTCTATTTGTGTAAAGATGTTTTTTGTCAAGCAATGTTTAGATAATGGTAGTGTTTCATCTCTTTATATATGTCCATTTCCTAGTCTGACTGAGCATCATTAGTCCTAATGGTGAGCACACTAAGGGCCCATTTTAGAAAGCTCAATTGTGTGTCCCAGTGCGGCAAATGCACCAAAGCCCATTCAGTTCCTGTGGGCTTTGGTGCATTTAGCAAAGGAGAATTGCTACTGTGGCTTTGTAAATGGGGCCTAATTGCTCACTATGTGAGGGTTGTGTGATACTAAACCAGGGGTGTCAAAGTCCCTCCTTGAGGGCCGCAATCCAGTCGGGTTTTCAGGATTTCCCCAATGAATACGCATGAGATCTATGTGCATGCACTGCTTTCAATGTATGCACAGTACAGTACATTTCATTTGTATAAAGCTGTTTTGTGTTGAGCAATGTTTTCATAAGGGTAGCATACCATCTCTTTATATATGTCCATTTCCCAGTCTACACTGTAGCATCCTGAACAGTTTTGTCCTAACGATGAACACATTACTATGGACGGATATCCCCTCTCATACCTTCTTTCTCATCCACTTTTTTTTCCTCTTACATGCCATCCCTTAAAATAGTCTCGTGGAACGTCAACGGTATCAATCAATCTCTCAAATGTAAAAAAATTATGGATTATCTTAAATCAAAAGATTATGATATCTTGCTCCTACAGGAGACCTATCTTAACTCCAATGATTGTTCTAAGCTCCTTGTCCCTGGTTACACCATGCATTTATTCTCTCCAGCATTTCATAAAAAGAGAGGGGTATCCATTCTCTTCAAAACCTCGCTACAAGTTCATGTCTTACATCAACTGTCTGACTCGGAGGGCAGATGTATTGCTACCTCAGTTCAAATTGGTGACTCGTTCTTCTCCATCGTTAATATTTATGCACCAAACATCTATCTGCTGTCTTTTATGTCCTCTGTCAGAGATACACTGCTGGATGTAGCCGATAATCCCTTAATTATTGGTGGTGACTTTAACCTCCCGTTGGATGCTAGCAAGGATAGACACTCTCTTTCCCACTTCCGTCCCTCTAAAATGTGGACCGAACTTCATCATATCATTCAGGACTTGGGTCTCTGTGACCCTTGGAGATCACTCCACCCTGAAGAATGCTCCTTTATATTCTATTCCGCCCCTCACCGATCATACTCTAGAATTGATTTCTTTCTTATCTCTAAATCTCTTGATCCGTGCTTCCCTTATTCACCCCATTATTCTCTCGGATCATGCTCCCATTGGTTTACATGTGGAATTACAACATACTCGACCGAACCGTATCTGGCGACTCAATGCCTCGATTCTTTCTGACTCAGCTTTTCTGGATAAAACTCGTAGCTTTATCTCAGAATTCTTCATTAACAACACCTTTTCCATCTTCTCCTATACCACTATTTGGGAAGCCTTCAAAGTGAGTCTTAGGGGTGAAGTGATTAGTTTCTTGGCTTGGAAGCGTAAGGCTGACCTCTCTAACATGGAGACATTGGAGAAAGACATCTCCATATTGGTCTTAATACAGAAAAAGGTTGAGTTTAATCTACTTTCTCGTCTTAAAGCCCAGCAAGACTTCTTAATTTCTAAAATTGGTACATATATGTCTGCCAACAAATCTGGACGGTTTTTAGCCCGTTATCTCGCTAATCGTAAACAGCGGTCCAGAGTAGCAACATTATTGAGGGAGGACGGATCCTCCGCTATTGATGACACCTCCATATCAAATCTCTTTGCCACCTTCTATAAAACTCTATACTCGTCGTCTACGACCTCTTCTTCTTTTTCTAGCACTGAATTTTTCAAAGACATTTCTCGCCCCTCCCTAGATGTCTCCCAAGTTACCAACCTCGGTGCTCCTATTTTAGAGAGCGAAATCCTGGAGGCCATTAAATCCCTTCCCTCTCACAAATCGCCAGGGCCTAATGGATTCCCGATTGAATTTTATAAAGCCTTCTCAGCTGATCTTGTTCCACTGCTGAAACATTTCTTTGATTATCTTTTCTCACATCCTTCTGATCAGGGTTGCTGTGCGGAAGCACACATTATAGTTTTACCTAAAGCCGGTAGAGATGACACCCATGTGGCTAATTATTGACCCATTTCTTTACTTAACACTGACTGTAAGATTCTGGCCAAGATCCTGGCTCTACGTTTGGATAAAGTTCTAGGTGGTCTAATCCATCCTGACCAAGTTGGTTTCATGAAATCCTGCTTCATCGGGGATAATGCTCGCACTTTTCACGCCGTTTTGAACATCGCCCATTCTTCTGATTCTTTGATTGCAATTTCCTTGGATGCCGAGAAGGCCTTTGATATGGTGGAGTGGGATCATCTTTTTGCTGCTCTCCATTGGTTTGGCTGTGGTTCAGACTTTGTACAATGGATTTGATTAATGTACACCAAACCCTACTCTAGACTACGAATCAATGACTCTCTATCCAGCCCTGTATATCTTCATAGAGGCACCAGACAAGGTTGCCCCTTGTCTCCGCTTTTATTTAATATAGCCCTTGAGCCACTGTTACTGGCCATCCGTCAACATCCTCTCTTAATGGGAGTCCCTGTAGGCTCCTTTCAAGTCAAAACGTTAGCATATGCTGACGATTTACTTGTATTTCTGTCAAAACCTGCTTCCTCTATTCCCGTTCTTCTTCAGCTGGTATCTAAATTCTCTTCTTGCTCGGGATATCGAATAAATTGGGAAAAATCCAAAGTTATGCCTCTTAATGCAGTCACTTCTTTAGCTGATTGTGGACCTACTTCATTCCGCTGGGCCAGCTCTTCCTTAAAATATCTTGGCACCCTCTTTCACCCAGATATTGACACTATGATGTCTCTTAACTTATCTGCTTTAACGACCAAAGTGGAAGCTCTGGTAAAGAGATGGTCCCCTCTATCATTGTCCTGGTGGGGTCGCCTTGAAGCCATTAAAATGACTATCACTCCGATTGTTAACTATTATCTTTCCATGCTTCCTAAGCTGGCCCCACAGGAGTTCTACAAATCCATTGAGAGCAAACTATCCACTTATCTTTGGTGTAAAAAGACCCCTCGTATCTCACTGAACATTCTCAAATCCTCTAAAGAAAATGGGGGCATGGGATTTCCGGATTTTTTCCTTTACCATGTAGCCTCATTTTTGCGCTATAGTACACTATGGACTCAGGACCCCACTGTGCTTCTGAACTCAGCTGCCTGGCTTCGCATTGAACAACATCCGATCCCCCTGTCCAGCCTACCGTTTATCTCTATCTCCTCTTTGCCTTCTAAATCCACTGTCTTAGGTGCTACCCTTCAGGCAATTTATCATTTCATCGCATTTCTGTATCCGACAGACGTCTTACGACTTCTTCGCCTCTCTGGTATAATTCTTCCTTTCGTATTGATGATCGCCTTGTCAGCTGGCGCCTGTGGATGGATAGAGGGGTTTGGACTTTAAATCAAATCTTAGATAACGGGAAGCTCCTCTCCTTTTCCCAGATCATGGCTAAATTTGCCTTACCACCGTCTGAATGCTTTCACTGGATCCAGCTCTCCCATTGCTTATTAAAATGTTCCCCCTCTATCTTCTCCTACACGTCAACATCTCCATTCCTAACATTCACTCATTTAGGCCTGGAGCTTGGTCACACCACATCCCTCTTCTACAAAGAACTTCGCTCCCACTTATATCCTAGATCTCGGAGATCTACTGAAGTTTGGTCACCCCACTCCTCTTGGCGTGGAACTGATCAAGAGTGGGATAGATACTTAAGTAAAATTGTCCGCCCATCGGCCTCCGCTAGCTTATCTCAATCTTTATACTTTCTTGCCTACAAGGTCTTCTGGACGCCCAATAAGTTGTTTATTGCGGGACTTAGAGATTCCAACTTATGTTGGCATTGCACCTTAGAGATGGGGGACCTTCACCACATGATCTATGCGTGCCCTATCATTAAAGAGTTCTGGACACACATATGGCGCCTTATCAAACGCATACTTCCTATCTCTTCTGAATTTTCATTTGATGTTCTCCTTTTCAGAGCCTTAGCGGTGTCTGACCCCTTGTCCGCCAGTCAACAATCTCTTCTCAATATACTAATTGCTTTAACAATTCGAATGATTCTTCACAATTGGAAGTCTGCTGACTTACTTAATGTTGTTTTCTGGTGGAACACTGTTCTTATGATTCATTTGTATGAGCTGAAAGCGGCAAAATTTTCTAACAGAATTCTGCCCGTATCCAAAATATGGGAACCTATCCAGCACTTCTCTCCTTAACCGTTGTCTTTCCCTGTAAATCTACCGATTCCGTCTTCATTCTAATTCCCTTTCTGTCTCCCCTCCTGGGGGTGGGATGTCCGTCCTACATTCTCTACTCTTTCGCTCTTCTCTTCTCTTGTTTCTACTTCCTCTTTCTTCTTTCTCTTTCCTTTCTTCTCTCTTCTTTCATTGTTTCTTCCTCAGGTTTTCACATGGTTCTCCTGGACTCTTCGGTTTTTCCCTATGTTCCCCCTTTGAGATGATCTGTATGTCATATCCTTGGAGTTCTGAATGGTTCAGTTGAACCTTACAGTTCATTTGTTAACTTATGTTCTTCCTTTACTGTATTTTCTTGTGTTATTGAAAACTTAATAAAAATATTTGAAATCTGTATTTATAAAATTAAAAAAAAAAAATAAAAATATATATATATCTCCATTTCCCAGTCTACACTGTAGCATCCTGAACAGTTTTGTCCTAATGATGAACACACTAAGGGCTAATGCACCACAGCCCATTCAGTTCCTATGACTTTGGTGCATTTGTAACATGATAATCGCTACGGTGGCTTTGTAAAAGGGGCCCTAATTGCTTACTGTGGTTGTGTGATACTGTACAGTACGTGTCTGTAAAGTTGGTTTTTGTCAAGCAATATTTTCATAATGATAGTGTACCATCTTTTTGTATATGTCTGTTTCCCAGTCTGTGCTGTAGCTATCCTGAATTATTTTGTCTTAAAGGTGAGTACACTAAGGGGCTCTTTGAGAAAGCCAATAGCATGTCCCAGCATGGCTAAGTATTTATTTTTCAGTACTGTTGGGTGCAATTTGTTTTTTTTTACAGTGTTACTGTACTTCTAATGGTGAGAAAATTATGGTGCATTGCTTGAGTTAATGAGCAGACTAATTGTTTACTGTGAGAATGCAATACTGTACTATACAGCATATTACTGTATTAATTTTTCAGCACTGTTTGCAATTTTAACAGTGTTAGAACATAATAACATAAGATTTGCCGCTGCTGGGTCAGACCAGTGGTCCATCGTGCCCAGCAGTCCGCTCACACGGCAGCCCTTAGGTCAAAGACCAGTGCCCTATTTCAGTCTAGCCTCACCTGCGTATGCTCTGTTCCAGCAGGAACTTATCCAAACTTTTCTTGAATCCCTGCAGGATGCTTTCCCCTGTACTTCTAATGGTGAGAAAACCATAGTGCATTGCATTGATTGAGCAGATTAATTGCTTATTATAGTTGTGTAATACTGTACATTTACTTATTTTCTAGCACCGTTGTGTGCAATTATTTTGTTTAAGAATGTTACTTCTATAAGCAATACTGCAAACAAAAAATTATGTTTGCAACATTCTAAATGTTTTTTGTCAAATGCTGTCCCATGCAGGAACCTAATCCTATTTTTCCTATAGGATCCAGTATTCACTTTACGTGATTTTGAGATGCAAAATGTACTGCTGGAGCCTAACTTTTATTTTCTCAAAGGTGCAGCGTTCCATTATGCGCAATTTCGCAGTTTGCAGACTTTTCCAGGAGCTATACTACTGCAAATAATGAGAACAGACTTTATCTTTGTATATATTTAGCTATATAAATCTATAGATCATTTTACGACTTTTTAGACATTTTAAGACTTGCCAATTTTCACATAAATATACTGCCAGTCAATTTTCCCACAATACCATCTTCTTTGTTTGGCTGGTTATTTTGATTTCTTTCTAAGTTTTCATAATTATTGCAAGGGTAATGTACCATGAAATACTGGTTAACAATAACAAACTAAGATAATATTATACCTTTTTCTTCTCATTATAGTTTTGTTTTTGACTTTTCTAATAGCATCTAGAAATTGACAAACAAAAGATAGAATTCCAAACTTATAATAATAATAATAACTTTATTTTTTCTATACCGCCATAGTCAAACTGACTTCTAGGCGGTTCACATAGAAAGAAGGCTGGACAATCAGCGAATTACAAAATGCAAGAAGAATGAAATTACATCATGAATTGGAGAAGCATGGGGAAAGAATACATGAGAGAAGAAAGATGTTACATAATACAATGGGGTTATAAGGGGGAGAAAAAAAAAATACCTGAGAGAGGTGATCTGATTAAGCAAGGAATTTGCCAAATAGAACAGTTTTAATTGATTTTCGGAATGTGTTGTAGGTCTGTCTGGCTTTATTTATGTGGTTTCCCAGCCAGGATTGCTGTCTGTTTGCTTGGAACATAAAGATTCTGTCTAGGAAGGATTTGTATTTGCAGCCTGTGATCTTTGGGTATGCAAAGATGTTTTTGTTTCTGGTTGTACGTGTGGGGTTGTGTAGAGTGAAGTGTGATTGCAGGTAGGAAGGTGCTAGGCCCCAGACTTGTTTGAAGCAGATACAAGCAAATTTGAACAGTAATTGTGCCTCCACAGGTAGCCAGTGTAACTTCTTGTAATAGGGGCTAATGTGGTCTTTTTTTCTCAGTCCGAAGATCAAGCGAACTGCAGTGTTTTGCACTAATCTTAATTTTTGTACTGTTTTTTTTGGGATACCCAGGTAGGTCCAAGGTACATTCAAATTCTATTTTGGTAAAACATACTATAACCAGGGCCAGATTAACATTATAGGGCCAGCTTACTAAAACACAGTAACATGGTAACTTTTGAGGTTGGCCAGCATATTCCCTGCAGTTACCACTAGAGCAGATAACTATCAAATGGTAAATGTATCAGTAGATACCATGTTAAGTACATCTCTCCAATCCATGCTGTCTGCTAATGCAGTTACTGTATTTTGTGTAAAACCTCCATTCCCCTGTAGCTTTCCACTTCCATTGATCAGCACATAATCTGCTCCTCAACCCTTTGCAGAGGTACCTAACCCTCCCAACTGAAGGGACATGTATCAAGTCCTTAGGCCATGTTTTCCAGCTGTAAGAAAGCCAGACCCTGTTTGTCTTTTCTTCTTTGAAAATACTACAAGGACATTTATGTTTGAACAGAGATGTTGTGAAGTGAATTCAATTGTTTTTATAAGCCGTATTTGCAAACAGATTTAGATTAGGGGCTCTGCTGGTCAAGGCTTTTTCTGACCTTTTGGACTCCAATCTCCAGCTAGAAAAAATGCTGATGTCTTTAAAGTTTCATGTGACCTGTGTCCATATATGGTTTGTGTTTACGTCACATGCTGACACATGCTGACAAAACTGATTCATTTAGAATGATATAAAAGAGATGTGAAGCTGATAATAAAGCGGACATGTTTTGGAAGATGATTTCTGGTCTTTAAGATATGTCCCCAGGTACCTGACTTCCAAATGACAGAGACAGAGAAAGTATGGGGCAGGAATTGGGACCTAAATCCTTTTCAGTTGGGGGCACGTCCGCGATGGGCAGATGATATCACCAATATTTTGTGAGTATTTCTGAATTTTTTCTGTTCTTTAATACTCACTGGGTAGTGGTGACCTGTACCCACCCCTTATTTTAAGTTCAAGCTTTGGGTTCTATTATGGAGGGTTTTTTTGGGAAAAATCTCGGGGTACTTTCGGTAAGCGCCCCTTGTGAATATAAGCAGCTGCCATTCTTTCGGGAAGAATGAAATTATTTATAGAACCCCCCTGCCCACTCTGTCATTTGTAAGGTTAAAACTTTTATAGAGTATAAGATTTTATTGTCTCTTATTACTGTACCTCGCTTATAAGGTAAGATAAGCGAATATTTTTGCATTGTTATATTGTTTTTGTAATGAGTCATAAAGGCACTTAGGATTCTCCTAGACAAATGAGACTTGTACGGCTGTGTGTGTATGACATTCTTCCTTCAGCTCCACCAATGTTTAACACTGAGGTAGGACGTGCTGTTATGTGGAATGAATTGCAAGCGCTGTTTGAATCAGTCTAAGATCTTTCCTTTGCAGCTTGTACACAAGCAGCTTTCATTATCAGGGTCCGTGCATGAATGCTTTTGCCCCTTCCCCTAGAATTCTCAGTTTGGGCTTACACTGACCCCCTATAGTGCTTCTTTGAAGTTACTCATTCTTGTTTTTATCAAGCAGTACGGTGAGAATCATGATTCCATTGCATGTTACTGTTGTCAAAGCTGATGGCATTCCCCGTTTCGTCCTAGACTTTAGGGCTGTTAATGTTTTGGTAATTCTCATTGCACTTATGTTTCTTCCACCATTCCACCTGCAGCCAATGATTTTTTTTTTCTGTCATTGTCCTAAAGAATGTTTTATTTTTGTCCCTGTTGGTGAGGCTTTTCAGCTCTTTTTTGCCTTCACCTTTACGCAACAGTATACCTCGTGTGGAATGCCCCAGGGCTATGTTAACTCCATTGTCCTTCAGGCTATTCTACAGTCATGCACTGCCCCTCATGGTCCTACCATCATTTTGTACAACTTTTTGTGTTCCATAATTCAGGAGACCTGTCAGGCTGATAGTTTGCACCTTTTATAATGGTTATCTGTGTGTGGTCACAAGGTGTCACAAAATAAACTGCACTGGTGTACATCTGAAGTGAAATACCTGGGTTTTGTCCTGTCTCATGGTCAGAGGAAAATCTACACTTTCCGCACTGCTGCTGTTCTGGGACTGCCCCGCCCAGTTACCAAGAAAGACATGCTTACTTTTCTTGATATGATTGGTCACTGCCGCCAATGGATCTCTGCTTGTTCCTTCTATGACCAGATTTTGAGACAGACCCTGGTTTCTGAAATGACTGCTCTTATCAGATGGACTCATGAAATGTGCTTTGGTTTCTAGCTCAGGTTTGGGTTTTCCTGCTTATGCCCACATGTTTTATCTCTTTGTTTGGGACTATTGTAACACCATGAAGGGAGAACATGGCGATAAGTTACGCTCTGTTGCCTTTTTTTCTATAGTCACTCCTGTTCAAGAAAGCCCTGGCTGCTTGTGCTATGGTGGTAGAGATGGTTACTCCTCTGACCCTAGGTTACCCCATTACCCTTCACACTTTTCACGATGTCCAAGCCCTTCTTTTAAATGGGCTCCTGGGTCTCACGGGTGAACAGGATTCTCTTCCCTTCAGTCCTTTGTTACCCCCTCCTCTGAACTTGATGCCTGGCGTTTAGCAGGTGCCCAAAGCCGCCCTTTTGGACGGACTTTGGTGCAAAGAGGGGAAACCCTGGATACCAGCTGCTAGCTCTCCCTTATTCAATTGCCCAATATCATGGTATTGGTTATCGTAGTGCTCGCTCGACATTTTAACTTCTTGCTAGTGATATTTTCATTCTTGACCTTTTGCTCCTTGATACAGATATATATAGCTCAATATTACAGCTGGCACGTTTGTGAATTGAAAACAAATTGGAAAATACAATTCCTTTCTAGTGTTTTAGCTGAAATTAGGATGTTGCTATTTCTAATGTTTTCCAAGGGTCCTCTTTATCACTGCAGAGATAGAGACGCTCCAAAGAGACATTAGCTTTATGCCTTTTTCCAAATATGAGATGGTTATGATATACATTATTTGTAGTTTTGTTTTTTTATATCAATGTGTTTATTTGCAGAGTTAAATTCAGCCCTGCACACTTGACAGATGGAGTAATAGCTCCACGCTTAAAACTTTATGTTTTGTCTGTGTCATGTCTATTTGTTTTAGTTTAGTGGGTACCCCAGGATACATAACATTGGCCATTTCTAGAGCTCTTTTTCCACTTCTTACTAGCCTAACTACGCAATGTTCTTTTACTTATAGCTTTTATATTCTGAATATAGTTTAGTTAAGGGTTATATATTTAAGAAAAAGCCTTACTCTATACAGCGTTTATTTCGTGGTGTTCCCTGCATATGATCCATTCAATATACATTTTTGACTACATTCAGTACATCATTATGGTCTCTTTGAAGTGCCATAATAGTTATATGAAGCACGAAAAAACATATCCTTTTGGATTGTTCAATTAAGAACCTTAAGTAACTGAGTATTGTCTCTCTTTTGCCATAGCTATACTAAGTAAATGAATTGGTATTGTTACATGTTGCCACATTCAGTACAAGCAACATGGTTTCTTATTTTCTATCTCTTATTTGGATCACATTGGAGTACAGCTGCTGAATGATATTTGGAATGCTTTTCAAGCATTTCTTTTCAACTATCTCTTTCTGTATGCACAGACATCTGGCTGCTCTCCCTTTGAGATTCTCACGGGATGACCTTTCTCCGCCCCATGGGTAGATTTTCCCTTGATACAGGAGGAATACGTCAAAAAGCTAATTGAAATATTAGGGCTTGTTCAAAGAAACGTGTCTTGCACTTCTCCTTTCTCTCCACAGATTCCTACCCATTTTTTCCAGCCTAGTGATTGTCCAGAAGCTTTCCAAGGATCGGAAGCAGACGGATTTCCCCTTTGGCCTTCCCACTACTGTGATCGCTGTGACCAGGCCCGCTGCACTCACTGAGGAGTGTCCTTTTGGATCCATGCAAGTCGCTTGAAGAGGGTTAAGCTAAAACCACAGAAGCAAGTCTTCCCTGCGCAGATTTCACCTCCTCCAGTGGAACAACATGATGATCTCATTGCAGCATTCTACCAACTTTATCATTCTCTTACTGGCAATGCTGTTGCTAGTTTTTCTCCCTGTATGGATCATTTCTAACTGGGTCTACAGGGATGATGTGTTTTGGGTCCACGACACTTTCTGCCCATACCCATCTGTAAATGACACTTCTGCTGTAAACAGCACCCCCGGCATCTCTTTGCGAACACACGTTAAGCTGGACTACTCCCTCGCAAAGGCTGTTCTTCAATTGGAATCCAGAAAGACAGACAGTATGCTACCCTTTGGTATAATTCCAACAGTGTGCAAGTTGCCACCTTCTCCTTTGAATATTGTGACATTGTGGACTGTTCATCAATTGATATTCCAAGGCTGTGCCATTGGTCCTCAGAGATTCCTAAAAACTAAAGACATATGTATATATATGTGTTACTGACTCACGTTGGGGGATAAGTGTGCATTCTGGGGAGCGGTAGGGTGGAATATTGATACTGACTGGGCTTATAAACCAGAAAATACTCTGAAAAACAGTGGACCAAAATGGTAAATCACTGCTTACTTGAATGACCCTTCATAAGGTTGGAAACTGTTATAGGAAAAGTGTTCCTGCACAAATTATTAAGCTTTCTCTTACTATTGACAACCTAGACCTACTGATGAAGGTATGTACATTATGGACATGTGGTTTAAGGGTGGGTCTAGCTATCCGGACCCATCAGTTTTCTTATGGGATCTATCTACCTCCTCTAATTTTACCTATCCCCTTTGTGCACTGTGATGTTCTAAATACCTTTTGCTGCCAGGACAGCAAAAGCTTGATATTGCTGTTACCATCTATAAGGGCAATTACACATGTCATGTTTCTAATCTGACACAGGGTAGTTTTGTAGGTAATTTACCCCCAGGTTATTGTTCTGTCTTGGCTCATAGGTATGCCCCAGTGTTGCTGCATCAGATTTGATATTTACTGGCTTTATGGAGACTTTTGGCTCCCTGTTAAGCTACCCAGCCAGTGGATAGGCCAGTGCACTTTAGTTAAGGTTACCATGCTCCTGCATATTTTTCTGCAAGGCATCCTTCCTATTCACATGGTTTTTCCTCTTTTCTGTCTCGATATAAATCTGATCACATGTATACATATATGCTATAGGGGTCCCAAGAGGGGTCCCAGATGAATTTAAGGCCCGAGCTCAGGTTATGGCTGGGTTTGAGTTCCTTATTCCCTTTATTACTATTAATAAGAATGTTGATCGGATTAATTAAAATAATTAAAATTTATTATAATCAGCAATGCTTTGTGAACTACTCTAGGGACGCCTTACAAGGTATTACTTATCAATTAGGCTCCACTTCTCAGATGGTTTTCAAAATCATATGGCCCTAGATATGATTCTAGCTGAGAATTCTGTTAAATTCTCCTCAGTACTTTAAGCTGTACTTTTCTTTCTGACAATATAGGTCCTACTATGGACATTCAGAAATTAGCAGACCTCTTTGCTGAGCTCAAATGTAACTCTGATTTATCTAATTCTTGGGATCAGCACTTTAGTTGAATGCAGGGTTGGGTAAAAGACCTTTTTATTGTTATAATCTCTATTATTATCTGCACTCTTGTCTTGACTGCTCATGTACTGTGTTATTCGTATTACAGCTCCTAATAAAAACCCCTCCTCGAGAGACATATCTAGAGTATCACTCCCTTCCAGCTCATGCTGTGTATTTATGATGTCATTTTCATGACGTAAGAGGGGATTGAAGGGACACGTATCAAGTCCTTAGGCCATATTTTCCAGCTGTAAGAAAGCCAGACCCTGTTTGTCTTTCCTTCTTTGAAAATACTACAAGGACATTTATGTTTGAACAGAGATGTTGTGAAGTGAATTCAATTGTTTTTATAAGCCGTATTTGCAAACAGATTTAGATTAGGGGCTCTGCTGGTCAAGGCTTTTTCTGACCTTTTGGACTCCAATCTCCAGCTAGAAAAAATGCTGATGTCTTTAAAGTTTCATGTGACCTGTGTCCATATATGGTTTGTGTTTACGTCACATGCTGACACATGCTGACAAAACTGATTCATTTAGAATGATATAAAAGAGATGTGAAGCTGATAATAAAGCGGACATGTTTTGGAAGATGATTTCTGGTCTTTAAGATATGTCCCCAGGTACCTGACTTCCAAATGACAGAGACAGAGAAAGTATGGGGCAGGAATTGGAACCTAAATCCTTTTCACCAACCACAAGTCACTTTTGCGCTTACTGGGGATTATTCCTGGTGGATTAGTTGCAGTGCAGAAACGATTCCCGGATTCTTCTTTTGCATTGACTGCCTGGGTTCAAAATGGTAGCTCTGAACCTAATGGGAGTCTTGCATCCATTCTCCACCCTTGACGTTCATCTGCTATGGCATTGTCAGACTCGAACCGTCTTGTTCTGGAGCGCACTCTCAAGGTACAGGAGAGCCAGCTGGATCGCTCAAAGCTCCAGACGATTGATTAACCACTTTCTCTCGGAAGGGGACTAATGGCCCTGCACTGGACTGTCTGTGCAAAGCACCCCTCAATCGTAAAGACTGGCATCTTTCATGAAGATCACTCAGACAGAGATCCAGAAGGGAACTTCTCTGGACAGAGAGAGAGGGTTCAACCACCATCATCCAAAGGAGCCGTACATGGCAGCAGATCCCTCTGTGGACTCCACCGGGAGATAAGCATGTCTTGCAGCAGGTGCAAGTGCGCCCTGCCCAATGAACTACAACGATGGTCGCGACCATGAACTCCAGAATTTGCAGGTATTGCTAGGCTGTCAGGACCTGAGAGTCCAGAAAGGCATGTATCAACTACCCAAGCTTCTCCTGGCGTAACTTGGGAAGAAATACTGTTTATCCCCATGATGAAATGGACCTCCAAGTAGTCCAGATCTTGCATCGGAATGAGGTAACTCTTTTGAAAGTTGACCCACCCAGCCTAGTCTCTGAAACAATTGGACAACCTGGCGCACCGCTAGGTGCCCCTTGGTTTCCGACTGGGTTCTGATGAGCCAATCATCCAGATATGGATGGACCTGTATTCCAAGTTTCCGTAGGTGGGTTGGCATCGCCACTGTCACCTTGATGAAGGTCTGAGGTGCTGTTGCCACTCCAAAGGGCAAGGCCACAAACTAGAAATGCCAATGCAAGACATGGAACCTCAAGTATCTTCTGTGTTCTGGAAAAATGTGGATATGAAGATGGGACTCCATCAAATCCAGAGAGGCCAGAAATTCCCCTGCTGCTACAAGATGATCACAGACTGTACTGTTTCCATTTTGAAACGAGGAACTTTGAGGGCCGCATTAACTGCTTTGAGTTCCAGGATTGGGCTGCATTGACCGCTTTGTGGTCCAGGATTGGTCTCCAGACTTTGGAGCCTCTCTTTGGCATAATGAAGTATATTGAGTATCTGTTGGCTTTGGGATGGGCTCTATGGCCATTATTCCTAGCAATCTCTGGACAGTGGCTCTGACCTTGCCCCACTTTGTCTGGGCATCCTGATGGAGAGTCCAGGAAAAATTCTCTAAGTGACTGATAAAACTCAAGTTTGTACCTGTCTCGCAGAATGTCCAGTACCCAGTGATCTATGGTGATGTCCAACCACTCCACCAAGAATGCTGAAAGCCTCCCTCCAATCCAATATCCACATCATAGTTACTGGATGCTAGGGTCCACCTTGGAGGTCGGCGCTCAAGAAAAAGATCTGGGTGTCATCATGGACAATACGCTGAAACCTTCTACCCAATGTTCAGCGTCGGCCAAGAAAGCAAACAAGATGCTAGGAATGACAAGAAAAAGGATGGTAAACAAGACTAAGAATGTTATAATGCCTCTGTATTGCTCAATGGTGCAACCTCATCTTGAGTATTGCATTCAGTTCTGGTCTCCTTATCTCAAAAAGATACAGCTGCACTAGAAAAGGTTCAAAAAAGAGCGACCAAGATGGTAAAGAGGATGAAACTCCTCTCGTATGAGGAAAGACTAAAGAGATTAGGGCTCTTTAGCTTGGAAAAGAGTTGGCTGAGGGGAGATATGATTGAGGTCTACAAAATCCTGAGTGGTGTAGAATGGGTACAATTGGATTGATTTACTGCATCAAGATTTACAAAGACTAGGAGGAAATATTTTTTTTGCTCAGAGAATAGTTAAGCTCTAGAATGCATTAGCAGAGCATGTGGTAAGAGTGGTTAATGTATCTGGTTTTAAAAAAGGTTTGAACAAGTTCCTGAAGGAAAAGTCCATAGTTTGCTGTTCAGAAAACATGGGAGTGGTCTGAGCGGTAGAACTCCCCAAAGGGGCAGAGGGGGGCTAAAGCCAACACTACTTCACCTCCCTCACATGCCGTGTGTGGAACATGGATGCTCACCTGTCAGCCATCCGCTACAAACAGGGTATGAATCCAAAGTATCATGCTCTGAGGAGTCCATCTGATGTGTTTTCTTGCAAAAATAAAGCTTGTAGAGGCATCAAAAAACTTTAAATTCAGATCTGGAAAATGGCCACTGTGGGAACAGTTTTACTAATAAAACTGCCCAGGAAAGCTACAGCGATCCCTAAAACATGTCGATTTTTGGAGTGGGAGGACCTAGCCTAACTTCCAAACCACTTAAAATCCTAATTTGGAGAACCTCCCCCAAATTGATCTCACAGGGTGTCAGCCTGCTACTCACTATGTCATGCTGTGTGCTGGGAGCTGCAAGATGGAAGCTGTAACAACTTATAGGGAGATCCTCTGCCTCAATAAGCCTTGGAACCTTGGCTGCCAGTCTTCTGACTGTCTCGGGCCCAACGCTCTGGCCAGAGACCACCACCTCACCTGGAAATGCCACATACAGAAATGGGTGGAGGATTGCAGTTGGTGCCTATACTGGATACATCACAATAAAGCCACTCAGCCTGCGCTTAAACCCACTAGCAGACAAACCTGGGGTGAGCAATCAGTGAATGCAGGTATCCAGGTGGGAGCTGCAGAGCAGCCAACCACCTGGAAGCAGACTTTGCCAGTAAAGTCTGCGATCTCCCGCAGCCAGAGCTGTCCCCGTGGGGAACCGCTGCAGTATGGACACACAAAGCCATGAAAATATTTTGAGAAAAAATAAACATGAGCAGAAAAGACTAGCTCCTACTGTCTCATTTGTAGGAAGACAACTGGAAATCAGAGGGCAGTCCTGAGGTAAGGGGGGAAGAGTTAAAATATGTAAATGAAGCGTCTTTCAAGAAATCTCGTTAGATGGGATTGACTACCCATTTGTCCATGAATAGAGTGGAATTGTACGAGAACATAATTTTATACTTAAAACTTAACAAGATTAGTAGTTTTGTTTATGAAAAGTTGCTGTCATGTTGTCAACATGGTTAGAAATGTGATTTTAAAATGTGGATAACATTCTGGGTTTACTAAGGTGTTATGTCAGTTGCTTCTCAGTTTTTCTCCAACAGTTTCATAGATTCATATCTGCGTTCAGAGACTCCGTCCTTCCAGAGGCCCCATTTAAGGTCTTATTTGTGTAATCAGGTTAGGAAGGCAATGGCTAATAATATATGACACAAAGGAAAAATCTGTTTTGTTTCATTTTCAAGGCATTCATTATCATTTCCAGTTAGAGAAAATATCAGAACTGCTTGCTTTCCCATGATCTTGGCTCATTTTCTTTCTGTACCCGATGTTTGAGAGAAGTTGACAAGTGATTGATTTGGTTTCAGAGGGTGTCTGAACTGCACAAAGTGGTTTTCTTTTTAGAAAAGACATCCATTTTTTTCACTTGTTTCAAGGATTATTACTTAGCACAAAAGTGTTGTAAATAAGTTTGTTTGCCATGCATTTTTTTCTAGAATCAAGTAATAGGTGTCATTAGCTGAAGGGCAGGTGCTTTAAAGGGACAACCGTTAGGAATGTCACATTTTTCTTTTCTTTTTTATTCATTTTCAACAACAACACAGGAGTGAAGATTAGATGGGTGGACTGTTATTTCCCCTTTACCCATCCTTCCTTTGAAATGGAGATCAAGTTCCAGGAAGAATGGATGGAAGTCTTGGGCTGTGGGGTCATGGAGCAACAGCTGGTTAACTCAGGTATTGAAACTCCTGTGCTTCATTAAATGCTGTTATTAGCAATCATGTCCAGCACAGTCGCTTTCACAGCACTGAATCACCACCACATGCACATATTGATGGGCATTGACAGCAGTAAAAGGTGTGCAAGCAAAGGGAACATACTGTGGCTCAAATCTGCAAGTTATTCATGCTCTCCTTTCATATAAATGTGCAGTGGCAGGAAATGGATTCTAATTTTTCTTACACTTCCATTTTTTCCCAGTGTGTGATTACTGTAAACTAGTTTTAGATTTTCCTAGTTTTTGTGTGATCTTTTTTTTCATGCCTTTCTTGGTTTGTTTTTTTTGTTTTAGATTTTCAATTTTTTAGCCTGTCCTCCCAAAGGAGCTCAGAATGGGTTACTCAAGCATTTTCTCTATGTGTCCCGGTAGGTTCACAATCTATCTAATGTACCTGGGGCAGTGGAGGATTCAATGACTTGTTCAAGATCACAAGGAGTAGTATGGGATTTGAACCCATTCTTATTTAATATAGAAGTCCCTGTACACCAGGACATTTCAGCTGTGGGAGGGTTTTCCCTCCAAGTCTGACTGTCCATACCAAAGAAATGCCATTGCTGGGTTTTCCTAACAGAATTGCTCCTAATACGCATTCCATTTTTTCTGACAGAACACACAGTAGCACAGTAAATGATGGCAGAAAATGACCAGAGCCTCACCCACCACTCTGTATAGGCCCAGGCCACCCATTTTAAAATGCTGGTTGTGAAGTCAACCATATAAGCAGCCAGTTCCCCCACTTGCAGTATGTGACAAATAAAATAATCAATACATTGGAGTTGTTGAACCTTAATCTTCATTTGCCATGTGCAGGACGTGCAGGACTGTATAAGACTGTCCAGCATCGAGCTCCATTCTCCTCAAGCTGGATATGGCTATTTTTCTTTGTCTCTCGCCATGTGCAGGACCCAGACCTTACAAGTCTGTCCAGCATTGTCTCTGTTTCCCCATGCTGGATTTGGCCACTCATCTTTGTCTCTCACTATATGTGAGACAGATCATTCAAGTCTGTCGAGCATCAGCCTCAGCTCCTCTGTTCTTGCCCAAGGTAACATCTCAACGCACATTTAAGTAAATTTTACTGTATGCATTGAGCAGCACTTTTCACACTGTATACATCTGATATTCCTCTTAAGAATGAAATGATAATGCATGTATATGTATAATAAGAAGATAATAACTGAAGAGCCAGTGCTTTTCTTCCATATTCATAGTGTACTATGATGCATTATGACAATGTGGTGATGCTTGTATGCTTTTACATAACTTTTGGGTACCATAATTATATTTATAGGGTAGACTGAGAACTATTCTTTGAAAGAGAATGGGTCAGCAGAACAGATTTGTCGATATGGTTTCTGACCTATTGGGAACACAGAGATTTGAACTTGTGTAGTAGAGGCAGAGAATCAGGGAGAGTTATGGAAAGTCTCAAGATAGGCAAAGCTCTTAGTATTTATATGCCTTCTAAGACACAGGTTTTTAACTCTGTGTTCAAGTACCCCCAAGTCAGTTGAGTTTTCACGATATCCATGGTGAATATGTATGAGAGAAGATTTGCACACAGTGGAGACACTGAATATGCATATTCACTGAGAAAATCATGAGAATTCAAATGGGATGGGGAGGTTGGTTGGAAGGGGTATTGGATGAGAACCTCCATTCTCATGGAGGGACTAAGGCATGCCCTATTAGAACAAGGATTGGACAAAGAACAGTGGAGTATCAATAAGAACATAAGAATTGCCACTGCTGGGTCAAACCAGTGGTCCATCATGCCCAGCAGTCCACTCACACGGCGGCCCTCTGGTCAAAGACCAGCACCCTAACTGAGTCAATTTTCTCTGCGTACAGTGTACTTTGTGTTTTTTAAATTTTGTGATTACCATTATACATTAATAAGATATTGAGTGTTTATGAAAAATAGATGGAAGAAATTGCATTACAATTAGTACTACTATTAGGGGGGTGGAGTTTGGGCAGGTCTGGGGTGGAGCTTGGGCGGGGGTACTCAGTTGGTATCTGTTAGGCTTAGGGGAGTTCTTGGCTTGAAAAGGTTTAGAAACACTGGCGTAGGATTCCCGGTGACATTGAGGAGAAGCCTCTATTTTGTCATCTATAAGAGGCTGTTTCTACTGAGGAACGCTGCTGCAGTGCAAACATGTGCCTGAAGGAGCAGGTTCCACCCATTTGGATCCACTTCAGTTCAATTCTAATGGCCAAGTGTAAGGGTGGAAGGAAGAATATTGTGGTGACTTTTGTAAAAGGTCCAATAGATTTACATCTACAGGCATGCAAGATGCTTGTTTCTTTTGAAATTGTGACAACCAACTCACTCAGAATGCTTCTCTATCTCTAAGGGGCCTGACCCCCACCCCTACAACATTCTTTTTTAAGAGGGATTGTGCACTCCTCTGAACTGGGGGGAAGGTTTTTCCATTCAAGAAAGTTGTTCCTGAGGATTGACTACTTTCTAGTGCCTTGTTTTCTTATATCCCATTGACTGCTTCTTCTCTAGTTGGTGAAATAACTTTAAAAGATGTTCTTGAGGTAATTGTCAAAGTGGACACAAACTCAGAAGATAATCTTTCTTTATATAGTAAATTCACTGAAGATGCAGTTGGGAAGCTTCTGGAACATGACTGTAAAATATCTAAGCTAGAGAAAGATTTTGATAAGATTGAATCTCAAGTTGCAACGTGCCAAAAGGCAGCTGCTGCCTCTTCAGAAGATAGTCTAATGATTCATCTTCAAATGGAATCATGGGAGAACCTTTCTAGGGCATGTAATTTGTGATGGTTGAATTTTCCAGTCGCTCATTATCTTTCCTCTACAGAATTGTTTAAAAAGTATGTTAAAGAAATATTACAGCTCTTCCTTAGAAGGATCTGATGTTGTAAATCGTTATTATTTGCCATGGGTGATTAAACAAACTGTCTAAGAGGAATATGATAATTTGAATACACCTTTGGATTTAACTAAATTTTTGAATTTATCAAGATAATATTATTACCAAAAGAGCTACCCTACTAGTAACATTGTCTTCTGTAAATAAAAAGATGGTGCTTATGAAATGTTATTTCCACAAGAAACGTGTACCTTTTTGTGGATAACGGGTATTGATGTTTGCAGATGTTGCCAGGCCAATTCATTTAAGATGTAGGGCCTCCCTGCAGCTTAAATGTAAAGTTTTAGCTGTTGGGAGAACATTTTTCCTTAAGTTTTCCTGTAAGTGCCTGGTAACATATAAAAGCAATTCATATGTATTTTTGGATCCTGTGCTTTTAGAAATGTTTCTTTCAAATAAAGTTGTTATATTTTCTGGAGTTAAATAGATATTTCTGATGCAGGATACCGTATTTTTTGCTCCATAAGACGCACCCTAGATTTAGAGGAGGAAAATAAGAAAAAAAACATTCTGAACCAAATTGTATATTAATATATACCCGGCACCTTTAAATTCCATCCCAGCCCCACCTTTAAATTGTGGTGGTCGCTGGGATGATTATGTTGGGGCCAGCTGTAGGAAATATATATAACAACAGTAGTAGAACAATAAAACATAAATAAAATAAATAAATAAAATAAAATGGAAAGAATGAAAATGATAACTCCCCCCCCCCAAGTATTAAAGCAATAAACCCTGCTGCAGAAGGATAAATAGAATGTCTAGTGCGGAAGAAACTGGTAGACAGTTAGAACCAACAGTTTGTATGCTGTGAAAAGGGAAAAAAATAAGATCAAAATAAAGATTTACAAAAAACTCTAAGAAATGTTATTAGATCAAAATTAAACCATAATGGGTTAGAATGAAACCAAAATAAATAAAAATTAACAGTCAAATAAGGCCCAGTTAAGTCCAGCTTGAAATTATCAGTAGATCTGCTCAGTGCAAGACAAGGAAACACTGTCGACTGCAAACCAAATTGGATTTCTCTATGGTGTGACCCAGGTCAAAAATGCTTCGGTTTTCCTGCTGGGGGATGCCGACTCCAGCTGTATCAGCAGTCAGTCCCCCTTCAGTGTCAACGAAGCCCTGGCCTCTCCCCTGCTCTCTCTCATGCTGGCGGCCGCTAAGCTCGGAGGCCGATAACAACAGTTGCAAGCTGCCTCCCTTTGGGTGGAGTCCGTGTTGCTGGGATCGCTGGCGTTGATAAGCTTTCTCCCCTTTCTGCTGCTGTCCCCGACCTGCTGTGCTGTGCCTCCTAGATGTCTGCGGCAGTGTCAGCTGCGAGCGTCCCAAATGCCGATCTCCCACTTTGCCCGATGAAGTCTCGCGGCCCCAGGCATTAACGCACTTGTGCGGCTCTGGCCCCAACATAACAAGGAGGCAGCTGTCCAGTGACCACCATAATTTAAAGGTACTGCTGGTGGGAGGGTATATTCGCTCCATAAGATGCACCCTTATTTCCACACACTTTTTTTGGGGGGGAAAAGTGCGTCTTATGGAGCGAAAAATATGGTAATTAGGGTTTCTGAATAAGTTTTCCATGCCTATGGATTTTCTTTATTTTTTCCTTTATTGATTTTAATATGCGAATTCTAGTTTTGATCTCCCTTTCATGTGGACTTGATTGCAGTAATATGGTGTTATCAATGGAAGGGCAAATTATTTTATTTTGCTTTTGACACATTGAAAATTATATTGAGACAATTCAGCCAGTATGCAAAGACAATTTAACTGCATTATTTCAGACTTACAGCCTGTTTTACAAAGCTGCGTGGCAACAGCCCCGAAGCCCTTTAAATCTCTATGGGCTTTGGGACTAGTGCGGCTTTGTAAAACAGGCCCTTGGATCGATTCAGTTTATATCCTGAAACCTTGGAATATGAATTTATAGTTTCCAATATAGTTGGACTGGAACAAATCAAAACATCGTCCGCATATGCAGAATATTTATCCAGTTTTCACCCAAACAGTATTCCCTGAATTTTGCTATTATATTGAATTTTCAGTAATATGGTGTTATGATTTTTGGTTCTCTTTGCCTCTTGCAAATTGCTTGTTATTTGTAAATGTAACATATATTGAAATATTAATTATGTTTACCCAAGTTCTCTTTGTCTAATATTATTATATTTTGTTTAAATATCAAAAACTATTTAGGTCTCCTTTTATTAAGGTGCGCTAGCGTTTTTAGTGCACGCACAAGATTAGCACGTGCTAGCTGAAAAATTACTGCCTGCTTAAAAGGAGGTGATAGCGGCTAGCGCGTGCGGCATTTTAGCATGTGCTAAGCATGCACTAAAACCACTAGCATACCTTTGTAAAAAGAGCCCTTAGTGTGATATATATGCAATATAATAAGGGAAATCAGATGTAGGGAAAATATTTTCATATCACTTTATAGACAATTTATCTAGGTGTGCTTTACATTTCTTTTTAATGAAGCCTGTGGCTCCCAATTCAATGCAAATTATTTTCTTTTATAGTTCTGTAACATTTTCTTGGTCTCTGACTACATTTCTTGGTAATTAAAGATCTTCCTCTCCACCCAATTCACAGAATAATCACTTGAGCTAATACCTGTAGAATCAATGCCACCCCAATGTTTTTCTCCTTTACTATATATCTAGTTATATTGAATCTAGCTTTTTATCAATTGGACTTTGTGAGTTGTGATTCCGGTGCTGTTCTTCTACAGCAATGTAATATTTGTGAAGCTTAAAGTGAAAGAGATATGCCACCTTAAGCTTTTCTGTAGAAAAAGTTTCTATCATCAGAAATTTGCAGCCTGCTATCAGTAACTTGTTTCTAGTTTTCCCAGTTTTTTCTACATTTGCTCTGTAGCATATAGTATATTACTGTATGCATTTGTATTTTGCCTATTGTATGTCTGTATTTGATTCTATTGGCTTGGTAGATATTTTGGCAGGAAATGAAGCAAAACCATCATCCTCTTCTCTTAGTGTTGATTTCAAAGGTGACTGGACCCAGAATTTTCACATTATTAGCAGTCATGGTTGGGCTGCATTCTGAGTGATGAGCAAATAGTAATATGCATAAGCACCTTACCCAAGGCACAGAACCAGAGAGAGAGAGAAATTTTAGAACTAGCTTTGTCTTGCTGATTGGAAAAACTAGCACAGAATATCCACAGAAATAGCCATATAGTGAGTCAGTCATCCCTGCTGTTTTTCGTAAATGGCAAACTAATGAAAGCTGTCAGAGCTCTCTGATAGTTTGTTTTGAGGTACTTTTCACAGATACAGCAGCTAACAGCAGTGCATTATTAATAGGCTTCTAAGACAAGACACAATTATGTTATGAAATGTGGTAGTCGTCATGTAACAAGCCTTAATATTCAGTATTGCCAAATATGCTCTTCCAAGCACAATTGTAGATTTGTATCTTACAGAAGGTCATGTTTTATTATATCATTAGTACCTGGAAGACCAAGCTTCTCTCCAAGAAGTAGGGTGATTGAGCTGCAGGGGGAGGCGGGTGCAGTAGGTACAGAGACAGTGCCTTAGCAACCTTCAGTCCTGCTTTTTCCTGCAGCTTGTTGTATGGCTAAGCTTCCTTAGGAATATCTGACCAATGGGCTGCAGGGGGAAGTGGGAGCAGTAGCTATAAAGACAGTGCCTTATCAACCTTCAGTCTTGCTTTTCCCTGCAGCCTGTTGGCTGGCTAAGCTTCCTTATGAATGTCTGACCAATACCTGCAGTTATGTTTGTATCACTTTCCATACCACCCCCAGCTTGGATTAACTTTAACTGTGTTCTCCCTTTTACATTCCTTTATGCAAATCAGTTTCCTATGTACTTTAAGAACAGATATGTTTTCAGGTGTCTCCTAAATTCCCCATAGGTATTGGCAAGCGTAAGTAATTGTTTCAGATCATTGCCGCATAATGCTGCTTGATAAGAGAGAAGATGTTGGTGATGTCTTTTAAATTTACATCCTCTAACCGGGGGAGAAGTTTGAGCTTTTCTTATATCTATTGGTTGAAAAGGAGAATAGGCCGGTTATGTATTTGGGGGCTAGGCCGAATAGTACCTTAAAGCAAAAGCAGCCAAATTTAAACTTCACACGTGTCTCCATCGGCAGCCAATGCAGGAGTCGGTAGGAGGGAGTTATATGATTGAACTTCTTCAACCCAAATATCAGCCTGAATGCCGCATTCTGCACTAGTTGTAATCGCTGCATATTCTTCTGGGAAATTGCCGGATAGGCGATATTGCAGTAATCCAGTTGGCTCAGTATGAGGGATTGTACCAAGACTGTAAATGATGATGCATCAAAATACGCTCTAATGGACCGAAGCTTCCAGACAGTTAAAAAAAACAACCCCTTTTTAATCAAAGTCTACCTGAGACAGTGGCTTAGCAACCTTCAGTCCTGCTTTTCTCTCCAGTCTATTGGCTGGCTAAGTTTCCTTATGAATGTCTGACCAATGCCTACAGTTATGTTTGTATCACTTTGCATGCCTTCTCCAGCTTGGATTATCTTTAGCTGTGTTCTCCCTTTTACATTCCATATCCGTTCCCTCAGACTGAAACAGAAACAGTGCCTTATCAACCGTCAGTTCTGCTTTTCCCACAGCCTATTGGCTGGCTAAGTTTCCTTAGCAATGTTTGACCAATGGGCTGCAGAGGGAGGCGGGAGCAGTAGTTTAGCAGTGCCTTAGCAACCTTCAGTCCTGCTTTTCCCTGCAGCCTATTAGCTGGCTAAGCTTATAATCTTTGTTAGGAATGTCTGACCAGTGGACTGCAAGGGGAGGCAGGTACAGTGTGTCAGTGCCTTAGCAACCTTTAGTCCTGCTTTTCCCTGCAGTCTATTGGCTGGCTAAGCTTATAATCTTTGTTAGGGATATCTGACCAATTGGCTGCAGGGGAGGTGGGAACATCATAAAAATCCCTTAGATGACCCCCAAATTAATTTTGCTGAACTCCAGACCTAGCTAAATCACCTCACACCAGAAAACCCTAGATTCACCCTATTTCATGAAAATCCTTAGGGTCATTTGAAGATAGTTACCTACATACTGTACAAACAAATATACAATTATTGCTTGCATTTTAGTATAGAATACAAGACTGCAAATCACACTCTCTCTCCCCACCTCTCAGACTATCTGCATCCAACATTCAAAGTGGGGTATTTTGTAAAGCATTTTTGTCCATAAACCATGTTTTGCACTCAACAAACATTTTCTTCTTATAAAAAAGTGGTGGCTAACTACGTGAAACTAATAGAACTAGTATATAAATATTATTATATACATAATGCTTGAACTTTATGAGATGAGTAGTATAAACATAATCACTGTGCTTTAAGAAAGTAATGCTACTAGTGAAATCAGTACTAAAGCTTATATTGTCATATATATAACACTTGCACCTTATTAGAAGAGGTATACTTCTATCCCTCTCCTATTTAACCTCTACATCAGACCTGTCATCAATATAGCCCAGAAGTACAACATTAAAATCCACTCCTACACCGATGACATCCAACTGCTCCTCCCACTAGGCGGAAACTAATCATCCCAAAATCGCCAACCTCCACCTCTGCCTCTCTGACATGAAAACCTGGATGACAAACCACAAACTACAGCTGAATGCCTCCAAAACCGAACTTTTATGGATCAGAAAAAAAAGTACCAAATACACATGCCCAACACTATCATGGGACTCCACCTTACTAACAGCAGCAGATCAGGTATGCAGCCTAGGAGTAACATTAGACGGCCACCTGTTCCTGTCCACCCACATATCTCAAGTAATCTTCACCTCCTTCTACTACCTCCGCCAACTGAGAAGGATCAAACCCTACATCTCCAAACCTGACCTAGCCCAACTCCTCTACACCTATGTTCTCTCCAGGATGGATTACTGTAACTCCCTATTTAATGGAGTAGCCAAAAAAGATCTCAAGCGTCTCCAGCATGTATAAAATGCAGCAATCCGTCTCCTACACAGCCTCAACTACCACGACCCCATCTCCCCAGCCCTTCGCGCAGAGCACTGGCTTCCGATCAACCAAAGCTGCGCGTTCAAGGCCCTAGTAATAGCTCATAAAAGAATCTATGCCGCTCAGTAGGAGATCCAAGATGGCTGCGTCGAGTCAGACGCGCTGAGCTGCTCGCATCGGGCTTGCTCATAAATTGAATTTCTTCAAATTGAACTCCGGAGAGGGTTCTCTGTTACTTACAATATGCCCAGGAGAAGAGGACGGAGTGCTGCTGCTGTCTCGCGGCGTCCCGAGGTTCCTTCTCTGGGCAACATTGAGCGGCTTCTGAGGCGAGTTCAGGAAGTTTCGCGAGCGTCGGAAGGCGGCCCGCTGAGGACACAGGGAGGCGAACCCGTAGTTGATCCTCTAGGGCACGGAAGCCCCGATGCAAGGGAGCCGCCCCCACACTTTCAGGTTGCTAGTTCTCCCAGGGGTGGGGAAACCCCGGAGCTGGAGGTTTTCTCTCCCTCAGAGGCAAGTGTTAATCTGGGAGAAGGTTTGGAGGTTGGGGCTCAAGTTCAAGGAGCCCTAACCAATCTACCTGAAGAGAATCCAGCATTACAAGGGGGTGAAATCCAAGAGATAGGCCCTGAAGATTCTTTACAGAATGGTGAGCACTATACTAATTTACAACGTTCAATTTCTTTGGTAAAACCTGAAGTTGTAACCTTAGACTCACTATGGGATTTAATGGCTGATTTTGTTAAGTTTACTAAGCCTAAATTTCAATACTTGGAAGGGAAAATTACAGAACATACAAAAGAATTTAAAGATCTAAGAAAAGAACTATCTGACTCAAATAAAACCATTCAGAAAATTGAAAAAGAAATAATTACATCAAAACAGCTTCAAGAGACTTTGATTAAAGAAAATACTAACTTGAGAAGGAAAGTTGAAATGCTTGAGAATAATTCTCGTAGTAATAATTTAAGGTTAATTAACTTTCCTAAATTAGAAATGGTAAATCCAAGAGAAATGCTTAAGAGATACTTGATGGAAATTTTAGAAGTATCAGAAGAAATGTTACCACCATTCTCACGTGTCTATTATTTGCCAATGAAAGTTTCTGTAAATCAACAAAAAGAATTGGCCCAACAAACTTTAAATGTTTCAGAATTATTGGAGACATCTGATAAAGACTTGGCATCACCAGCAACTTTGATTCTAACTGTGGCGCTTCCGTTAGATAAAACATGGTTATTAAGACTTTACTTTAAAAATAGACAAAAAATTTTTCTTGGTTGTAAAGTACAGATGTTTCCTGATCTTACAAGGGAGACACAGAAACGTCGCCGTGAATTTCTTCTTTTGAAACCTGGGGTTACTTCTTTGGGGGCAACCTTTTATTTGAGACATCCATGTAAATGTATAGTGTGTTACCGTTCTGTTAAATATGTATTCTTTGAACCATCTCAATTGACAACTTTTGTAGCTATGTCTCGTTTGGATGGAGAATCATCTAAACCCTAATATAATTAAGAAACTTTATTTCTCAGTGCTTCTGCTTTGAATATCTTGCAAAAATAATTTCTATAATTTTAATGCTTCGCTAATTTAAAATCTTGGTTCCTTTAGGAGGACTTGAGCTTAAATAGTTAAATAATACATGTTTTTCTTATTAGATGTTTAATTTCTTTATGATTATTTTGATATTATGACTATTGCTTTCTGTACAAGTGTTTAGCTTGATTTAAATTGAAAATTAATAAAGAAATAATAATAAAAAAAAAAGAATCTATGCCACCACCCCAGCCTATATAGGACCCAAGCTAACCCTGTGCACCCTCACCCGCCTCCTCCACTCGGAAATGGAAAAACGCCTATGCATCCCCCCCCCCCAGGAAGGTCTCTCCTGTTAGAAACCGCCCGCAAACGCTCCTACAGCCACTTCATCTCCCAACTCTGGAACCAACTCCCCCCGCAAATCAGATTACAGAACTTATTGATGACCTTCCGGAAAGCGGTAAAGACCCTCCTCTTCAACTAAAATTACAACTGCAATCTACCCCTTCGCCCCCCTTAAATTCCCCCTTCCTTCTACCCTCTGTTCTCCATTCTTAACCTGTACTTAAATTGCTGTATAGTCCTTGTACTTAAACTACTGTTTAATCTTTGTACTGTCCAAATGTATTCCACTGTGAATGTTTGCATGTAGGCCGTTCTGAGCTACTGGGAGGATGGGATAGAAATCAAATTAAATAAATAAATATTAACACAGTTGCCACGTTCTTTAAAACTAACGCCATTAGTGAAATTTAAGAAATGTTATTAAGTAATGCTATAAGGATCCTTTTTTATGAAAAGTAGAGCAGCATTTGTAACGCTATTAGTGAAATTTAAGAAACGCTATTAAGTAACGATACAAGAGCTTTTTTAATATAAATAAATACTTATAAAGTAAAAAGTAATTATAGATCATTTTGATTGACAAATGAGTTGATTTTGTATTTAAAGGGAAAGGTCTAAATTAACATCAGGACTACTTTTATAAAGAATTTATATGGCAGACATCTTTAGAAGTTTACAATTTCAGAATTTATAATTATTTTAATAAGAAAAATTTTATGATGGTAAGACATGTTTATGGCTAAAGATGATTTTATAGAAAATCTGAGATTGATTATGTAGAGAATCAGAGTGATTGATGGAATGAATAAGTCTGGATATAAAGAGTAAAATACTGATTGATATGAGGTTGGTTTTAAAGATTTTTAAATTTATTTCGATTTAGCAAATATAAAGGTATATTAGAAACATATTTTTGAGAATATATATAGCTAGGATTATATTTTTAAATGTTTTAATTTGTACATTAGGATTTAGGTATGCAAATATTTTTGTATGTTATCGACCCCTGATGCAGGACAAGAGCCGAAACACTGGCAGTGTCAGGTCTTTTTAGTGAATAAAGAATCATCTGTTCCAGTTCTATTGGCGTGTATACTCTTTTGCGGGTGTAATCAAAATAAATAACATTTGTTAATTTTATCCACTGCTTAGACTGAAGCAGAATTTGTTACAAGAAGAAAAGAGAGAATTTTTAGATGCATCTGAAGTGCCACATGCATAAATATTTAAAAAAATGATCATATGAGTACCTTTTTTTTGTTTTTGTGATTCTTCAAGTGCCTCTGAAAAAAATAGATGATTTTTGGACAGGACCTGTTTGATGCTGCTTCTTACATTCAGAACTGCATTAGCAGTAAATCAAAATATTCAAAAGTATAGAAGGACCAACATAGAATGAAAGCATAAAGCAAATCATTTATCTCATATTATATTTATAATCATAGGTCCATTATGTCAAAGTAAAAAAGCATTCATTTCCAAATGAAAAATTATAGGTAGCTATAATTATAGTGTATATAACTTTCATGAAATTCTCATTTTCTTTTCAAATCTTTAAGTTCCAGTGCTACTGCATGCATTGTCTTAATCCTTAATTTTTATTAGATTTTTGAAAACACAATATCAAAACTGATTGGCATGAATCTATGTTTGAGTATATATTAAACAAGTGTTTAAGCCCGTTACAGTAACGGGTGCTAGAGTAGATGTATCTGTCTGTCTGTCTTTCTTTCTTTCTGTCTCTCTCTCTCCTTGGCCGCTTTCTACACTAAGGACCAATAATTGTCCCTTTCTATTCCCTCCCTCCTTCCTTCCTATGTCCTTAGTGCCCCCAGTACCTCCTTCCTATGTCCTTAGTGCCCCCAGTGCCTCCTTCCTCTGTCCTTAGTGCCCCTTCCCATGTCCTTAGTGTCCCCCAGTGCCCCTTCCCATGTCCTTAGTGCCCCCAGTGCTCCTTCCTATTCCCCCCTCCTTCCTATTCCCCCCCTTCCTATTCTGGAAGCCTATGTTTCCGGAATCTAGAGTCCTTGCAGAATCACTGCCAATGGTGCCTAGTGACACCAAAGGCTGGCGCTGCCCATAAACATGCCAACTTCTGGGCATTGGTGTCACTAGGTGCCGCTAGACATAATGGACCCAGGCAGCAGTCCTGGAGGGCACCTATATATATTTTTTTAATTGGTCTTTAAAGGTGAGACCAGTTATAATGCCACTTAAAACCAATTAAAACACTTAAGTTAGGTGCCAGTAGGCACGATCTAGTCACCTACTAGCATCTAACTTTTGGTAAGTTTTAGAGATTCTGGCCCACTGTGTCTTATCCATGACTCTTAATTTTCTACGGAGTCTCTCATGAGGGGCTATATCAATCACCTTTTAAAAATCCAAATACATTGTATTAACCCTCTCATTTTTATCCTTTAGTTTATTTATACCTTCAAAACAATGTAAGGTAAGACTTCGCTTTGGTACATCCATGCCAATTCAGTCCTATTAAACTGCATCAATTGATGCGGTCACTTATTTAGTTGTTTTTTTTTTTAATTAGCTTTTACTATATTTGCCTCATACTGATGCCTGCTCACCAAGTTTCAAGTTTTATTGTGTTTAATATACCGACCATCAACATGCATCTGGCCGGTTTACAATGCTAAAAAAAAAGAAAAGAAATAAAAGGTAAAATAATAATTATATATATATGAGGGAGGAGTGAACATTATAAAGACGATAAACAAGAACTTACATGGGGAAGGAAGGGTCAATAAATACATTATTAAAACGAAATTTAAAAGAAAGGGAGGAAGGGGGGAGGATATGACATCAGGGATAGGGTCACTTCATAAAAGCGGTTGAGATGATTTTACTGGTTTTGGGAAAGGAGGTATTTAGAGATTATGATATGCATCTTGAAAAAGAAATCTCTAGTTGTCATGGATCACCCTTGGTAACCGTTCTTAAAAATGGATGCGAATGTTGGCCAACCTCTAGTCTTCAGGAACTGAGTAGTTTGTGCTGCACACCTCGTACACACATTTTGTGTGTGTGTGTGTGAACTTCCACTCTCAAAGTTTATTTCAAAGGAAAGAGAATCTGCCTGCTAAAGCTTGAAATATTTATGGAGTTATGCCATTTTCTTTTCTATGCATGGTTCCATCTCCCAGGACCATACATCCTTCAGCCCTGAGCAGTGAAAATGCTTCACTCACTGTTCATCATGGAAGATTTTAGACTTTTGGAGCTTCCCTCTTTTTTATTACATTTTAATTGTTAACATTAAGGGGGGTCTTTTACTAAGGCGCGCTAGCCAATACATCGGCTAGCACGCCTTAGTAAAAGACCTCCTAAATGAGGAAAAATTAATTTTGCTGAATTTTTTGAATGAAATTTTGACAAGAAACAGATCTTTTTAAAAAGCAATCATGCATACAAGGTTTTTTTTGTGTACTTACCATGTCTTGCATAACATATCTCTTATATGTATTTTTAAAGTGTTCTGGCAGTGCTGTTACCCTTCTTCAGCTCCTCTATCCATCATTCAGTTGATGACCTTGAGTATGACAGTTATCAATTTTACTTAGTTGGTAAAGTTGAAATATTCCCAGAAGACACTAAAATGTAGTACTTAAACATGCTCAGATCGAGAAAATCAATTTTAAAGTGCACATTTAGCATTTGAAACTTCTCTCCAAAACCTATAAATCCGATTGGGAACCTTTTGGGTGAGATTATGCAGAGACTGGAAGTATCACTGAGTCCCATATCCCAAGGAAAAAAGTTGTACATTTTAAAACATTGCTTGGTATTTTTCCATATACATATTCTTCAAACAGCATAATTTGTTGACTTAAATACATTGTCTAGGAGGACTGGAGGTTAATCTCCTCTGAGATTTATTCTTGACAGTGTGCTATCAGTGGCAAGGGTTGTTGTAGCAATGGCAGCTGGCTTTCTTCTATTCCCAGAAGACCTGATCTTGGTTAGCTTAATTAAAGCAGATCTTGGTCAGCTCAGTTAAATGGGAGACTCAAATCATCATCATTTGAGGGCGAATCAGTGGAGAATCAGGAATAAGATCTGCATCTTATCACATTGCACACTGTGAGAGACAGCCCTGAGAAAAGAACTGTAGCTAGTTGCACACAGGTCTGAGGCATGGAGTTCCAAGAATCCACAGAAAGGTGGAAGGGGGAAACCTCTTTCCAAGGCCTTAGTTCAATGGACTTTTCATTTACCACTCCTGGTATCCATTACCTCCTCTTCGTAAGCAGTAACTCATTCCCAAGAAAGTCATTGTCTAAGCCAGTTGACTATAACTAAAATATAATTTACTAAGGACTCCTTTTACAAGGTTTCTACCATGGGCTGGCAAGGTAAATGTTCCAATGCTCATATTCTATGAGTGTCGAGCATTTACCTCACTGGCCCGCAGTAACAACCTCTACTGCGATTTTATAAAAACCGGCATAAGTGAGTAAAATGAAATAGCTTGGATTGCAAGTAACTTGGTATACAAGTGTTTTGCAAGACAAGCAAAACATTTTATTAAATTTTAACTTGATATATAAGCAAGATCTTGCAATACAAGTACATACAGTATACACACATCACATCATCACAACTGAGCCGATGGTTCTTCTCTCTCTGACGCTGCGGGAGTGTAGTGACTCTTCTAAATGTGCAAAGTCTTGTAATACGAGTACGTATAGTATTTTGAATTAAAGTTTATGGGTTGTGGAATGAGTTTCCATTATTTCTTATGGGGAAATTTGCTTTGATATACGAATATTTTTTGATTACAAGCATGTTTTCAGAACGAATTATGCTCGTAAACCAAGGTTTTACTATAATCGGTCCAGTTTATCTGTTAGTTTCCACAGACAAAAGACCACCTTCATTTGTTCTCTTCTTTTACTATGGAGATATTTCTTTTTCTCCTTCTTATAAGCCAAAGACTCATTCTTCAAGTCCTCCCCTCTTGCTGCTTCACACACTGGCAGGCTTGTTCTCCAGAATCCTGCAAAGTATTGTACAACTCCGCTCTCATTCCTGCCCTTCCTGAACCCAGAGGGACTCGGATGTGGTAATCCTCCAGCAGATAATGAAACTTCTCTGGCATGTAGCACACTTGTTATATATACTTTTCCTCAGCTCCTTTCCAACTGATCATAAGCAGTTGGCAACATTGTCCCCAGCTGCAAGTTCTCTCTCCCAGTGCAACTTACACTTGTCATAGGTATCAACAGCCTCACTTTCCTTTTAGAGCTAATGCCAAATTGCTTTTTACAGAAGATTAGGGCGCGGGGTTTTCTGGGTCTAACCCTTCACTGAATATAAGTTATTTAGAATTGGAAGAATACAAATTTTATTTTATTTTAAAAAGAGTAAACAAAGCCTGAGATACCTTCCTCTGATTCCTGTGTCTTGGTTGCAGAAAAGAGGCAAAAGCCAAACCCCTTTCCCTAGGGCTGTTTAAGGATGCTTAAAATGCTGTAGCCAAGTTTTCAACCTTGTGCCCTCAGACCACCACAAATTAATTTATTTATTAGGATTTATTTACTGCCTTTTTGAAGGAGTTCACTCAAGGCAGTGTACAGCAAGAATAAGTCAATCGACAACTACAGCAGTAAAAAAAATATTCAGATTACAATAGTATTTAACATTCAAAATAAGTATATCTGACTAAATCCTCAAATAATATCTATTATTTGACTCAAGAGAATTTAAATAAAATCAAAATAAATAAGTAGCATTAAATTAATAAATGTGTGCTCAGTGACAAAATCATCAACCACTCCAGCTGGACAGCTGTAAAGATGTCAAACCTGTTACATCATGGCACAAGCCCTCCCTGCCTTCCTAACAATATACTATCTCAACCAATATCATCCTTAAAAAGTAAAAAATTACTTATCTTAGGCCCTCTTTTACTAAGGTGCGCTAACCGATTAGCGCGCGCTAAATGCTAATGCGTACATGTTAGTCTATGGACGCGTTAGCGTTTAGTACGTGCTAATCAGTTAGTGCACTTTAGTAATAGAGGGGGTTAGTTGTTTCTTCAATGTCCTCCTTATTGAAAAGTACTGTAGTTAAAGTACTGTAACATCGCATACCTCTCCCTCTTTTCCCATCCCCCAGCTTGTCAAGTCTTTTTTTTCCTCCCTTCCCACCCCCAGTTCATGCAGCCACTCTTCCCTCCCTTCTCACCCCCTCCAGTCCATGCAGTCTCTCTTTCCTCCTTTCCCACCCCTAGCCTGTGCAGCCTCTCTCTTCTTACCCCCCCCAGCTCATACAGCATCCATCTCTCTCTTCTTTCCCTTCTCACCCCTCCGCTCTTCCCTCCTTTTCCTTCTCCCAGCCTGTGCAGCCTCTTTCCCCTTCCTTCTCACCCCCTCCATCCCTGTGCAGCCTGTCTTCCATCCCTTCCCGTTGTCCCAGCCTATGCAGCCTTTCTCTTCTCTCCCTTCCCAATCCTCCATCCTCTGCAGCCTCTCTTTTCCCATCCCCCAACCTGTCTAGCCTCTTTCCTCCCTTCCCACCCCCTAGTTCGTGCAGCCACTCCTCTCCCTTCTCACCCCCTCCAGTCCATGCAGTTTCTTTCCTCCTTTCCCACCCCCTAGCCTGTGCAACCCCTCACATCTCTCCCTTCCCACCCCCAGCCCGTATAGCCTCTCGCTTCTCTCCCTTCCCACCCCTAGCCTGTGCAGCCTCTCTTACCTCCCTCCCTTCCTACCCCATTCCAGCCTATGCAGCCTCTCTCTTCCCTCCCTTCCCACTCCTCCTCCATCTGTGCAGCCTTTCTCTTTCCTCCTTTCACACCCCACAGCCCGTGCAGCCGCTCTCTTCCCACCTTTCCCACCCTGCAGCCTGTGCAGCCTCTCTCTTCCCACCACCAGCCCATGCAACTTCTCTCTTCCCTCCCTTCCAACTCTCTCCCCAGCCCATGCAGAATATTCAGGCTGTCAGCAGCGGTTCCTACATGCTGCTGGGGTTGACCTGGAAGCCTTCCCTCTGACTCAAAATGCAAATGCCAGCAGAGTGTAGGAACCGCTGCTGGTGGCCCAAAGATTTCAGGCTTGCTTGTGGACACAATTATTTGGGTGGGGGTATGGCCCCTCTGCCCTCCCCCCATGCTACAATGCCTATGTTTTCAGTGCATGTGTGAAGCTGCTCTGGGAATCAAGCAGTTGCAGTCAGGTATAATAAAGGGCCAGTAGGAAAAGAAACTGGGAGACAATGAGTGGTGAGGATCATGAACAGAAGATGGAAGTTAGAGGAAGGATTAAGCCATGTTTTGCAATGAGAAAGGAGAAAATGTGAAATTTGATGTGGAAAAAAAGCCTGCAGGGGTAAGAAGTTGGTGCAGCTGTCGGGGTTTGCAGTTGCCTTGCTGTAGTATGTTATAGTTATCATCATTGTACACTAGTTTGTGTATATCTACTCAATGTAACGCGTATTTTAATAATTAAAAAAAAAAAAAAAATAGAAAATAGAGCATCAAGTTTGAGAGAAGGCAATTTGTTCTGCAGTATTCTATCTTTAGATATTTTTTTTTATAGCTTTGGAACATTCAGGTAGCCATAGGCCTTTTTTAGCTCTTAGAATATTAAAAAAAAGAAAGAAAAAAGAGCTCATGCTTGTGGGGTTTTTCTTCCCTTTAATGTGATCTTGTTCTTTCATATTATAAGATGATTAGAGCAGGACTTCAATCAACTAGAGGCTTCCCCAAGGGCAAGGTCTGGTCCCACCAGTGCACGTGGCATGCCCTGTCTGACACAGGGATGACTGGAGAATTGAGCTGAGCAGACTGCAGCCTGGTGCTGCAGATGAGTACCAGTCGTTGCCATGGAGATTGTTAATAGAGCTGAAACTCAAAGGCCCAACCACAGGAAAATGAAGAGAAGAGGATGCAGCATACAGAACAGGCCCTAAACTGATTATCCCAGGTGGAGCTTTAACTGCCTCCCCCAACCCCCACTCTCTCTGTTCCACGAATTCATTTTTTGTCAACAAACTATTAAAACCTTCCTAAGTCACAGGCAGAGCAGAGCTAGAGCTGGAGAAGGGAGAGAGCAGTGAGGGGGTCATGTGGCGGCCTTTATTGGAAAGCATGTGCTTTTTACCACTGGGATTTTCAGAGTGCCTTGGGATTTGTCTGCAGCATATGTGCTACTGCTAATGACTGAAAAATTACCACAACAATTAGTCAAGGATCGCTGCAGGCAGGGCTCCTGAGCACTCTGGACAATGTGATTAAACCCATGTATGTGACAATTAACTCTCTCACTGATTTGCTCAGAGGAGCTTGTTTTTCTGGGGAGGGGATGGGTTGGTGGGGGGAGACGATAAATAAAAAGTGATGGGACAGGATAATGCAGCAGAATGGATATGGTACAGCTGGTGCTATCAATTCTAATCTGACACTGAATTAATCACACTCAGATTAATCCCATTCTTATTGCACTGTTTCTACTGCCCATTTATTTAAATTTCTTCTTTATGAACTTACATGAAGGCGTGACTGATTAAATTTGTGCCCCTTCCATGTTTCATAGTTATAGAGCAAATCCTTCTGTCATGCTGAGCTCCACGGTGCAATTGTCTTCTGCAGGCTCAGCAGACTTCCCATGAATACCCTTATGTATCACAGCTGAGTAACTCAGAATAAATATTTGTTTGTCCAGTATTGTTTCTGAGTAGTTCAATGGCTCATGACTGACTGTTCAATGGCTCATGTTACTTGTATGCGCTTTGATTCTTATCTCTTATAGCTAGAAAATTATCTTTGCTTTTATATGTGTTACACAACATTTTCTTTGTAAACAGTGAACTAGAGGGTTATTTTTTCTTAAAGCAGATATACTGTATTTGTTATGTTTGCAGCTTAATTTTAGGGGGTTCTGCTCAATTTTGTTTGCCATTGATAATGACTAAGGAAATGTCTTTGACATTTTTTGTGTCATTTCAAATAAATGCACATACTCATTAATTTCTGGAGGAATAGCCACCTTTTTTTCCCCCAAATTGCAGAACAGCAGGGGTATTCTGCTCCAGCTCCTTCCTTCCAGTCACTCTGCTCCCAATTGTATCCCCCCTTGTTGCTCCTGCCACTGGCCAACTCACCTAACATCTTTCCCCTCCCAAAATTCTATAGTTCCACTTTATTTTTATATACAAATTAAGCCCTGGTTATGCTTAGGTTAAATTCCAAAGAAAAAATTGGACAGTACTACAGTTCTTGTGGGGAAAATGTTTGAAAAATAAAGAATGTCTTAGAATAATGGACATCAGTATGAGCTTTGGTAATGCAACACGAGAAATTGTTTGGCTCAGGCAGAAACTCATTAGTGACTAGCACCAGACATTAGTCTGAATAAGAACTGCCTCATACATCATATTGTCCTAATATATATATAAATTTCAACAAAACATTTTCTCCAGTAGAACAAACTAATAAACTGGAAAGTCAAAAAAGAAACTTGGCCCCACCCCTGCCCTGCCTCCCACCAATCTAGCTCCTACCCTATTCCACCTATTTCCTTAGCCCCCCTTCCCACCCTCTGCACCCTTTTAGTGCTCTCTCTGTCTCTCCAACTTCCTTCCCTATGGGTGTTTCTCTCCCTCCAAGCTCCCCCCAATCCGTGAGTGCTTCTCCCTCTCCCCATCTTCCCCCTCAACCTCTCTCCTGTAGGTGCTTCTCTCTCCATTCCTCCAAACCACACTCCTCCCCTCCCAGCAGGATCCGGGGCTTGCTCTCTCTCTCCAGCCGAGGTGAGCATGCTGCAGTTGGCCTGCCCCAGAAGCCTTGATTCTGCTGCAACTTCATTCCCACTTAGGTGGGACAGCTGCAGAATAAAAACTTTTGGGCCAGGCCAATGGTAGCAGGCTCACCTTGCTGACACAGCCAGCCTGCCTGAATGAAAATTTCAGCAGAGGAGGTAAGTGGGGGATGGTTGAGTCATACCTGGACAAACTCCTCCAAAGTTACCAAGCCATCCAGACACTCACAGTCCTCTAAAAAGAGGACATATCCAGGTAAATCTGGACATATGGTATCCCTAGTTATGCTCCACTAAAATTTGGTAATTTCTGTTTCTTTATATATAGTTATGTATCTTGTAACAGAAGGTAATTTTATAGGGTTAATAGGTATGAAAGCTACTATTTTTGCCCAGTTTTGTAAAGACACCTAGGGGCCATTTTATTAGGATTACCAGATTTCCTCTTAAAAGAAAAATAGAACACCTGGCCCCACCCCATTCTGACTCAGCCCCGCCCCACTCTACCCTCAGCCCTGCCCCCCCCCCCCCCCATGAACTGTGTGTCTCCTTCCCCGAGCTCAGGGCCATGTCTGGATATCCTCTGTGCATGCGTGGACGTCAATGCGATGTCACACGCGTGCGCAGAAGACATGGCCCCGAGCTCAGGGCCTTCCAGAACCTGGACAAACTGTCAGGTTTTGGAAATCCCTCCGGGCATCAGGACAGTCCTCTAAAAAGAGGACATGTTCGGGTTTTCGTAGGAAGCCAGACTCTCCATACAGTGCAGCTCCACAGAAACAGAAATAGTGACAAGTCCCATAATATTGTGCAAAAATATAAAGCTGTAAATTTGAAAAAAAACTGACAAATAACAACAATCATTACTTTACAAATTAAAAAATGGAAAATAAGAAAATACCATTTTATTGGACTAATACTTTATTCAATTAGTTTTCACAGGCCAAAACCTCCTTCAGTACAGTATACCACTGTTACGGTATCCTACCCTGACCTGAGGAAGAGGGTTTTGGTCTCCAAAAGTTATTTAAAAATGTATTAAAATTTGTCTAGTAAAAAAATCACCTTATTTCCATTTTCTAATTATAAACATACTGCTTTATTCTAAATCTAAAGCAAAAAAAAAAGAAAATATTTTTTCTACCTTTTGTCATCTGTTTTAATCATCTTCTCTTCACTCTTTTCTTTCTATCTAGCATCTGTCCTCTCTCTCACTTCTATGCATCTGCCCTCTCTCTGCCCCTTCCATCCACTGTCTGCCCTCTCATTCTATCTCTCTTCCATCCATTGTCTACCTTCTCCCCCTTCCATATGGCATCTTCCCTCTTTCTATGCCCCTTCCATAAACTGTTTATCCTGTGCCCCTTCTCTCCTTTGTACATGAATTATTTCAGCTCTGGATCTTCTCTCTTTCCTTGTCCTCCCTCCCTTTCCCCCTGGCCTGGCATCTGTCTCCTTCCCTCCCTCCATGCCCTGACATCTATCTCCTCTCCTTTCCTTCCTTTCCATATCTTCCTCCTCCTCCTCCATGTTCTGGATTTCCTTTCCTTCCCTCCTTTCACCCTGGCATTTCTGTCTCCTTCCATTTCCTCCCACCATGCCCTGGCATCTCTCTCCCCCTCCATGATCTGGTATCTCCTCGACTCAATCACCAATTTCCAGTCATCTGCTCTGTTCCCCTAAACCCTTCGCTAGTTACATCCATCTTCTACTCTTTTCCCTCACCCCCGAGTCTCATCTTCTGACCTTTCCAGATCCAATTTGATATTTCTTCTCCCTCCATGTCCACCATCATTCCCTCTTTGTCCCTAACTGTCCGGTCTGCCCTACTTCCCTGATGTTTTCTCCTTTACCTTCTCCTTTTATTTTAATATTGTATCCTTACCCTTTCTTCTTTTTTTCAATTTTTTGCTTGATAGTTGCTATAAGTTTGTATATTCTTTCCCCTGACTTTTAATGAATTTTTTTTATAACACTGTAAAGATGTAAACCACTTTGGTATATAAAGTGGTATATACGTAATAAACTTGAAACTCCCCCCAGGTTCAGCACCTGTCCATGGTGGCCCCGCCTCTCGTTCTGTCCAGCTTTTCCCCCCTCTATTCCCTTTCTCCCCCTACACCCCTCATCCCAGAACAAGCATCTCTCTCTTTTTCTCTCCATTTTTGGATTTAGCATCTTTCCTGCTCTTCTCATCTCTCTCTTTCTCTCTTCCCTCTGCTTTTCCAACTCCCCTAACCCAAAATCTTTCTCGCTCTCTTCCTTTCTCCATAACTTCAACCTTTTCCACGATTCCCCATTGCCTTATCTAATCTCTCTCCAGGCCATCTCCTTCCCTGTCTGCCCTGCAGTAAGGCTTCTTTATCTTCTCTCCTCCCCCTCAGAGATTGACACCCTCCTTTCGTGCATTTAACTGTTCTGACTGGGTTAATGTTGACACTAATAGCTGGGAATAACATATATTAATTTAGAGAGACATTTAGCCCCCCTTCTGTTTAGGATGTGATAAATACCGTGTTTCCCTGAAAATAAGACAGTGTCTTATATTAATTGCTATTCTATGTACAGTAAAACCTTGGATTCTCTAATCTCTGAAACCACCGTTTTTTTAAAAAAAACAAAAAACCATGGTGGGAGCGATTTTTGTTTTACTGGCAATTCTCAGCACAATAGAAGAAAAATCACTAGAATAGCTCCTCCTCCTGCTCTCCCTGCCTGAACCGGCAAGCAGGGAGAGCCAATCAGCCCCCCTTCTGTTTAGGATGTGATAAATACCGTGTTTCCCTGAAAATAAGACAGTGTCTTATATTAATTTTGGGCCCAAAAAATGCACCTAGGTCTTATTTTCAGGGTAGGTCTTATTTTTTTCATGTACGTGTTTATCTCTCCCTTCCTCTCCTTCACCCCAATTCTTCCTCTTTCCTTTCTCTCTCCCACATGTTCAGCATCTTTCTTCCCGTCTTCCCCATCCCCTTGTGCTTTCCCTCTGCAGTATCTTTCTATCCCTCCCTCCCATCCCCCTGTGCAGCACAACCCTTGCCCAGCTTCTCTCCCTTCCATCCCTCATTCAGCAGAACCCTTGCCCAGCTTCTTTCCTTCCCTCCCTCCCATCCCTTGTGCAGCAGAACTCTTGAGCACCCCCCGCTGCACAACTGAACCACCACTGACCCTCCCATCCTAACCCCACCGACCGCGAGCCCTACATACCTCCCTCCAGAGCAGTGTCGGACCGGCAGCACTCTAAACAGGGTGTTTCACAGCCTTCTCTCACTGGGGAATTCATCAGTAACACGGCACACGGAAGACCCCAGTGGGAGAAGGCTGCGAATATCTGGCTCTCCATGGTATCTTTATAAAATACTACTCTAAATAAGTGCTGCCTGATTAAGGGAAAATTTTTTTTATTTCATTTGGCCTGTTGAATCGATTTTTCAATTTGATTCACTTTTCCCACCCAATCAGACATTTTTTTTTTTTTCAAACATCCTGCTGAGATTATTTTCAAATGTCCTGGTGGGTTTATTTTGAAGCCTTTTCACCCATCCCACCCACCGTTGCTCTCTCTAACAAAATAAATAAAAAAACCTTTTTCTCTCTCTGTCAGGTCCTAGCTCATGCTCACTGTCTAACACCAATTTTGGCAGGATACACATTTCAAATCTGACATATTGTAATCACAAAATAGAAACTAAAACAATTTTTTTCTACCTTCTACTGCCATATCCAAAATTTATTTCTTTCCCACTGTCTACCATCTCTTTATCTCTCTGCTTTGTGCTCTGGGTCAAACCTTTATTCCCCTCCTTGAAGAATCTCTCATTTCCTCTCCCCCCCTTATCATGTTAAACATTTCTTTCTCTCTCCCCATGCACCATCTCTCCCTGCCCTCCACCCTATGTCCAACATTGCTCCCTCTCGCTTTTCCATTCATGTCTTCCTCCCCTTCACCATATGCAGGATTTTTCCCTCTCACCCCTTTCTACCTTTTTCATCTCTCCCTTCCTCTCTTCCATCCCAACAGTTCTTTCTTTCTCTTCTCTCCCTCTCATGTACAGCATCTTTACTCCCTTCCCATCCATCCCCCTGTGAAGCAGCTTTCCATCCCCTCCTACTCAACCCCCTGAGCAGCAGCTTTCCTGAATTTGGCTATTTGGTATTATCATTGAGCAATAACTGGAACTTACATAAAATCAGGAGTCCAACCTTCACTTCTAGATAGAAATGAGCGGGCAAAGCATACAGACCATGGCTCAAGGAACTCTTTATAACCCTGCTGTATATATTTTATGTGTGTATATAGCTCTATGCTTGTGTGAGTGTATGTCTCTGTGTAGGTGAGAGGAGAAGGATGATTTGAATGGAGTTATTCTCAAACATTTAGAGCCGGATTCTCTAAATTCACCGTGCATTTAATGATGGTGCTAAATCTGTTTGTCTTGCCTGTTTAGATTGTAAGCTCTTTCGAGCAGGGACTGTTTTCTTACTCTTTGTGACTCTGTACAGTGCTGTGTGCGTCTGGTAGCACTATAGAAATAATGAATAGTAGTAGTAGTAGTAATAAATGCATGTATTTTACCTCATGATTATAAAAATGGCTCACCATGGTCTCTTCCATACTTTCTAGCAGCCTCTGATTATACTATGCAAATGTAGTATAGTGAGGTTATTAATATTAAAACTGTAGTATAACAAGGTAATATTAAAATGACCTCTCCGGTTGATTCTCAAAAAGGAATGCCCCTCCGTTTACGAGGAATCAGGGAATCAGGGCTGATATTTACCGGCAGGATGTGAGCTGTTGTAGCCTTAGTTTCCTGTCAGTGCCTGAGCGCTGATTGGCTCTCCCTGCTTGCCGGTTCAGGCAGGGAGAGCAGGAGGAGGAGCTATGCTAGCGATTTTTCTTCTATTGTGCTGAGAATTGCCAGTAAAACAAAAATCGCTCCCACCATGGTTTTTTGTTTTTTTTTTAAAAAACGGTGGTTTCAGAGATTAGAGAATCTGGCCCTTAGTTTGGAAAGAACAATAAAATGAAACCAAGTGTAATGTTACATTTGATCATTAGATATCACTGTCTAGAGATTTTAAAGGACAGATTTTACAGTTAAACTGCTGAATGCCTCTGTCCCCAGGCAACCGGTACTGCTGTGCTTAATTCCACTGGTTATCAGTATACAAGTACAGTAAAACCTTGGTTTGCAATCATAATTTGTTCCAGAAGCATGCTTGTAATTCAAAGCAAAGCACTCGTATATCAAAGCAAATTTCCCCATAGGAAATAATGGAAACTCAGACGATTCGTTCCACAACCCAACAATTTTAATACAAAATACTATACGTACTTGCATTGCAAGACCTCGCTCATTTAGAACTGTCACTACGCTCCTGCAGCATCAGAGAGAGAAGAACCATTGGCTCAGTTGTGATGTGTGTATACGGTATGTACTTGTATTGCAAGACATTGCTTGTATATCAAGTTAAAATTTAATCAAATGTTTTGCTTGTCTTGCAAAACACTTGCAAACCAAGTTACTTGCAATCCAAGGTTTTACTGTACATAGAATAGCAATCAGCAGCGGACTGCTCAGTTATGTCACTGTACACAGCAAGCATTGCCACAATTTTCCATCTTAGAAACATAAAAACATGATGGCAGATAAAGGCCTAACATAGTTGGGGAATGAGGGAGAAACTGTTTTTGCATGTATGGGATTCCATCCAGTGTTTAAAAGCACTGTGGTGGCATAAGGATTTCATATTCCTGTTTGTGGTCTAAATCCTCTTTTAAAGTTTTCTAGTTAATCCATAAAAATTATATTTTATAATTTTGCAATACATGGGTTTCCTTGTATTGGAACCAGAACCTATTTATTTGGAAAGGTATTTGGATCAGTTATAAACTTGTACTACCCGAGGTGTTTTCCATCTATCACAGAAATAGATGCTAATCATTCTCCGGTGGACCACCAGGTAGAAATTGCTGCTGCATCTATGTGGGAATATCATCTTACTTCCCAAACTACAATTACATTTTCCAGTGCATCTACAAAAGCTGTAAGGTCATTTGTGGCCATTAGTCTCTCATGTGGGCCAGATTAGGTTTACTGCTCACTTTAGATTCTTAAGAGGGGGATTTAAGGTACAAATAATCAAATCCCTTGTGAAGCAGAAGTGAAATGTAAAGCAGAAGAGCTATGGTTGATAAAGGGTTAGAAGAATTGTAATGTATGTTTTTAATTTGCATGTTAATAGGTAAAAAGCCTCACTTTTGATTCATTGTGAAACACTCTAATATTTGTCACATTTGTGATTTAACAGGGAAATGATACTGCCATCCATGTGGCCTTACTGGCCACCACAAAACTAGCTTTTAGGTAAAAGTCTTTGGTGACAAGGACAGAGCATAGAAGGTATTGAAGCACTGTCTTGAAATATGTTGCTTCCCTAGGGGTCCGTTTATCCATTTATTCTCTCCCCTTTGTTAGCCAAAGGCAGTCTTTAGTGGAGGCATGTTAACAAAAACTGTTCTTGGTCCTTATCCAGTTTCTCTCTTTACTAGCAATTAATGCTGTTCATCTTATTGTGGTGTGCACATGTTGCCAGCTTAGTCCACTTGTAGTTTAAGAAGGAGAAAAAAAGAATTATGCTAAGAAGAGTGATGTCAAATTATACAGTGTTGAGCAGTAGTGAGCCATAATGCCTGCAGACAGTGCAGAGCATTAAAAAAGTGGGACTGAATGCAATTGAGAAGTTAATGGGTTAATAGCTGCAAGTTGTAATTATTAGTATAATAATTTTAGCAGAAAAAGTTTTCTTTCTCAGCGTGGCAGGATTAAAACATAGGCAGACTTAGGCATATGTCCAGGGCCTGAAGATTTGGGAGGAAAGCAGAAAGTAGTCTTAAGCAGGAAACAGATACTGTACTTTCATATTTACAGCTGTTGCATTGACCCATGTAGGTCTAGAGATGAGGACCAGCTCCCATGTTGTAAGGCGACACCATTCATTGACCCTTCCCTCTCTCCTCTCTACTTCCAGAGTCATTAGAATGACATCTGAGAAGAGATGGTGTCATTAGCACCTTTTACACTCCTCTCCTTCCCTGCCCCCATCCTCTAGTATCTCCAGGCACCCATGGCTGGCCTGTTAGAATCTTCAACTCCTGAAAAAGACTTGCAGCTCCTGAAGGCACAGAAATAAATAGAAAGGGTGAGCAGTTTAGCAGGTTTCAGGAATTTCAGAGGCCGGCAAAATTGTTTATTGTGATCTTGTGGAGGAAGTGGGAGCAGAGTGCTTGCTAGAGTCTGAGGCTGATGCAGAAAGCTATTGTGTGCATATCTGTGTCCTTAAGGAGTATTCTATACACATATTACTGACAAATGTCAACAGAAAAGGACCAATTTAGCCCATCCATTGCTTCCATTCATACCTGTATGCTGTTATGTTACTAGACTGACTTGTTTTGTTGTCATGCTCCTCATTCTGCCACTAAGGTTCCTATGTGCCTGTACCAGTGGCATACGAAGGGGGGGGGGGGGGGGGGTAGCGGTTCGCTCCAGGTGCAAGCCATGAGGGTGGTGTTCCTGGCCTGGGAATCATGGTCTGGGAACTTCCCTTCTCACGGCCCAGTGCCAGTCCCTGTGGCCCAGCATGTTCCCAGCCTTCTCGCCCTTTACCTTCCGTGAAGCTGAAAAAACTGCCGGCCTCTGCAGTGATTCAGCTACATCGCCCGCGGCTCCCCTTCCTGCTTTCCGTGTCTGCCTCTGCCGCAATCCACCCGGGCGGAAACAGGAAGTTGCGTCATTGGCAGACGCGAAAAGCAGGAATGGGAGCTGCAGGCGACGTAACTGAATCACTGCCGAGGCCGGCAGTTTTTTCAGCTTCACGGAAGGTAAAGGGCCATCGAACAGGAGAGAAGGCTGGGAACATACTGGGCCACAGGGACTATCCAGTGCTTTGGCACCGGGCCGTGAGAAGGGAAGTTCCCGGACCATGACTCACCATGGAACACCCCCTCATGACTTGCACCTGGGGGTACATTATTACTAAAAAATATTTTTTTACATGGGGGGTGTCATAAATGATGGCAGGGGTGTCAAAAAACAATGGGCCCCGGGTGTCACATACCCTAGGTTCGCCTCTGGCCTGTACCATGTACGTTTTTGCTCTGCTAGTTTTTTGGGTTTTGTTAAATTTTACAACCTCCCTAGAAAGTCTGTTCAAACTAGATGTAGAGCTTTTTCATTCTGTTTTTACATTGATTCAGAATAAGGATATCTGTCTTGAGACAGATTATTTGAAGTTTTAAGAAGCTTTGAAGACATTTTGGTTAAGTAGGGATTTGATCCTAAAGTTTAAGAGGTAAATCCCTTGATTTTGAAATTCTTTGGTTGTGGAATAGATTTCCAGAAGAAAGTAGACCAGAGTAAGCGAAAGGGTTTAAACGTCTTTTAAAAAATAGCTGCCATTGTTGTTGGATTTTTTTTGTGTGCGTATGTGTGTGTTTATGTATTACATTCTGTTGCAAGTGATATTATTTATTAGTAACTAAAAAGGTAAAACCTTGTGTTAGTTGCAAAATGTAACACATAATAAAATTTCTTGTACAATCCCACTCTATTCCTGGACGAGTGGGTTAGTATCCCATCTTGTGAGATATTTTGTAGGAAGCCATATGTACATATATTTGATTCTCCCCTCTTCCTTCAGGACTGCTCTCTGACTTCCAGTTGCATTCCTACAAGAGAGACAGTAGGAGCTAATCTTTTCTGTTCATGATTGGTTTTCTCTAACGTCAATATTTTTGTGGCTTCTTGTTTTTGTGCAGTAGAGCTTGGGGGTGCTTTGCGTGGACAGTCTGGTCCAGGATCATTGGTTTCCTTCAGAGAGAAAGTGGTTGATCAATTGCTTGGAGCTTTGGGCAATCCAGATGCCTCTCCTTCACTTTGAGAGTGTCCTGCGGAACAAGGCAGTTCGAGTCTTCTCGGACAATGCCACGGCAGTAGCCTATGTCAATCATCAAGGGGACACCAGAAGCGTACCCCTGTGGCAGGAGCCTCAACTGCTCTTATGCCGGGCAGAAAAACACCTTCTGGTGCTTTCAGCGGCTCACATAGCAGGAGTAGACAATGTTCAAGTGGATTATCTCATCTGCCAAACTCTGGATCCAGATGAATGGGCTCTGTCTCGGAGAGCTTTCCAATGTATAATGGAGAGATGGGAACATCCAATGTTCGATCTGATGGTGTCGGCATCTAAGAAGAAGGTGGCTTGGTTCTTCAGCTGCCGTTATGAACCAGAGTGAGGGATTAGACGCCCTGGTGCAGCTGTAGCTACAGGAGAGCCTTCTCTATATATTTCCTCCATGGCCCTTGATGAGCCATCTTCTGCGGAGAATCAAGAAACACCGGGGTTGGGTGATTCTCAAGGTGTCCAATTGGCCAAGGTTCATGTCTAGCTGGATCTGGGTCTCAAACTTCCCTGTCACTCCAAGCTTCTCACACAGTTTCAAGTTTTATTTTCATTTGATGAGTCGCTTAATTTAATTTTTACTAAGCGAGTTACAACATTAAAAAAATAACATTTATTTTAACATAATACTTAAAAATTTTAAAACAATAGTTAAGACCAACAGACATACAGACCAACCGAGACACTAGGTAAAAAAAGGGCAGAACTATAATTCAATATTTTTAGGGTACAGAAGAGAACTACAAATGGAAAAAAACATTAGGTGGGGAAGGTGAAAACCTGGAAGGTAATGTAAAAATTTTTGAACATAATTTATAGATTAAAAGCGTCTTTAAAAAGAAAGCTTTTTAAATTACTTTTACAATGACTCAAATTATTTTCCTCTCTCAATTGCTGAGGATATTCAACTTGAGTAGTAGCTACCATCTTTCGCAGCAAGAAGTTGACTGTTTCTGCATATGCTAAGGCTTGGCAGTGTTTTCAATCTTGGTGCGCTCGGAAGAATGAAGACCTGAGCTTGGCGTTGATCCTGTTGATCCTTGCCTTCCTTCAGGCAAGCTTGGAGAAGGGCCTTGTGGTCAGCTCCTTGAGAGTTCAGGTTGCCGGGATTTTCTTCGGGCACTAGCTTGGGCTCCATATGAGCCCTTGGAGAAGGCCTTGCTCATGGAGTTAACAGTCAAGACTGTGTTTTTAGAGTCTGTAACTTTGGCCAGAAGTGTATCAGAATTGCAGGCTCTGTCCTGCAGGAAACCCTTCCTCAAGATTTCAACTGGTGTCTTGTGTTGAACTGTACCTTCCTTTTTATTAAAGGTAGTTTCCAGTTCCATGTAAACTAGGAAGTATGTCTCCCAGACTTTTTGCCCTCTGGGGCAAAGAAGAAAGAAAAGATCCTGAAATGCCTGGATGTTTGAAGAGTTCTTCTTTGTTACTTAGAGAAGACAAATGAGTTTTGCCTGTCAGATTATCTCTTTGTGCTCCTGGGTGTAGCATGACGGAGACAGTTAGCATCAAAGACAACGTCTTCAAGATGGATTCGATTGGCAGTTTCTTCGTCCTATTTTGGGAATGGAAAACAGTCTCCTGTGGGAGTAAAGACACACTCTACCAGAGGGGTGGCATCGTTCTGGGCAGAGGCTAGAGTTGTTTCATCTGAAGAAATTTGTAGGACGGCCACTTGGTCTCGCCTCCACACTTCTACGTAGTTTTACAGGGTTGATGGAGCAGCCAGAAGGGATTCAGAGTTTGGTTCTGCGGTACTGGCAGCATGCTCACTTGCCCCTCTCTAGGCACTGGGGACTGTTTTGGTACATCCTGTTGGTCAAGACCACACTAGAATTGTCTGTTTCACTAGGGTAGAAGATTGGGTTCTTACCTTTGCTAACATTCTTTCTTGTAAACAGGAATATCGGTCTTGATCAGTGTTCCCGCTAAGCTGCGCTGGCGTGCGCTGGCGCACAAAATATTACATCGCAGCGCACAAGTTTCTCGTCACAGCGCACACACGTGCTTGCAGGCAGGCTCAGCTGGCCCCAGCGAGCTGGCAATCCATGTAACGCGTCGCAAAGGTAAGGGGAGGCTGGGGGAGGAATCGGACGTCGGGGTGGGGGTGCGAGCAGGGAGGGGGGCGATCGGAAGAGGCGTACGGCAGATGGCAGGGCGGCAAGAGGAGAGTCGGGTGGGGGGGGGGAGTAACACCGGAAGAGAGCGGCAAATCCGGGCAAGGCAAGACTTGCAGAGGCGTACCTAGGGGGTGCGGGGGGTCGATCCCGACGGTCCGCTCAGCTCGCCAACAAGGAGAGGCAGCCGGACTCGCGTACGCTCCGACCGCCTCTTCTTGCAAGAAGCCGGGTCTTATTCAATCAGGAGCTGCTTTGACATGCAGCTCCTGATTGGATAAGGCCCGACTTCGTGCAGGAAGAGGCGGTCAGAGCAGACGCGAGTGATTTCCTGCACTAGGCACCACATGAAGTCACCCACCGTACCACTCGATTCGGGTAAGCGCAGGTATCGGTGGGTGGCTTATTTGCGGGGGTGCCTTATTTTATATTTTTGTCTAAAAAGGGGGGGCTGTCTTATTTGATGGCCCTGCCTTATCATCGGGGAAACACGGTACTACTACTAGTAAATTAGTAATGCGCTACAAAACTGAGGCCGCACGAGCGCCATTGTTTATCTATACATGCATGAAGCAAGTTCTTTTCAAGTTTCGATCGTTTGAAGCGTGTGCATAAACTTTCTTTTGCGATCTTCCATAGATTCAGTCAAATAATTTTTAAATCCATTCGAAAATGTCGAAGCGTAAAGAGAATGAAGAGTTTGGTAGCAGCACAAAGAAAAAGCGCAGCCAATTTAAGAAGGAATGGCTGACCGAGTTTTTGGTTGACACCACGTTGCCGCACGCGAGTGGACGGAAAACAGTGGCGATGAAAGAAATATTCGAATATAGCGACACGGACAACGCATTAATTTGCTCCCTATGCCGAAAAGCAGGTGTTAACGGAGAATGGAGCACAGGGAAGACTTGGTCTGAGTGGAAAATTGATTATTTAAAGCGTCATCTGAATCATAATTCTCATTTAGAAGCGGTTCAAAAGCTTCACAATCAAAGCCGAGGTTTTCTAATGAATTTCTTGAAAGAAACTCCCGATAGTCGGAACAACAGAATCGAATACGCACAGAGATATAAATCAAGTCCAGAGGGAGTTAACATTTTAATTGATAATATATTGCTAGCGGTAAAGTTGAATTCGTCCATGCTATCCGTCCAGGAAATTCACAATCACATGGCTAAATACGTAAAAATACCTGATAGCTGGAGAAGCAAAAACTATGCTTTCGAGTTCCTTGACTGCATAAATGCCATTGTTAAACGGGAAACATTTACAGAAATCCGGAGGTCTCCTTTTCATACCCTAATAATTGATGAAAGTACTGATATTTCTGTTTCGAAAATGCTCATAATATACATTAAATTTAGAAGAAGTGGCAGCAACATTCATGAGACAGTTTTTGCTGGCATCAAACATCTAACTGCTTGTGACAGCACAGCTATAGTTGATGCTATAAAGCAGTTTTATAGTGAGAACGATTTAGATTTCAGTCGTATGGTCATGTTCACGTCCGATGGAGCATCAGTCATGCTTGGGAAGCATAATGGTGTAGCTGCAAAGTTACGTCAATCAGTTCCTCATCTTCTAGAGCAACACTGTGTAGCTCACCGCGAAGATCTAGGCATAGACGATGCATGGAAAACGATCCCATTCATGAAAGAGATCGAAACTCTAATACGCACCGTGTATACGATTTTCAGTAGATCGAGCGTACGAAAAGCCAAACTGGAGGATATTGCTAATGCTGCAGACTCAGATGTCATTTCATTTAAAGCTATACATGATGTTAGGTGGCTGTCTCGGCACTTTGCTGTAAGTGCAGTGGTTAGAAATTATGACATCCTGTTAGAATATTGCCAAGAACAGGTGGAAGAAGACAATGATCCCGTGCACAAATACTGCCTTACTAAATTGAGTAATCTGGAATTTAAAGTTGCGCTATTTATTCTCTGCGATGTTCTTGAGGAGCTTGGATCACTGTGTAAGCTTCTTCAGAAGAGTTGTTTGGCACCTTTGGATGCATTCCAGTTCACTAAAGCCAAATTAAGGAAACTCAGATCTCAATATCTGGGAGAAAAACCACATTTCAATGAAAATGTTGAAACTCTCATTTCATCTTGTAATTCTGTAATTAAAACAGATCATATTCTTACATTTATTACACAAACTTGTGATCATATGGACAAAAGATTTCCTGACAATGAATTAGAGGACTGGCGTGTTTTCGACAAAGACTGTATCTCAAATCCGTCCAACTTAGAGGAATTTACATTTGGAAACGAACAATTTTCACGATTATCTAACCGTTATTTTCTGTTAATGAACAAAGATGATGAACATTGTTTCAAAAGGCAGCTTATTTCAGAATATTCGGAGTTCAAATATATTATTGCTGAAAAAGTAAAAGCAGGAGCTATACAAACGCTTCAGGAAATGTACAATTTTGCTCAGCAGCATAAACAGTTCAGTGGACTAAATGCTCTATTAGACGTGTGTGGCACCTTTCAGGCTTCAAGTGCCAATTGTGAGAGAGGATTTAGCTTGATGAATGCTATAAAGACAAAGACTCGTAATAAGTTAAGAGTAGAACATTTGGAATGCCTAATTAGAATCAAACTTTATTTAGCCACAGGAAATAATGTAAACATAGACAGTGTTTACAATTTTTGGAAATCAGAAAAAGGCAGAAGAGAACAATCTTAATAAAGAATTTTGTACTTTCAAGAATTAATGCGTTGTTTTGTGTTCTTAAAAATATTATTTAACGTTATTTAATTTAGCGTGTAGGCCTAAAATTCCTTTGAATACCTCGTCCTCATGTATCAGCAACTTTGACAACATATTTATTTGGCTCATAACTTGCTGGCGCCCGATATTTTTAGCTCACAGTGAAAAAAGTTTGCTCACAACACCCGCCCGCTTAGAGGGAACACTGGTCTTGATGCCCGCTCAGTCAGTCCGTTAGCCTGCTTTCTGTCTCAGACATGTCTGGAGGGTCAGACATTTGCTTCAATTGTCCCTCACAGTCAGGAAAATAATTTATTACAGAAGTATAAAATTTACAAATTGAGTAACTTTTGAATTGCTGATGCAGGTTAATGTTTTAATTAATGTTGTTTTGTTGAGCAGAACAGACTTGTGTTATGTCAGGGAGAATCCCCAATTTCCCTCTCTCTCTTTTTGTACCAACTTTAGGGTTGATTTACAACTTTGATATGGACAGGAAATCTAGCACAGCCCAGAGTGAGAGGAGGAGGAGGAGGAGGAGCTGAAGAATATGTAAATTAAGCGCTCTACAGACTTCACAGTAAAGGAGGGTAAATGCCCCAGGCCAAGACTGATATTCCTGTTTACGAGAAAGAAGATTAGCAAAGATATGAACCTAATCTTCCAATCCTGTTCTGTTGGCTGGATTTCACAAACCTTTTATTTTTGCAATTCCGATAGCTGTTCCTACTTATCTAATGTGTGCAGAAAATATTTAGGGCAGGAGCATTCCTCACTCATCCATATTCTCTCAGCTAGACCATATTGTAAAATGGTACTCTCTTTATGCCTTACATTTGTTTATTTTATTCATTCATACATTTTCCTTTACTGTTGTCCAGGGAAGCTCAGAACAGTTTTACATGAATTTATTCAGTTACTCAGGCATTTTCCTCTGCCTGTGCTGTTGAGCTCACAATATATCAAATGTACCTGGAGCAATGAGGGGTATTAAGTGACTTGCCTAGGGACACAAGAAGCAGCGTGGGTTTGAACCCACAACCTCGGGGTGCTAAGGCTGTAGCTTTTAACCACTTTTCCACACTCTCCCATTACATGTGCCTCATTCTCCAATAATGAGCAGAAAGAATGTTTGAGAGTGACCCAGTTGAATCCCTGAGCAAAGTTAACATGTTTTATTTCAAGTCAAATATATCATGACATCTCTGATTTACAATGATCATTTTTCAAGGGACTGTTTGAGAGCCCTTCGATGCTGTGTGCATAAACTGTTTCTTCTATACACCCATACTTGACTGAGCTATTAACAAATCATTAATTGTAAATGCCTGTACCGAAATATTGCTTCAGGTAAAATTGTGTATTTTCTCATTAATAGTTAGTATTTCCAGGTGACAGCATCCAAATTTAAAGCAACCTTTTTCATAAGTACATTTTCAAAACATTACTCTGGAATATGAGATATTTTTCCCTTAAAATGTGTTAAATACATTTTCTAGCTATTATATCAACCCAACTTAGTAAAATAACATGTTTTGTGTGTCTCTCTGTATATTTAGTATAGTGCTTATCACCTTTTATTTTGGGGCATACTTTTGATTTTGTTCAGTCCTTGCACCATATCAAACTACATTTTTAGGAGGATATCACCTTCTATCACTGGCAAATGGACAACAGCATTAAAAATAAATTATTTACTTCTGAGTGCCTTATTCTGGAAGTTCCCAACACATGGTATGTGAACTGCTAGTCTCCCACACTTCTTCCTCCTCAATTCCCTGGTGGAGCCACTGTCATTGCCGCTGCATCTCCCACACTATTTTGTCTTGCTTCAATGGGTTAGCAGCAGTGATTCATACATGCTACCTGCCGCTAACACAGAAGCCTCTCCTTTGCCACTTCCCATCCTCTGTCAGAACTTCCTGTTTGTGCCTGGGTGGGACGTGACAGAGGAGAGACTTCCAGGTTAGTGGCAGACAGCATGTATGAATCACTGCTGCTAGCCCATGTTGGTTATGAGTGGGGTTAAAGTTGGAGGGAGGGAGGGAAGGAAGAAAGGAATTAAAATTGTTATAGGAGGGATGAGAGTGGTGAGAGAGGGAGATATGGACATGGGTAGAGAGGAGGGAAAGATGGTGCTTGGGGAGAGGGCATGTTATTTGTGAGTGGGGTTGGGGGCAGGAGGGAGGGAAGGAAAGAAAATTGTTGCAGGAGGGATGAGAGCTGAGAGAGGAAGAAATGGATATGGGATGGAGGGAAGAGAGAAATGCATGGGTAGAGAGCATGTGAGTGGGGTTGGGGAAGAGGGAAGAAGGGAAAATTATTGCAGCAGGGATGAGAGTGGTAAGAGGGAGAAATGGACATGGGGGTGGAAGGGAGGGATAGATGTTGCATTGAGAGAGCATGCTGTGAGTGAGGTTGGGGGAAGGAAGGAAAATTTTTGCATGCCGGATGAGAATGGTGAGAGAGAGAGAAATTGACATGGGGCGGAGGGAACGGAGAGATGGTGCATGGGGGAGAGAATGAAATGGTGGACATGACAGAAAGAGATATGTTGGACCTAGGGAACAAGGGAGAGAGAGAGAGAGAGATATTGGATATTGGGGTGTATGAGAGGGAGGGAGAGATGCACAGCAGGTGGAGAGGGGAGAAAGAGGGAGATGTTGGATCCAGGAGCAGAAAGGAATGATGTGTGAGGACCTGCAAAGGGACCTGGACAAGCTGGAAGACTGGGCAAACAAATGGCAAATGCGCTTTAATGTGGAAAAATGCAAGGTCATGCATATAGGGAAAAAGAACCCGTTGTTCAAATACAAATTGGGGGGGGCATTATTGGGAGACAGCAGTCTTGAGAGAGACTTGGGTGTGCTGGTGGATGCATCACTGAAGCCATCTGCACAGTGCGCAGCAGCCTCGAAAAAAGCCAACAGGATGCTGGGCATCATAAAGAGGGGCATAACAACCAGGACGCAGGAAGTCATCATGCCATTGTATCGAGCTATGGTGCGTCCACATCTGGAATACTGCGTTCAATATTGGTCGCCGTACCTCAAGAAGGACATGGCAGTGCTTGAGAGAGTCCAAAGGAGAGCAACGAAACTGGTAAGAGGGCTGGAACACTGCCCATACGCCGAGAGGTTGGATAGGCTGGGGCTCTTCTCTCTGGAAAAAAGGAGGCTCAGGGGAGATATGATAGAGACCTTCAAGATCATGAGGGGCATAGAGAGGGTGGATAGGGACAGATTCTTCAGGCTGAAGGGGTCAACAGGCACGAGGGGGCATTCGGAGAAACTGAAGGGAGATAGGTTCAGAACAAATGCAAGGAAGTTTTTCTTCACCCAAAGGGTCGTGGACACTTGGAATGCGCTACCGGAGGAAGTGATCAGGCAGAGTACGGTACAGGGATTCAAACAGGGATTGGACGGATTCCTGAGGGATAGGGGGATCGTGGGATACTGAGAGAGGTGCTGGGATGTAACACAGGTATAGAAAGCAAACCAAGTAATAAGTATAGAAATCCAACCAGGTCGTGCATGTGCAAGACCGGAGGGTTAGGACTTCGATGGGAAGATAAGACTCAATGGGAAACCAAGGTGGCAAGGGGGCCCCTTCTGGTGAATCAGACAGGCCGTGACCTGTTCGGGCCGCCGCGGGAGCGGACTGCTGGGCAAGATGGACCTGTGGTCTGACCCAGCGGAGGCACTGCTTATGTTCTTATGTTCTTATGATAGATGTCGGACAATTGGATTTAGGGATGGGAGATGTCAGGAGGGAAGAGAGACGGGACAAAGAGATGTCAGGAAGGTAGAGAGTGTCGCAAGCCCGACTCCTCTAACAGCCTTGTGCCAGTCAGGAACCCCAGACATTGCCCTGTTAAACTGGTTAGGGCTGATCACTATGTCCCTGCAAGCCAGGATCAGGAATATGAAGATCAGGCTGAGCCCCAACAGAACTCTAGTCACAGCCTAGGAGAATCAGGTTTGGCCCCTTTAATAACACCTAGATTGAAATTGCTGACCAAACAGGCTGAAAGGCAGCCTGGCAAAAAAAGGCAGCCTGAATTGAACAGAGCCCATCCCCCTGTGCAGGGCTGGGCGTGGCTCCACAGCTCTGCAGCATTTAGAGAGCTGGTTGTCACAGAGAAGGAGGCAGCCCAGGGAAGCTCCCATGTTGGAGGAGCCTCCACCATCTCAAGCACCAGCAAATGTGGAACTGCAAAGCCCAGAGGCAGAGGAGGAATCCCAGAGGAGCCAGGAACCAGAGGCCATGAACTGGAATGCTCTGCTTGAACTTGCTCTTCCAGAGGCAATGGAAGTAAGCTGAGGTGACTGTGTGCTTGCTTTGCAAAAGTTTTTTTTCTTGATTGATTTGTTTTGCTGCCTTACTGCTGGGAGAACTACTTGCCTCCAGGAATGTTTTGTGGATGAAATTGTCACTATTTGGGAAGGTGAATTGACTGTGTTTGCTGAGAAGGAAAACTGTTAGCAAATTGTTTTGTTGTTTGAAATGATTTTTTTTTTATCCAAGATGGCTGCCGCTGCAAGCGGAGGCTTAGCTGCAATTAATCAGAGGTAGTGTTGTCCTTTCTGGAGCTGTAAAAGACCTGAAGTTTGGGGGTAGGATTTGCCCGACATCTACATGGTGGGTTTTGAGAGTTTATTTTTACACCTTACTTTGGCGAGGTGCTGCTTCAGTGAATCCACCAACCTTCTGCTCCTTAATACCTGGAAAGGAGTGAAGAACCTCAGTATTACGAAGTTATAGTTTTTGTGTTTGGGCCAAAGACTGCTTGATACTGAACTTGTGCTTTTGTTGCCTCTATTAAAGTAGCAGGACACTCGGGAGTTGACCAGACCAGGCTGGTGAGTGCAGCATTGTTTTTTTTTGTTACAATTGTTGCTGAAACTTTTGGACTCTTTTTCCTCATTTTGTATTTGCTAAGATTGAATGATAAATAAATTTGGCTTGATTATTCTGACTACTGTGTGATAGTATCTTGAATTTTGCACACTGGGGTAAGCTCTCCACAACAGGGACTTCCTTCCTTTTGGGGAAGCACACCGGGGCTATAGTGTGGTCGTGTTCCGGTCCCTGCTATGCCCTAAGGGATGGCCAAGTTACAAGAGGGGAGGAAGAGGAAGCAGATTCTGGGCTAGAAGGATTGTGTGAGGAAGACGCTGGGAATGGTGGACCCTATTTAAGAGGCCAGGAGAGGGAGGATAGGAGTGGCAACGAAATGAATGAGGGGATAGTGATTACAGAGAGTAGAAATATGGTAATTGGGAGTAAATTAAAGATGAAAGGGAATGAAAAGTTGAGGAAGGAGTGAGATGGGGAATGGGAGAGCTAATGGGTAAAAGATGGAAATTTGATACTAAACTAAACCTTAAGCTTATATACCGCTTCTTCTCTATAAGGATAGAGCTTGATACGGTTTACAAGAGTTTAAGAAAGGAAAATATAATAAGAATTAGTGGTTATATAGAGAGCAGCGGAATTTACATTTTTGAAAATAGCCACATTTTCAGATGTTTTCGAAATAATTGGAAAGAGCCCAAATTATGCAGCTAGACAGGAAAGTTATTCCAAAGCTCAGTAATTTTAAAGTAGAGAGATACAGTAGCTGAGTTTGTGTATTGGACTTACTGAGGTAATATCAAACTTTTTAATATAGTTTTAGTTTGTCATAACATCAGACAGGGCTTTAGAGTTTGCAGTAACTGATGTATGTCATTGTGTAAGAAGAGCCGAGAGGCCAAGATGGCATCAGAGTAAGACACATAGGAGGAAGCTTCCATATCACTAGCAAGGAATTGTTTCCCTGTTAAAACATTTTCTTTTTAATAATGCTTAAGCTTAGAGAGAAACAGAGGGAATTTCCTCCTACTCCCCCTGCTACCTCCTTTCTGTGACAAACAGCAATAACAACTTATGCTGTACCTGTTAAGTTGGGCGGATCTGCTGTCGGGTATAGGAAGATGCCCGACCTGAACAACGAGGTTTCGTTGAGCCCAGAGGGATCCATCCCCCAGAATGGAATGGGATTTGCCGACTTCGCAGCAGGAGGCGTCGGGTGCTGACTCACCGATGGCTTTGCCAGCATTACCTCTGACCCCGGAAGAGATTCAATCAACAATAGGAGCGTTGGTTGAAGCTTCCACTACTGAAGGAGCTGATTCGCAGATGGTGCATGGCAGTGGCAGTGAGGTAGAGGAACTTGGTAAAAATCTAGTTTTATTTTCTAGTATAACTTTGGCAAGTTTACCTGCTATGGTTCCTCTTAAACCATTAGAGAAGCTTGCTGTTGTGAACATGGAGGCACTATGGAGTGTCACTGAGATTTTACATCAGGTATGCTCCCTTTTTATTTCTTTTGTTACAAATTCTTGTACTTAGATGACAGTTATGGAGGAAATTGTTCTGTTAGAATGGACTCTATAGAAAAAATGGTTTCTGATGTGAAAGTTTTATTGAATTAACAAACTGGGTATAAAAACTTGTTGTTAAGAAGAGAAAATCTGGAAAATGCAAATGGAAACTTTAACGCGAGATTTCTTAATTTTCCATTCTCCAGATTATACTCGCCTAAGGATTTATTTCAATTGTTTTTTACTTCAGTTTTGAAATATCCAGAAACCAATATGCCCCCTGTACAAAAACTGTATTACATTAATTCAGGTAAGAGTGAAGAAGTTATGGGTGGAAAACATGGTGAATTGAATCTTAAGGAATTCTAGAATCAGCTCAAGTGGTGATCACAGGCAGGGCTACTCTGCTAGTGACTTTTGTGTTTATATAATATAAAGAGGCAATCCTATGATTATTTTATGGATCTGAGAATATTGTGGGGGTTGACTTGAAATTGCAGTGTTCCCTGATGTTTCTAAATGGACGCAGTCTAGACGGAAAAATTTTTTGGCTTTACGCCAGTCTGTTTCAAATTTGGGAGCTACTTTTCAATTGCGCTTTTCATGTAAATGTTTTATTAAAATAATAGATACGTGTTCTATGAACCAGGACAGTTACAATTTTTCTTGGACGGCAAGGCTGTCTCAAGGACCCCTAATCATGTTGCTTAGAATTTTGGCCCTTTAAATATGGATTAACAGGGATACATCAGTATTTTCTTATTTGTATTTTTCATGTTTAATTCCAACTTCCTTTGAAATTTGTTTATGGCCTCTCCTCAAGTGGACTATATTAACAAATGTGTATATTTTATGTTTCTTCTTTATGATACTATTCTGTATTCCTTTTTCAAAGTGTATTCTTTGATGTAAAAAATTAAATGCAAAAAACCCCCAAAGTGCAAGAAAAGCCTGCTGATCATATAACTCCCAATATCATGAGACAGGAAAATAACAAGCTCTCAGAGAGAAAAGGGCACAGTGACTGAGGGCAAGAGGGATATGTCTGAGAGAGAGAAGAACAAAGCGGCTAAAGGCAGGTGGGATGTGTCTGAGAGAAAGGCAGAGGGCACATTGGATGTGTACTTGTGTATGTGTCTGAGAGAAGGGCAGGAGCATATGGTGTGTGTGTTGGTCTTGAGAGAGAAAAGGGCAGGGGATGCATGGGTGGGGGGGTGTGTGTCAGAGAGAGAAGAGCTGAGGGCACAAGGGGTGTATGAGAGAAGGGCAGAGGGCACATGGGATGTGTATGTATATCTGAAAGAGAGAAGGACAGAGTGGCTGAGGACAGGTGGGATGTGTGTGTGTGTGTGAGAACTTGCCCACAGTAACCAATCAGATTTCATCTTTCATTTTCCCAGAGAAAAAATGAAACTGTGCTTTTCACTAATGGTAACTTTTGTGGAGATCTTCCTTTACTAGTGCTGCCCGATTCAGGAAAAAAAAAATTTGATTCGATTCAGCCCATTGAATCGATTCGATTTTCCTGCCCAATTGGGTGTTTTTTTCAAACATCCGGGTAGGTTTATTTTATAGCCTCTTCACTCCCTTTGCCTTCTCCTAACCACACTGGCGCTGTGGTGTAAACAAAATAAACAAACAAAAAAGACTTTTCCTCTTTCTGTTAAATCCTAGCTCATGTTTGCGGTCTAACACCAGCTCTGGCAGGATACATGTTTCAAATCTGACAAATTGTAATCACAAAACAGAAAATAATATTAGTTTTTCTACCTTTTGTTGTCTGGTCATTATTCAAATCTTGTTGGTCCCTAGGCTCTGGTTGTCTTCTGATAGCTTGCTTGCCAGGGTCTCCTTTCTTCTTTCTCCGTGCTAACCATCCGTGCTATCCTCCCCTTCCATTTCCCTTCCCTCCCCAGGAGGTCTGGCATCTTTCCTTTTTTTTCGTCTCCCTCCACAGATCCACCTTTTCTTAACTACCCTTTCATCCAGCATCTCTCCTTCCTTCCCCACCTCCCCAGGGTCCACCATATCTCCCTTTCTTTTCCCAACTACCCTCCTATCCAGTATCTCTATCCCCCCTCCACACCATTCCTTGTGTCCAACTTCTCTCCCTTTCTGTTCCTTCCCTCCCTAAATCCCATTGTCCACCATCTCTCTCCCTCTCCTCTGTTTTTAGACCCATTATTTCTTCCCCCCAAAGTCCGGCATATGCACGTCTCTTTGAATCCCCCTTTCCTCCCTCTGTGTACTTCTACACCAGGGCCCCCCTGAAGGCCTGCACCCCCCCTCAAAGTCCTGCCTGTCTCCCCTGAAGACCTGTGCCACCATCCCTGAAGGCCTGTCCCCCCTTGAAGGCCTACACCCTCCTGCCCAGGCTACTCCACCATGCCCTGCCCGTATTTACCCATTTTCTTCTTTACTTCTTTCCCCCTTCTTGCTTCTTTACTTCTACTCTTCACTGTTCTCTTTCTTTCCTTTTCTCCCACCAGACATTTTTCTCTGCTCACTCCATCCTTCTCTCCAAATACTCTTTATCCTCTTTCCAACCCTATATTTCTCTTCCTGTCTCCTTTCTCATTCTCATCTTTTGTTCAGTACTTTTTCACTCCTTCATAGCCTAGTCCTATTGGCTCTTCACTCCTTGCCTCATTCCCCTCAGCTCTCCTCTCAGGCTGATTGAGGCTGCCTACACTTAATCTCTCTTTTTTTAAATTATTTTTTTTAATCGTGCAGCAGTCTGATGGCAGCAGAAGAAATGCTGTGCTGTTGTGAATCCAGTCTCATGGCAAAAGTTGCAGGATCCTTCCTTCCTCATTCCGAAGCCTGTCTGCCTTCCCCCAAGCCGACCTGCCACCGATTCCGCCTCCCTCCACTCACCCCCTGCCCGCCGCCGCTGCTCGCTGCATCCATTTAACCCTCCCCCTGCTGCTGCCGCAACTCCAAAAGAGCCAGGTGCGTGCAGCAATTGCACCCGGCGTGCAGCAATTGCACCCGCCGGTCCATAAGCCTTCCCCCGACATCAATTCTGATGGAGAGAAGGCTTATGGGCCAGCGGCGTGCAATCACTGCACGCACCTGGCTCTTTTGGAGCAGCTGTAGCGAGTGGAATTAAATGGAGCCGGCGGGTGGGCCGCAAGCAGATGGGCCACGGTGAAGGCAAGCACCAACAGCAGCAGCATTGTCTGTCGAGGTAGTACACAGAACCACCACTGCCGCCTGCAGTCATTGTACCAGCACATCGGACCCACCCTTTAATCCGGCCCTGGATGCGTGGGAGGCTAGGGGGGAAGCCGGACACCAGCATTTCCTGACTGACTCTCGCCCTCTAAAGCAGGAGTGGCAGCTGTTCCTGCTTTAGGGGGCGAGGGGGGAGGGTCAGTCAGCGAATTAGGAGGCCGATTTTTTTGTTTTGTTTTGCTTTGAATTTATTTGAATCGATTCACCCGAAGTGAATCGGTGAATCGATTCGAATCATGAATCGGGCAGCACTATACTGTACTCCTGTTCTTATAAATAGGTCCCATCTAAGTGTCATAGTTCATTTTCACTCAGTTTATAAGAATTACTCACCTCCTATCAAGGGGCCAGTTTATATGAGACTGAAATATAACAAATCATGCCAACTATGCCTTGGTCTGTATGCCAGTTTCAGTGACCTGTATTTGTTATGTATGTTGCCTAGTTAGTTACTATTTAACAATAAAAATGTATGTCCATTTCAAAATCTTTGCTGCTCAGAGCTTGGGGGTACTCGGTTGAAATTTTTACAATCTAGGGGGTACTTGGCTGCCTTACTCTGCTGGCTTTAGGCTGATGTGCAAATATGTGGTGGCAGCAAATCTTGTCCCTGTTATTTTGTCAGATTAAAATTGGTGAAGGTAAGCAGGTTAAGAAGCACAGCTCTCCTCCTGTTAGTGGGTGGGATGCAGGGATAGGTTACCAGTTTTCTAGTGAGTGAGAATGTAGGACACTTGATCTTTAAAGTTTCAGTAGTTATTAAGCAGTTCATTTTGGTAAAGGTGAGAAATCCTGTGAACTAGTGTTATATAGTAAATGTAACAAGTTACTGTACTTAAGTAAACTTTTTGTTACTTTTACTTATAAAGAAGTACAGGACTTGTAAAGAAGTACAGGATGACATTTGTTACTTTTACTGAAATAATAATTTCACCAATTTTCTAAACTTTTACCCAGTTGCATCTGATGCTTGAAGTAAAAAGTAAAAGCGGAAGCAAGATGTAAGTGACTATTCTTCAGTAAACCAATTAAAAAAGCAAAATTTGTAACAGGATTTTGTTTATTTTAAAAATTTCTATACTGTTTATAACTAAACGGTTCAATGGAGTCACATGAGGTGCTGAGCGAGGAGAAACGTGCTTTGTTCAAGCTCCGGGGCCCCAGGATCCCTCCTACCTTGCCTAGCCTCCCTCAGTGTCTTCCCCATCAGAATTCGTGCAGTCCTGCAGCCCGGTCATGAGCGGTAAAACGATGTGCTGCATGAAAGATAGAGAGCCATGAGCTTCGCGGGCTGACTCCAAGATGGCGGTGGTAGAGTCGGGCCCCTTGCTGCTCCTATCAGAGGCGCATATTGAAGCGCTGTCTGCGTCCGTGGTGCGAGCCTTGGATGCCCGCTTTGAACAACTGTCGGGCCAACTAACCTCCCTGGAGACGCTGTTAACAGAAACCACCAGGCGCACCGGGGAATTAGAGTCGCGAGTAGCGTTGGTCAAGGACGTGCATACTACATCAGCAACGGACCTCGTCTCACTTAAAGAACAGCTCTAGCGTCAGGCTGACAAGATCGAGGCTCTAGAGAACCGCTCCAGAAGGGATAATCTGCACCTAGTAGGCTTACCTGAAGCGGTCCCCAACTCCCGCCTGTTATCTACCCTGGAGTCTTGGATCCAGGCTGAGTTGCCGCTGCCGGCTGGTATGGGGCTTCGGCTGGGCAGACGCATGGAGGATCATACACGCGCCTGAGTCACCATCCTTAAAGTCCACAATTCTGCTCACAAGGCAGAATTAATGTGGCACTACAAATTAAAACGCAATACTCTCACCTCTGAAGGCGCTCCAGTTCGACTTTTTCAGGATTACTCCCCTGTGCTACAGGAGCGTTGGAGGCATTTTTCCTAGTGTGCTCCGCGCTGTTTGACTGTAAGCAACGTTTCATGCTGCTCTACCCGGCGAATTTGAAGATTTGGATGACCGCCAGGTGAAAGAACTGTGCCACAGGGGAGGCGGCACAGGCCTATTTGGATGCTCTCCCTGGAGAGTCTGGACCCTCCTCGGCTCCTTGATTTTCCTGGACCTATGGACGGTGCTGGCGGCTTTCTAGTGCCTCTTTCCTGACGACTGGTTGCTCACCCCTTGCTGGTGGTGCATTCTTTTGTACAGTCCGGGACTAAGTCCTGAGATCCCCTGAAGTTCTCTGTTCCCCTGTGTGTAGGGGTTTTTGTGGGTCTGGGGGATTGTCGGCCTGGGCGTTGGCTTCTACAGGTTTGATTCTATGAGAGGGGTGCAGATTCTTGATTGGGCCAAGGCACCCTTCCTAGTATGCACCTGGTTTTTCTGGGCGCTCTAAGTTTGTTAATGTCAATTTTGGAATATTTGGGGCCTTGGGAGGTATGAGATTGTATGTTTGGGTGTGCATGAGGATTGATGCTAGGGAGGGGTGTATGATTGTGTGGGGGGGGGGAGGTGGATCCATTGTTGGGTGACTGGTAAGCATAGTAGCCCCTTTGTGGCTTTTCAGTGGCTTGGGGTCCTTGCTTCCCCCCTCTCTTGGGTGAGTGTGCGTGGAACTGTATACGAGGGTGCGAGTGGAGTGGTTGGGTGGGGAGTGGATGGATCATACCATATTGGGTCTGGAGGAGGTTTCATGGAGGGAGGTGGGGGAGACTGGGGGCCCCGATCTCATCATTTGTGACTCCGTCGCTCCGGCCTGCTTGGTGGGATGGGGCGCCTGTTGGTACTGGGATATGTAGGGGGGATTGGATTTGGGGGTGGGGGGATTGGGTTGGAGAGGATTGGGTTTGGGGGGAGAGTGGGTAGGGGTTGGGGGGGACAGTCCTCCTTCGGTCTTTTTTTTTGGGGTGTGCTTTGCTGGGTTCTTTTATTTTCTCCTTGTACATTGCAACAGTGTGTAATATTTGGTACTTGTGGTCCTGGGGGAGACAGGGCTCCTGGGGCTCTTTTCAGCTCTTTTTCTTATTTTGTGCTATTCTTCTTACTTATCTTGTAGATGTGTACCCCTTTTAGGCTTACTTCCTGGAATGTAGGAGGTATCACTTCACCGATTAAGCGCTCTAAAATTTTGACCGCTTTACAAGGTTATCACTCGGACATCGCTTGTTTGCAAGAAACCCATCTGACGGATGCTGAACATCTCAAGTTGCGTAGATCCTGGGTGGGGGAGTTTTATTTTGTTTCCTCGTCCGGGCGCCATGGGGGTGTTGCAGTGTTGATTCGTAAGTACTCACCGCTTGGAGTACAGGTACTGGAAAAGTCTCTGGATGGTCGCTACCTCCTTCTATGCCTTACATTGGGGGACCGGAGTTATTTGTTACTGGTAGTATATGGCCCAAATTCTTCGGAATCTTCCTTTTTACGGCAGTTGGTGCGCATCTATTCGCGTTATTCAGGGGACCCTCTCTTGTTGGTGGGAGATTTCAATCTGGTTTGTGACCCGCATTGTGATAAGTCTGGCCCAGTTGTAACGCCATTAGGAGCTAAAGGACGCCTACTTTCTGATTTTTGTGATACTATGTCAGTGGTAGATCTGTGGCGCCTTCTACACCTGGAGATCCGGGATTTTACTCATCTTTCCCGGGCACATAACACCTGGTCTAGGATTGACTACATTTTTGTGTCTTCGGTTCTGTTTTCTTCGGTTGTACTGGCGGAGATTGGACCGCTTAGCATTTCTGACCATACCCCGATCTGGCTTGATATACACTTGGATACGGAGTACATTCGCTCTCCTTCGTGGCGCTTCCCTTTTTATCTTGAGTACGATGTTGAGTTTATACGCTTTCTTCAGGCTCAATGGGAGGACTATATGACTAACAATATACAACATCAGGACAACCCTGTCTTGTTTTGGAAAGCTGCCAAGTCGGTACTTTGGGGCCAAGTGATTTCTTTTCTTTGTGCTCGAAATAAACGTATTCATCATGGCATTCTTACCTTGGAGAGGGCCTTACGAGCTGCTAAGAAGGCTTTCTTTTCTGCTCCTTCGGAGTTGACGAGGGAGCGCTATCTCTCTACAGAGGGAGCCCTCAACTCTCTGCTTCATTCTTGCTATCAGCGATGGACAGGTTACCACAAACATCACCTCCATAGATTTGGGGGTAAGCCTGGCCGCTTGCTGGTGCGACTGGTTGACACCAAGATGTCTAGGCAACCGATTTTGACACTTCGGGCTCCGGGGGTGTTTCGTACTGCAGAAGTGTCTGCGGTGCTTTTCGATTTCTTTGAACGCTTGTATGCTGTTCTGGATGATGCCCCCGGAGCTCTTGACGGATTATCTTCACTCATCTGGGATGCCGCGCCTCTCTGAGAATGTGGTGACTGTGCTTAATCGTCCATTCCAGGCGAGTGAATTGCAGTCTGCCATCAAGACCTTACGCTCTGGAAGAGCCCCGGGACCGGATTGCTTCTCCGGTGAGTTTCATAACTCTCTCACCTCACCTGTGTGGTCCTTTGTTGGCTTATTTTAATACTGCTGTTGACCGTGGATCCTTTCCCCGTTTTGCGAATGAGGCGCTTATCATCTTGTTGAAACCGGGTAAAGAGGCAGATGATCCTGGGTCCTATCTCCCGTTCTAACTGATTAACGTTGATCTTAAGCTTCTGTCCCGTATGTTGGCTGACCGTTTGGCCCCTCATCTTCCTACCATAATCCATGAGGACCAGGTGGGTTTTGTTCGAAGCTGCCAATCGGTTTGCAGTGGACGAAAGGTCTTATTTGTGCTTGCCCATTGTCAGTATCACCAAATTCCTGCCTTATTTGTTAGTTTAGATGCTTCCTATTTCATACTCTTGAATTTGTCGGGCTTCCGGGATTTTTCCTTAGGGCCATTCGTTCATTATATTCTAATCCTCCGGCGTCCTTGTTGGTTAATGGCACCCGTACGGACTCTTTTCCCATTCTTCGGGGCATGAGACAGGGTTGCCCTCTTTCTCCTTTACTTTTTCTCCTTTCTTTGGAACCTTTACTTTGCACCTTACGTCTTTTCGAGGATGTATGGGGCCTCAGTGTAGCAAGTAGGGACTTGAAGACCTTAGCTTTTGCTGATGATATGTTTCTCATTCTTACTCGCCTGGAGGTTGCTTTACCTGCTGTGTTATAATTACTCTCTGAATATAGATTCTACTTTGGCCTCTCACTTAATTTAGACAAGTCGATGGCCCTCCCTTCTTGCCCTGAGGTTCGTACAATGTGGAGAGGCCCGTTTCCTCTTAGGTGGGCGGAGAATGAGGTGAAATACTTGGGGGGTTTTCATTCCACTTGACCTTTCTCGTTTATATTCTTTGAATGTGGAGCTGTTGTTTCAGGCCCTTATCCCTCATTTGCAATTATGACAATGACTTCCGTTATCGCTTCTGGGCAGAGTGAGTTTATATAATATGCTTGTTGTTCCCTGCTGGTTGTATGATTTTCAGGTCCTCCCGCTTTACTTGACTTCTAAGGATGAGAAAAGATTGGAGCATCTGGTTCAGCGATTTCTTTGGGTGGGTAAGCGTGCTTGTTTGCCCTATCGCCTGGCAGCTATCCCCTGGTATAAGGGGAGTTTAAGCTTACTGAATCTTCGCCATCTGACTGTTGGTTGCAGTATGCACCATATAAATGATCTTTTTAGGGGTACTGCCCACTTCACTAACACTTCTTTGGAGCTCTCTTGTTTTACTAAATCCCACTTTAGTGCCTAACTTCATTCTGTGCCTTTGGTTCAACCTGAACCCCTTCTCCTTTCTCTCACGGTCTTTGAGGAAGGCTTGGCAATGGGTTTGTAAATTTTACTCTCTCAGTTCTACTATCTCTCCCTTTTCGCCTTTACGCTTTAATGGAAATTTTTTACCTGGGGTGGATGGGGCCAGTTTTGTTCGCTGGGAAGCAGGGAGATTCATTATTTGTTTCAATTGGTGGATGATGAAGGGAAGATTAAGTCTTTTGACACGTTATGTCTAGAATTTAATATTCCTCGTACTGATGGCTTTGCTTACCTACAAATTCATCATTATATTGCTTCTTTGCCACCTTGCCATTTGACAGCCTCTTGTCAGGAGCTACTGTCTACGGCTTTTACCCTTGGATCTCAGCTCTCCGTTCCCATTAAATTTCATCATAAACATTTGAAGGATGAGTCTCCCTTGCTTGACCATGTTAAACTGAGGGTCTCTTGGGCTTGTGATCTTTTGTAGCATTGCCTGATGATGTTATTCTTTGCGCTATACGCAAACTGTCTGCTTTTCGCAAATATACTACCTTTTGGGAACAACATTACAAAGTGGTTTTACGCTTATATATCTCTCCTAAAAGGGCTCACCTTTCAGGTTTCCGAACCTCTGCTGCTTGTCCCCAATGTGACGCTCATGAAGCAAGTTTGGGACATATGTTCTGGACTTGTCCAGTTATCCAGTCCTTTTGGGAAGCTGTTTTTCTTTTTGTGGAATATTGTTATCTGACGTTCCCCCCTGCTTCTTTTTGGTGTACCCCTACATGTTTCACCTCGCCGACCAGGGACTGCTGCATTTCTTCGGTGGACTGTGGTGATAGCCCTCAAGTGTATCCTGCTCAAGTGGTTGGAAAGGGAGGGACCTGATTATTCCCTTTAGTGATGTCACCTGATCACCCTGTTGATGTTGGGAACATAGAGATGTACAGGACTTTTCTTCACTCTTGGGTTGTACCTTTCAATGTACCTGGGAGCCCTTTTGGAACACAATGACTCCGGTGGTACGTAGCCGCCTCCTGAATTGCTGATTTATTCCTTTGAATGACTTCTCACACCTGTTGCTTATTTTGGATATGTCTGTTTTCTGCTCTTGCTTGGATATTCTAGGTTAGACTTGAAGGAGGACTGGGGAGGGAGATGGGGTGGGGGGGACTTGGGGGGGATATAATTTGATTTTATCTTGAACTGCATCTGTTGTATGCTGAATATTGTTGCTTATTATTAGTCTGTCTTACTTTCTATTCCCGCAGAATCTACTGGGTGTTGAGTGGGGTTTTGTGGGTAGGGGTGGATACCTAGTGCTGTTTCTTGTTACTTAAAAACAAGCTTGTTTTCTATGTTTCCTGATGTTCTTGTATCTTGCCCTGTTGAGCTCAATAAAATATATTTGACAATAACTAAACGGTTCACAGATAACCCTAAAAAAATCATGTTAAAACATTATTAAAAACTAAAACCATAATAAGAATGATCATGAACAGTTCATCAACTTTGCCAGAAAGGCAATTATTAACTAGAAGAAAGCATCTACAAATTTCTGTGTCTTGAGTAATTTCCTGAACATGTCTTTTACACTGCAGTTTCATATTTGGCCTACAAGGGAGTTCCATTTTTTGATTCCTGCACAGCAAAAAGTCATTTTGCCAGTCTCAACAAGCCTTGGGTTTACATTCGTCTTCAGTAAAGCTAAATTTTCAGAACGTAATGATCTGTTTGGTGTGTAACTAGACATATTAGTTTTAAACAATTCTGAGATGTTTCCATACAAGAACTGATGGCAGATCATTACTGTTTTATATTCCAGTCTGAAGGCGACTGGAAGCCAATGCAATTTCTGTAGATATGGCGTAATATGATCATATTTGGACAGTCCCATAATCAATCTTGCCGCTGTATTTTGTACAACTTGCAATGCCCTGCTCCTTGCAAACCTCGTCACACAAACGGGATCACGTCATCTTAAATTTTGCGGTTCAGTGGAATTGCCTATGTTTGTTGAACCTAGTTACTGTTCTCCAGCCAAACTGAACAGTGGTGAGTTGAGTCAATTTGAAGTGGTGATAAAGCTGAAGCTGGTTACAATTTTCAGTAAACATGTTTCTACTACAGCAGACTGCTGGTCGCAGATGTTTCTACTACAGCAGACTGCTGGTTGTCTGATGGAAATGTTACATTGGGGTGACTGTCCGCTAGATTGATAGTCTTTAGTGCAGTGGTTCTCAACTCTGTCCTGGAGGACCACCAGCCAGTCAGGGTTTCAGGATAGCCCTCATGAATATGCATGGGGCAGATTTGCATTCCTTGCACCTTTCTTTCATGCATATTCATGAGGGCTATCCAGAAAACCTGACTGGCTGGTGGTCCTCCAGGACAGGGTTGGGAACCACTGCTTTAGAGGAAGTTTATATATCCGACCCCAAGACTGAAGAGTTCCCACACATTTGAAATTCTTGCAGCAGTTAACAAAGAGATTGAAACAGAATTTGCCATCAGATGAAAAATTGTTAGTATAACTTTGTGAAAGCCTTCTCTGTAATTGGCCAGCATGATAATGATTACAAAGATGAAGATGAATTTTCAAGTGATGAATTAGACCGCACTGCTTCTAATGTAGATGATAATGACAATGATAGTGATAAAGTATTCTTCACTATCTGCAAGTCAAGTTTTCAGACTGAGATTCCCTTGATAAATATCTGCGGACCCATTCTAAAAACATCAGTAATGTTGCAGCCTGATCTGATTTGAAAGAACTTTTTAATCAGACTGAGCAATCTACTGTCTTCCATTGCAGTTTTTGAACACTTTTTTAGCTGTGCTGGTTTAATAATGACACATAAGCACGCTTATATGAGAAAAAAGGATGATTCAAATATAAACCGAGATTAGAAATTTTAGTGATCCTGACAAGCCAGTCTACAAACACGGGGGGAATATCCACTGCTTTTTTTCTAGGCTAAGCAGCATAAAATCTAAGAACATAAGCATTGCCTCTGCCGGGTCAGACCAGGGGTCCATCGTGCCCAGCAGTCCGCTCCCGCGGCGGCCCCCCAGGTCCATGACCTGTAATTGATCCTTTACCTAAAACGTGTATCCCCTATTCATTTAATGTCCTGTAAAGTTACCCTCTATCTGTATCCTTCAATCCCCTTCACCTTCAGGAAGTCATCCAATCCTTTTTTGAAACCCAATATTGTACTCTGTCCTATCACCTCTTCTGGGAGTGCATTCCAGGTGTCCACCACCCTCTGAGTGAAGAAGAACTTCCTAGCATTAGCTTTGAAACTGTCTCCTTTCAATTTTTCTGAATGCCCTCTTGTTTATGTTGTCCCCGCTAGTCTGAAGAATCTGTCCCTCTCCACCTTCTCTATGCCTTTCATGATCTTATAAGTCTCTATCATGACCCCTCTAAGTCTCCGCTTTTCTAGGGTAAAGAGCCCCCAGCTTCTTCAGCCTTTCAGCATACGAAAGGTTTTCCATGCCCTTTATCATTCTAGTCGCTCTTCTCTGGACCCTCTCGAGTATCGCCATATCCTTCTTAAGGTATGGTGACCAGTATTGGACGCAGTACTCCAGATGCAGGCGCACCATCTGTTTTATTTTTGTGAGATTTTTCCCAAATAATTGTGACCTGGATTGGCCACTACTGGAAATAGGATACTGGGCTTGATAGACCTTCAGTCTGTCCCAGTATGGCAACTCTTAGGTTCTTAATTAAGGGAATAAGCAACAAGATCTGATGTCCCTTTCCATGTGTACTAGAAGTATGAAAAACATACCTTAATTCTGTAATTACAAACACTGATTTACATTGAGGGATAATCACCTAAGAGTAAACAATAATAAAACTTAAACATATTGGGGAAAATATCAATCAAGAATATATTGTACATCATAGCAGTTTCAGTGGGACAATAGGAAAATTGGGTTGTTTTGATAGTCATTCGGTATTTCACAGCACAGAACCTTTAAGTTTGGACTTCTTTTTTTTTTGTGTGTGTAATTGATGCTACCCCACTTTCTCTTTGTCCTACTCACAAGCAAGTTCCTTTTTACTGTAAGCCATTCTGATGTTTATACAGACATGGAATTAGAAATGCCCCCAGCTGGCAACATGCATACCATTGGTACTTAAGAAACACTGACGAGGCTATCCTCCATGATGAACATTGGCGCTACTATCCTCCTTGCACATGACCCCTGGCACCACCACAATCTTCCTTTCAAATATAGGTTGCAAAACAACCAGCACATAATCTCTGTAAGGCAGGGAGTTTTGCAAACCTACACTTGCAGCCACAATAATTCATAGTGATAGAGTAAATGACAAAAAGACCTATATGGCCCATCCAATCTGCCCAACAAGGTGACCAGAGCCATGTCTTCAGCTCTTTACAGGCCTCAGTCACACATGATTAAACACTGCCAAACATGATGGAGTATTGTCAAATTACCGTCCGATTGCTAATTATTAACAAAGAAGATTGAGACTTATTTCCAAATAACTATCCAACTATTTAGATAAATTTTCTATTATTTTACCATCTCAACATGGTTTTCGTCCCAATTTCAGTACTGAAACTCTATTAGTTTCTCTGATTTCTAAGGGTCAAAGCTTACTATCTCAGAATCAATATGCCATTTTACTTCAGTTTGATCTTTCTGCTGTTTTGATGTAGTCAGCCATGATATCTTGATTCAATTACTCTCAGATATAGGATTAGAAGAAAAAGTTCTAAGCTGGTTTGAAGGATTTCTCACATTACGCTCTTATGTGGTAAATTTTGAAGGTAAGACATTTACTGTATGGATGCCAGATTGTGGTGTTCCGCAGGGCTCGATTCTTTTCAACATTTATGTGATCACATTAAAATACTATAAATTAAGTTCCATCAAGACAACGTTCACTTAAGCTGATGATATTTTCATCCTGCTTAAAGTTGATCCTAATTTGAGCAACTTTATAGCTGATATAAACTCTTGTATATCTAAACTGTAGTCATGGTCACTTAAGGTTCATATGAAGCTTAACGCAACAAAGACAAAATTATTATGGTTTGGCTCAGAAATTGGTAATTTGCCATCTTCAGTTATCCTTAAACCAGGTGATATTTTGCATATAGAATCATCTTCAAGAGTATTGGTGGTTGTTTTGGATTATTCTCTCTCTTTTCAATGCCAGGTAAATAATCTTACGAAAAAAAATGTTTCTTTAGTCTCCTCATGCTGAGAAAGGTTCACCATCTGTTCCATCAAGATCATTTTGCAGTATTGGTTCAAACCATTATCTTGGTACAGCTGGATTACTGTAATTCCATTTATGTGGGATTAAGCAAAGGAAACGAGAAACAGCTGCAATTGATTCAAAATATTGCAGCCAGACTGATTTTTGGAAAGAAAAATTTGATCATGTGTCACCTCAGCTGAGGAAACTACATTGGCTTCTGTTTCGATTGAGAGTTCAATTTAAATGTGCCTATATAGTCTTTAAAATTTTACATGGACTAATTGATGCCTTTATCTCTAAACACCATGAGATCTTCGGGCACGAGAACAACTCATGAATAAGCTCTCTTTTCCATCATTGAGAGGAATCAAGTCCATTAGTAAAATTTCACACTACTTTCCATACTTATTAACTATGATATGGAATGGATGCCCTCCTCAAATTGGATCGTGTTTATCTCTTCAGATCTTTCACAGAACCTTAAAAACCACTATGTTTTTTCGCTTTTAAGGCAATAGCTCCAATGAATATTAAATAATCTTTCTTTGTGACTTTATTATGTAAACCGAATCGAGCTCCTAGTTTTAGGAGATGGTTCAGTATGTAAGACTAAGAATTAGATTAGATAACCACATATCATCCCCAAATATTGCTGAAAGTATTCAGCTTTTTTGTCCTGCCTGAACACCCTCACTTGCAGTATGTGATAATATAATGATTTACAGCACTGAGCTGCCAAAGCTTTAACTGTCTTTTGTCATTTGCAGGACACACACCGTAGAAGTCAGTCCGGTATTGGCCTCGGTTCCCACTCGTCTTTACTAAAATCATGTCCATAGTGTTTGGCAGCACCTCATTGCCACCATGATGTGGGGGTACCACAAGGATTGATACTGTCATCTATTCTATTCAATATCTATCTCAAGCCACTAGCTAAGCTGATTCGGTCAATGGACGCTTAAGTTCTACATCTATGTGGCTGATGTACAGCTACTCTTACCCATTGAACTTGATTTGCCCACATCTCTGAGTAAACTAACTACCTGTCTAATACCAATTCAAGAATGGGCTAAAAACAACAAACTTTGCCTGAACCTAAGTATAACCATGCTTCTATGAGTCTCTAACACAAGTGGGTACATACCTGACATCAAAATCTCTTTTGGGAAATATGAACTCTCCCTCAAATCACAAGTCAGGAACCTTGGAATACAGCTAGAGTCAATCCTTCTCTAATCCCCAAATCCAAGCAACCTTGAATTGTTTCTATCACAACTACGCTGTTCTCTCCTTATATTGAGAAGGCAAATCTTGTCTCAGTTGTGCATGCCATGATAAATCAAAAATGGATTACTGTAATGCACTCTACACTGGTTTGAGTGCAAAGATCTGCATTGGTTCCAATTGATTCAGAATGCTGCAGCAAGACTAATAGAAGGTTGTAAGCGATGTGATCATATCACATCAGTTTTGCAAAAACCACTGATCTTCAAGGCCCTCAAAGGAAATGGTCCAGCGTACTTGAAGAACAGGATCTCCCTTTACATATCTCCAAGGTCACTAAGGTCCTCTCAGGGATTATCCCTTTCCACACCACACAATGTGATACCCGCCAGCAAGCCTTTTCCAGAGTAGCCCCTACACTCTAGAACACAGTTCTTCAACCGCCGGTCCGCGGACCGATACCGGTCCGCAGGAATATTTTCGCCGGTCCGCGCAGGACCGGCAAGATTGACTCATTTGAACTTCCTGCCGGTCCGCGCAGGACCGGCAAGATCAGCATCGGAAGCGTGCGCTGGGCCGGAGAGATCTTGGGGAGCCTCCGACAGTGGCTTTCTCCCCTCTCTGCAGCTCTCCTTTACTTCCCAGCGCAGCGATTCACGAAGGCAGCCTCGGGGCTTTTGCTGAGTCGCGGCTGCCTCTGATGATGCAACTTCCTCTTTCCTCAGAGGCGGCGCGACCCAACAAAGGACCCGAGGCTGCCTTTGTGAATCGCAGCGCTGGGAAGTAAGAAGAGCTACTGGGAGGGGAGAAAACCACTATCAGTCTGGGAAGCTGCTGGGCAGGGGAAAAAAGGGACAGCTGCTACTGGAAAGGGAGAAGGAGAGATGCTTCTGGGAGGGGAGGAGGGAAAGGAATCTGGGAAGCTGCTGGGCCAGGAAAAAAAAGGGACAGCTGCTACTGGAGAGGGAGAAGGAGAAGGAGAGATGCATCTGGGAGGGGAGGAGGGAAAGGAATCTGGGAAGCTGCTGGGCCAGGAAAAAAAAGGGACAGCTGCTACTGGAGAGGGAGAAGGAGAAGGAGAGATGCATCTGGGAGGGGAGGAGGGAAAGGAATCTGGGAAGCTGCTGGGCCAGGAAAAAAAAAGGGACAGCTGCTACTGGAGAGGGAGAAGGAGAAGGAGAGATGCATCTGGGAGGGGAGGAGGGAAAGGAATCTGGGAAGCTGCTGGGCAAGATAAAAAAAGGGACAGCTGCTACTGGAGAGGGAGAAGAAGGAGAGATGCTTCTGGGAGGGGAGGAGGGAAAGGAATCTGGGAAGCTGCTGGGCAAGATAAAAAAAGGGACAGCTGCTACTGGAGAGGGAGAAGAAGGAGAGATGCTTCTGGGAGGGGAGGAGGGAAAGGAATCTGGGAAGCTGCTGGGCTAGGAAAAAAAGGGACAGCTGCTACTGGAGAGGGAGAAGGAGACGGAGAGATGCTTCTGGGAGGGGAGGAGGGAAAGGAATCTGGGAAGCTGCTGGGCAAGATAAAAAAAGGTACAGCTGCTACTGGAGAGGGAGAAGGAGAGATGCTTCTGGGAGGGGAGGAGGGAAAGGAATCTGGGAAGCTGCTGGGCAAGGAAAAAAAAGGGACAGCTGCTACTGGAGAGGGAGACGGAGATATGCTGCTGGGAGGGGAGGAAGGGAAGAGAGTTACTGCTGGACAGGAGGAGGAGGGAAGGGAGAATGAAAAAAGGAAGGAACAGCTGGCAGAGAGATTAGAGGAGGGGAAGGGGAGACACAGGCATGAGAAAGTAGAGAGATTGATGATAGGAAGGGGTCAGCAGAAAAATAAGCAGAGGGACAACGATGATAGATCTGGTGTAGGAGAGATAAAAATGAAGAGAGCAGTGAAGCTGGAATGAATTATGTAAATAGGAGAGAGGGGCACAAGCTGGATGGAAAGGGGAGAGGGACATAGAAAGAAGACAGATACCATATGGAAGGGGGAGAGGACAGATAGTGGATGGAAGGGGCAGATGCTGGATTGAAGAGACAGAGAGGGCATACGCTGGAAGGAAGAGAGTGAAAAAAAGATTGAAAGCAGAAACCAGAGACGACAAAAGGTAGAAAAAATAATTTTATTTCTATTTTGTGATTAGAATATATCAGATTTGAAATATATATCCTGCTAGAGCTGGTGTTAGACATAACTGGGGACTGCAAAACCCAGGCAGTGCTTCTTTAGCTTTCAGCTGGCTTAGGGCGCTCTCTGACCAGGGGGCAGTTGCCCTAGTTGCACTCCCCTAAAACTATTCCTGTCATGTGTTACTTCAGTATTCTGTTAGCATGATATTTCTGTGTAGCATTCTGTAATAATTTGGCTTGTTCAGTTTTCTTGATAGTAGAGGGGATATATGTGAAGGGGAGGGGAGACAGGGGTTTTGTTGATCCTTGCTCTGAATTATTTGTATTTATAAAATGACAATTCTACAGAATATTGTTTCTTTTTATACTTTAATAAAATACATTCAATATAAAATCATAACTGAGGCTTGTGTGGATGGGAACAGATGATTTGTGGGGACCGAGCTCGCGGAGATGGGGCGGAAACGGGATTTTTAAATTTTAGTCCTAGTAGTTTGCCGGTCCACAAAATAATTATTTTTTTTCTGCCGGTCCACGGGTGTAAAAAGGTTGAAGAACACTGCTCTAGAATGCACTCCCTGAAAGGCTTTGTATAACACAAGATTATCTATACTTCAGAAAGCAAGTAAAAGCTTGGATTTTCAACTAGGTCTTTAATGGAAGAAGTAACTAACTTGCTAGTCACCACATACTATAGCAGGACATGTTTATCCACTCCTAACCTAGCTGAGAATTTTCAAGCACCATTCTGACCTCATAAGCAACTTTTTAAAATTAGTTCCTTAGGTCCAGATTTTGTAAGCCACGTATTGATCACCTACAGGCAATGTTTCAGAATCATGGCTACCAAGGACCCTAGTTAGTTAGGTGCCATCAACTTGTCTTTGAGTCCTAGTGACTTCATGAATTACAGATCAAAAGGAGATCGATTTTGTGCTAGTTCGATAAGGTCCTCAAGGGTTATCCCCATGGTTGTTTTCAACATGTCTAGCCATCTGATTGCAGTTCACCTTCTTCGCCTAGTTACTTTGATCTTCCTAAACATAATGTCCTCTAATGATCTTTCTCTTCTGACAGTATGACCAAAATAAGACACTCATAACTTCATCATTTGGGCTTTGAGTGGCATAGCTAGTTTGACCTCTTCCAGAATTGATTTGTTAGTTCTTCTGGCTGTCCAATGCACTCATAAAATCCTTCTCCAGCACCAAAGCTCAAATGAGTGAATCTTCTTTCTTTCTTGTTTCCTTAGTGTCTAGCTTTCGCATCTGTAATTGGCCACTGAGAAAATGAGTGTGTGGACACATCTGATCTATGTTTGGAGTGTTATTTCATTGCCTTTGAATACTTTGTCAAGAGCCTTCATTGAAGAGCGACCCAATGCTATTCTGCGGAGTATTTCTTCCCTGCTAGTTGCTTCTTTGTTTATGAAAGAACTTAGGAGATTGAAATCCTTTAGAACTTCTGTTCTATCGCCTTCAAGCTCAAAATCTTAATCAGTTACTGTGTCCATGATCTTCGTTTTGTTTATGCTCAGTTCTAATTCCATGAAATTATTTTTGGCTTTGACTTTTCACAGTAGATACTGTATGTCTTCTTTGCTGCTGGTGATGAGCGCTGTATCATCTGCATAGCGCAGGTTATTTATATTTCAGCCACTAACTTTGAAACCAACACTCTTTTCTTCCAAATTTGCTTTTCTGAAGATGGCTTCGCCTTAAAGGATGAAATATATGGTGATAAGGTGCATCCTTACCTGATACCACCTTTTATTGGAAACCAATCAGTGTTGTCATATTCTGTTCTCACAGCAGCTTCTTGATTTTTGTAGAGGCTCTTTATCAGCTGAGTTAAGTGTTTGGGTATTCCCATTTGTGCTAAAGTTCACCAAAGTTTATTGTGATCCTCACAGTCAAAAGCTTTGCTGTAGTCAATGAAGCAAAAGTATAGGGGCTTTTGGTATTCTTTGCTCTTCTCCAATATCTATCTAACATTGGCAATAATATCTCTTGTTCCTCAACATTATCTGAAACTAGCCTGAACTTTGGGTAGTTCTTGCTCAACGTATGATTGTAGCCTTCATTGTATTATTTTCAGCAATATTTTGCTGGTGTGTGTAATTAATGCAATTGTTCTGTAGTTGTTACCATCCTTTGCATCACCTTGGTATGAACAGTGATCATTTCCAATCGGTTGGCCATATTTTTTCCTTCCAAATCTGTTGACACAGTCGAGTGAGAGCTTTGATAGCACCTTCTGAGCCTTTGATTAATTTCATTGGAATACCATAGATACCAGGTGACTTGTTTTTTGATAACTTTAATTGCTGCTAAGACTTCTTCTTTTAAAATATCTGGTTCTTCTTCATTGTCAGTTTCTTGTTCAATTTCCCCCAAATATCCTGATTTCCCTAGGTGCTGGAAATGTAGGCCAGAGTTTTACAGGCCTATATTTCCAGCGCATGGGGTCCTTCCTGAATTGTGGCTAGCATCGCCTAGTGATGCCGAAGCCCGGCGCTGTCCCTAAACACACCTATTTCCAGGCTTCAATGTCAGTAGGCGATGATAGGCACCATGGACCTAATTCCCGGTTCGGAAGACCACCTAGCGTTGCCTAATTTTTTTGTTATGATGAGGTTTTAGTTGGTTTTTAATGGTGCAACCAATTATCGTGCCATTTAGAACCAATTAAAACCCTTAAGTTAGTTATCGGTAGGTGTGATCTAGGCACATGCCAGCGACTAACCTTCAGCGGGTTTTTGAGAATCTGGACTTTATTTTCATACTCTTGCTAATCTCTATCTGTATTCTCCATCTTTTGTTTATACCCTATGCTATCTATTAAAATGTTTTACCATGTTTTGTGTCAACATTGTAATATAGCATACTATGCCATACTTTGATTGTAATTTGACTATTTTTATTGCTGTAGTTGTCTATTGCTTATGTTTGACTTACTGTATTTTTTTGCTCCATAAGACGCACCTGACTATAAGACGCACCCAAGATTTAGAGGAGGAAAACAAAAAAAAATTCTGAACTAAATTCTCCCTGCCAGGCTTTGCACCCAACCCCACACTCCTTGCCAGACTCTGCACCCTGTCACCCTCCCTGCCAGGCTCTGTACCCTGTCCCCCCTCTGGTGGTCTAGTGGTAGGCCGGGACCGGGGGACAGAGCAGGCCGGGACAGGTCAGGCAGGTCTAGTGGCAGTCAGGCAGGCCTAGTGGAAGGGCTGACAGGCAGGCAGGCCTAGTGGCAGGGCTGGCTGGCAGGGCAGGCAGGCAGGTCCTCCACCCTGACATGGGCCCCTAACCCAAGGCAAGCAGGCAGGCAGGGCCCCCCACCCAGAGGCAGGTAGGGTCCCCCTTACCTTAACTTCTCCAGTGGTCCAGCGCTGTAGGGCAGGAGCTTACAGCCTCCTGCCCTTCCATCCGGCTTTCTCGGTAGCGGCAGTCAGAGCGGCAAGGAGGCAGGCACGAGTTTTTTTGCTTCCTGTCTTGCCACTCCATGAATGGCGGTCCAGCGCTGCAGGGCATGAGCTTTCGGCCTCCTGCCCTTCTCTCCTGCTTTCTCCCCCTGAGCAGCAGAGCGGCAAGCAGGCAGGAGTGAGTTTTTCGCTTCCTGTCTTGTCCCGCGCCGCTCTGTGAATGGCTGCCCCAGTTCTCGCGAAAGCTTCTGCCCTACAGCACTGGATTGTTAGACCACAGGACCGCCGGAGAAATTAAGGTAGGGGAGGGGGGGTTAGTTAGAATTTGCTCCATAGGACGCACCCTTATTCCCACCCACTTTGGGGGATAAAATGTGTCTTGTAGAGCAAAAAATAAGGTATTTCTGCTGCACACCGCCTTGAGTGAATTCCTTCAAAAAGGCAATAAATAAATCCTAATAAATACCTCAATGATCGTCTCGAACTCCACTCAGGAAGATTTGGCGGGATATAAGACTGTAAATAACATAACATTAAAAAAAACAAACATATGTGTAGGTCCTCTGAGACCCATGTGTGCTTCTAATATCCTGCCAGCCATATGCTTTCTGATGCGAAAGTACATAAAATACCCTCAAATACCCCAATGGAAGAGAGTCTGAGCATTTGCACTTATCATATTTTCTTTTATTATTTTCAATCTGTTAAAGTTAGAAAATAAAAAGTAATTTCATACGAAAATTTGCAGAAAGATATGTAATGTTAGAGATTCATTGAAATATTCAATTTGACCAGGGGTGTCTAAACTTTTGCAATACAACTGTATATACATAAAACACCCATATATTATATTTGCACACTTCTTGACATGGGGGAACTATGAAGTGGGCAGGGTAAGCTCTACGTGTAATATTTTTCTTCCTCAACTCCCTGAAGTGAGCAGTGTTAAATCAGGCTTTAATGACACTCCTTTTTCCTGCCTCATTTCCTCCTAATTTGTGCTAGAGATTCAAACTGGTACTCATTTTTCAGAAATATTTAATAAGGCACAATGCAAAACATGCCCTCTGGCTGCGTTAGTTCTGTGAGCTCTACTATGCTGATGTTAATTCCAATAAAACTGTTTCAATAACAAAGTCAGCATTCGGGGTGCTTGTGCTTGCTAATATGAACTGAATAACAGCATGTAGCATTTTTTTTGTGTGTGTCTTGAATTTTTTCAACTACATAAAACCTCATATTCTTGAAAAAGATATACACTTCTCCCTCCGGATTCGCGGGGGATAGGGGCAGAGCCGGACCACGAATGGGAAAAAAACGTGAATATCTGGCTCTGACCCACCCCCGCTTCCCTCCCAGCTTCCCAGCCTTACCTGGTGGTCTAGCGGGCTTTCGGGGCAGGAGTGATCTTCCTACGCTCCTGCCCCGTGCAGATCGCCATTAGGAAATGGCTGCTGTGAGTTCCCGTAGTCTCTCGAGACTACGACGGGAACTCCCTTTAGCTATTTCCTAATGGCGATCTGCATGGGGCAGGAGTGTAGGAAGATCGCTTCTGCCCCGAAAGCCCGCTAGACCACCAGGTAAGGCCGGGATGCCGGGGGGAAGACTTAACGATGTTTTTTTTTTTCTTTTTTCCCACCTCCTCCAAAAATTGCAGATATGTGAAATCGCGATTACCGAAACCGCGAATGGGGAGGGGGAAGTGTAGTAGTAATAAATGTTTGAGAATCAAAAGTTTATATATACAGTATGGACTGTGGATGTAGGGTTTAATCATGATAAAGGTGAGAGCAGGAGTTTACTGAACAGGGTGGTAGAAAACAGGAGAGGGCAGTCGGAAAGGACGTGAGTGACTGGTCCCCAGCAGTCGCTTCTTTGTTAATTGGCCAGCCCAGTCGGTGTTCCAGATTTTGTTAAGTGAATCGCTGCCTGCCTTCTTTGCATGCCGTTTCCACTCATTTGTATGTGCAGATTAGATCAGATAGGAGGATGATCGGCCACGAGGTAAGTGAATTGGGTTGGAGGGAAATCGGGTCGCAAAGGGGTTTCTAAATGGTTGGGACTTGATCGGTGGGCTTACTGAATCTAGCCCTAAGTCACCTGTACAGAGCTATCTGCTGATTGGGTAGTTCTGCTCAGTTAAATTGCTTTAAATATTGACCCCTAAATTTTTAGCCTGAAAACTCCCTACTGTCCACCCCCAAATAAACAGTTTATTGGGGAAACGTGTTTCTTAGTTTCAAAATAAATTACAGTACTTTTAGCTTTGTTTATGAAGGGCTTTTATGCAGAACTGTATTGATTAGCTTTCTCTTCTATGCTATTGGTTGCCAAGCAACAGGTCTATTCTTTCTGTCTTTCATGGTGGCCAGAAACTTTATATAAAGATTTATCCAGTGTAATTGAAACCAAATTGATTTCTTTTGCTGCGGGATATTATTTAAAGGGATACCATCAATCCTTGCAGACTCAATTTAGCCCAATTAAACTGAAGCACAATGATTTGACTGCACTTTTAGTGCATCATCTAGTTACATGTATCCTTTTGGCTAAAATTTGCCCTTGTTTTAATAAATATTATTACTTCTGGCAGAATTCTGTGCAACTGCACAACACAGAATTTGCGCAGAATTCCCCATCCACGTAGAATTCTGCGCAAACCTTCTGTTCTGCCCCATTCCCTGCACGGGTTTGGCTTCTCTCCCTCCAACCAACACCCCCCCCCCCCATGAGATACAAGTTTTATTAAAATTTGATAAAAACGCTTTTGTAATAAATTCAAAGCGATGTACATTTAAAATTAATCACATAGAGACATACAATAGATTAACTTTTAGACATCATACTTGAAAAGGTGGGGAAAAAGGTAGAACTACAATTTCAAAAGAAAAGAACAATTAAGGGAAAAATATTAAGGAGGGGGGGCAAGCTTATTCTTCAAGATCACTGCTGCATTTATGGCAGAGTAGCAGTAGCGGCAGCCAGTTGGCAGAGACAGTGCTGTGAATAGGCTGCTTATGGCCAGCTCCATCAGGGCCTTCCCTCTGCCGCATCACTTCTGTAGATAGATGATGCAGCAGGGCTGACAGCAAGCAGCCATTTCACAGCACTGCTGCTGCTGCTACTTAGACCCGCAGGTCTGTCTGATTTCATGTGGGGGAGGAGGGGGTTGGTCAGAAGGAGAGATTCGGGACCTGCATGGGGGAGGAGGAAGGGCCAGGGACATGGATGCTAGATTACAATTGTTTTTTTGGGGGGAGGGAAAGGAGATAACCTGGATGTTAGGGCCATGGACCGGGGGGGGGGGAGAAGAAAGGACAAAGATGCTTGTCTGCAAATAGGGGGGAAAGGAGGGGACATGGGTCCTGGTCTCCAAGTGGTGGGGGGAGGGGGGAGAAGAGGGGACATGGATCCTGGACTACAAGTAGGGGAGGGAGAGGAGGAGACATGGATCCTGGACTGCAAATAGGGGAGGGAGAGGAGGGAACATGGACTGAAAGTAGTGGGAGGAGAGGAGGGAACATGGATTCTGGACTGCAAGTAGGGGTTGGAGAGGAGGGAACATGGATTCTGGACTGCAAGTAGGGGGAGGAGAGGAGGGGATATGGATCCTGGACTTCAGGTAGGGGGAGAGAAGGAGTTATGGATCCTGGACTGCAAGTATGGGGGGAGAGAAATAGATATGGATCTTGGACTGCAAGTAGGGGGGAGGGAGAGGAGGAGATATGGATCTAGGACTGCAAGTAATGGGGGGATAGGAGGAAATATGGATCTAGGACTGCAAGTAATGGGGATAGAGGAGGAGATATGGATCCTGGTTTGCATATGGGGCTAGAGTAGAGAACATGGATGCTAGACCTGCAGGGAGAGGGGACATGAATGCTGCACAACAAGTGGGGGGTGGAAAGGAGGGTATATGAGTGCTAGACCTGGAGGATGAGAGGAGAGGGGACATGGGTACTGGACTCCTGAGTAGAAGGGAAAGCGAGTGAGGAAATCCAGGCCAGAGAGGGTGTGTGTGTGTATGAGAAGGAAGAGATGCTTGACTGTAGAGAGAAGGAGAGAGAGAGAGATGCCAGACCACTGCAAGTGGGGAGTGGAGGGGATTGTAGAGGGAGGAAGAGAGAGTGACCAAGAACAGAAAGGGAATGGGAAGGGAGTAAGAGATTCTTAGCCAGTGGAGAGAGGAAGAGAGAGATGCCAGACTATGGAGGCCAAGGAGGGGATTCAAGTTGCAAGTGAGAGAGGGGTGGGATTTAGAGGGAGACAGAACTGCAATTGGAGTGAAAGAGGGAACTGAGGAGGTTGGAATCTGAGAAAGGAAAAGGCAGGAAGGAATTTCAGGCCTCAGGATAGGAGAAAACTTTGCAGAATTTTGAAATATTGTGTGCGGAATTTTCAAATACTTTGCGCAGAATTCCACCAGGAGTAAAATATAAACTTGTGCAATGTGCCATGTCTGTGGATCAATGGAATAATGGTTTAACATAAATTACTGTCATACTGTATATAGTCATTCCATGTCAAGTGGTCTAATAAAAATCATCCCCACTCGGCCTCCTCCGAATCAAATAACATTTTATGTCGATGTTTTCTATAGCCTCCAATGAAACCATGTAAAAGTTTTCAGTCGGATCTCTATTAGTTTGAGACTTAGTCAAATGTAGGTCACTCTTAGAGTGCTGTGGTGTGCTCTGTGTAACCCAAAATGACAACTTTATTTAGCCACTACAACCCAAAAAAGCTTCCAAGAGAATTAAAATTTTGGGGATTAAAACAACCTCTACTACTAACTTACCCTCCTTTTTACAAAACCATAGCACGATTTTTAGTGCCAGCCACGCTGGTAATAGCTCTGATGTTCCATAGAATTCCTATGAGCATCGGAGCCGTTACCGCTGTGGCTGGCGCTAAAAATTACGTTACAGTTTTGAAAAAGAGGGGTTTCTGTGCAAAGTTTAAAGAAAAGAAATTTAATGCCTACTTTGACTTTCATTGCTCCTGACCTGTATTTCTATTGAAGTCATAACTGTTCCAGCAGTCATGACACATGACATGCACATAGAATTTGCATTATGAAGCTTTGCAGCCAATTGGAAGCAAAAATATAATTACACAAAGAAATGATAGTGCCTTATTCAAATTTTAGCAATTATTTGGGTGCAGATATTACATTACATTACTGTATATTACATTAGAGATTTATATTCCGCCATTATCTTGCGGTTCAAGGTGGGTTACAAAAGAGATTTAAAAAAATGGAGGGTTACAATGGAAGAACATTTGCCTTTCTAGAGAGGTAAAGAGTTTCAGTGTGGCGAGAAGAGGGAGGGGGGAGGGAAGTACAGTAAGTTTGAAATTAAGGCTGTTTCAGAAATTTCTTGAAGATCGTAGTTTTTATTTGTTTTCTGAAGTTATGGCTATTTCAGGAATTTCTTGAAGAGTATAGATATCTCTACTGTACATGGTCCAATTTTTTTATATCACTTGAAAGAGCGTCTTTTTTTTTTTTTTTTTTGCTATAAAAGCCATTCTGTTTCATATTTGACCAGGCCTTGCTTTGGCCAGAGGTTAGGTCTCAAATACATGCATTATTCATATGCATATACATGTGGTGATAAAAAAAAAGGCATCTTTGGCATCCTAATATACAAATATATAAATGAGATAGAGGTGTGAAATTACAAGGTGCAACTAAGCTTGTTGGGCTTCCCATGCTAACTCAGGTTACAACATCTACTGCTTTCACATACTCTTGTAAATGTCTCATCAAAATGGACATTTAGTTATTGGTGATTCATTTCAAGTTCAAAACATTCACTTGAACTCTATTCTCCCTTTCATAGTCCATGTATGTTCCACTCTATGCTCTACTACAGTTCTGGCTCAGGACTTCAGAATTTGAGTCTCTGCATAATTAGTGACAGCTTGTAGCATGACACTGTTGCAGTTCATGCCTTTTTTAAAGCTTTAATTGCCTTTATGAACCAACTTATTCCTGGAATCAAAAATGTGCCCTACTTTAAGTACAATACAAAAAATTTTGTTAATCTTTGCTGCCATTACAAAGTCTTTGGAATTTCTGCTGAATGGAATTTTTTTGGGCTACACCCCTTTCCCATCTATAGCTTTAGACCAGGGGTCTCAAAGTCCCTCCTTGAGGGCCGCAATCCAGTTGGGTTTTCAGGATTTCCCCAATGAATATGCATGAGATCTATGTGCACACACTGCTTTCAATGCATATTCATTAGGGAAATCCTGAAAACCCGACTGGATTGCGGCCCTCAAGGAGGGACTTTGAGATCCCTGCTTTAGACCATCAGGGATTGTAAGATAGGTCTGTGGGGTGGGGAAGGGGGAGGTCCTACTGATGGAAGGGGAGGCACTTGGGGGGCTTGTCTGGGACAAAGCACACATTTTTGACTTCTACTCTTGGTAAAGTACTGAGCCAACTTAGGATGATACTTTTTTTTTTTTTCAAATTATCTTTATTAACAACTGCAAAGGAACATACAACCAGGAGCAGAATAATCAGAAACATAAAACAGAGCAGTCAGATGTCCCAAACTTGGCCAGATACCCTGGAGCTGATTTGGGAATGTATTAGATATATTGAGAACTGGATTCTGGTCCTGTGTTTGAAAGCCAATAAAGAGGAAACTTAAGTTTTTAGGGTTTAGGACACTTCAGCGCATCCAGTTCAGCACAGCCATGTCACGTCCCCCTTGGGCAGGACTTTAGATTTTAGATTTTAGGAATGGTAGTGTCCTATAGACTCCCTCACAGCTGGATATAAATCTTTCTAAAGATTTTAAATGTCGTTACGATGTTTTTGATTCGATTTGACTGATTTTTGTACACTGACTTGTGCTGGATATGTTCTTCTGCTATGTTGTAATATGTGGTGTTAATAAATATTAATTACATAAATTCAGTGAGCCTTTTGTAAACTTCCTGACAAATTCAGAACATCTTGACTTGGAAGTGCAGTTTTTCATCTAAATGCCTTATACCAGGGGTAGGGAACTCTGGTCCTCGAGAGCCATATTCCAGTTGGGTTTTCATGATTTCCCCAATGAATATGCATTAGATCTATTTGCATGCACTGCTTTCAATGCATATTCATTGGGGAAATCCTGAAAATCTGACTGGAATACGGCTCTCGAGGACCGGAGTTCCCTACCCCTGCCTTATACAACATTTGGGATTTCTACCTCTTGAAATGCTGCATCCTGAAAGAAGAACTGGTTGTAGTCATCTCTGAATGAAACTGACTTCTGTCCTCCTCTTTGATTCCACTTTCCTTTGTCCCTGAACTGACCTAGTTTATTAGAATTAATTTTATTAGTGCAGAGACTTCATTTTTGTCATTATTAAATGCTTTTGGGACTTCATAATCATATTATTTCAGTGCCTTTGTTGTTGTAATTGAAACCCAAAGAAGGATTGCCTGAGAACATATTTCTTCCTAACCTGATAAATCTTGTGTACATAAATCAATTTATGTGCATGACTTTTTTCAGTCCGTTTGTTGAGTAATTTATGCATAGTTACCAAGGTTTTATTTATAAACCTATATTAAAAGTTATATTTATGATTTTGGCTGCTTAAAAGAGATTTTTATTTCTTATTTTCATCTGAGATATCTTAATGATTAGATTTGTAGAGTGGATGGCAACAGGGGCTGATTTAGGGCAGGGGGAAAAAAGTTAGGAACTTAGCACTGATTTTCAGAACTAGACTCATAAATATAGGCAACTTAACAGCAAACCTATATATTTCAACTCTTATATCAAGATAAATTTTCAGCTTAAAACATACTTCTAAGTTTGGCTTCAAATAGGGCACAAATTTATGAAACAGAGAAAATAATAGTAGATAAAAGCCATATAGCCCATCTAGTCTGCCCATCCATATCATCTGCTATTTCTTCCTACCCCTAAGAGATCCCACATGCCTGATCCATGCTTTCTGGAATTCAGATACAGTCCTCATCTCTACCACCTCCACCATGCACCTACCACCCTTTCCGTAAAGAAGTATTCTTTAGATTACTTTTGAACCCCACATCCAAGTTCATCCTATGCCCTCTAAGTTATGAACCTAACTTTGGAGCAGCCTTTTTTTAAATATTAGGCCCAATAAAAATTGAATTTGACTAAAACTCTTTCTTCCAGACAAGGTTGGATAAGTTCCTACTGGAACAGAACATATGCAAGTAAGGCTAGACTCAAATAGGGCACTGGTCTTTGACCTAAGGGCTGCCGCGTGAGCGGACTGCTGGGCATGATGGACTCGGCAGTGGCTAATCTTATGTTCTTATGTTCCAGATGTTTGTGGATATGCCAGGTTTTAAGAAATGTCTCACCTGGATAAGAAGACAGGGTTGTTACATGCACAATAGGTATACACACATGAAGAAGAAACAGACACTACTGTGGCAGAATACCTCTCCAAATCCTCAAAGGAGTTGAACACACAAGTTGGCAGAGTTCCTGGCAGCATCAGTCTCACAAAAGGATGCAATCTTCCATCCCAAAGGAACTGTTAACCAGATAAGTCTTGACTCTAGCTGGGACACACAGAAACCTTCAGCCCTGTAGCTTTTACAGCTTAGGGAACTGTGCAGGAGCTGTAACAAGGAAATAAGGACTGAAGAATAAAAGAAAATGATCTTCGATCCAAAAGCACTATGAAATAATATCAAGAAGTAGGAGCAGAAACTTTGGATGCAGAGTACCAACACTAAAATATAAGAGCAGTGCATCAGTGGCAGAGCATATAATGCTGTTCAGGAGCCAAAGGATAAAGCTGTATAGCCTCCACGCCAAAGCATGAACACACATTGTCAGTGCAGTGACCCGGATATGCTTCATTGGTATGATGTAACAGAATATTGGTGCCAATAGATAGGTGCACAGTTTCAGTGTCAAGACCTCGGTGCTGAACAGTAATGTTCTGCCTAGTGCTGTTTCAGCACCATGGTACTTAATACGACCCCCAAATCTGTGCCTGAAAAGAAACAGAGAATTACATCAGTGCAATTCTCCTCTCCATTAATACAAGTGCTGGAGGTAAACAATTTGGCCATATTGCTATCCAGATGCAGTGGTGAGAAATACACCAGCCATTATGGAGGAAAAATTTCAAGGCTTTATGAAAATTTCCTTTAAAGATATGTCAGCAGATCCTGCAAAGGAATTCTCATCAAATATTACTGATTTATTGAAGTAATTCAGTGCAAATTGTACAACAACTTGGGGAATACAGTGAGGACCAGATAATCTCATTTCTATCATTGAGCAGTTCTTAGACAGAAAATTCAAGAGAAAGATTAATTAACAGGACTACAGAGAGCTATTCTGGAAAATCCTTTCAAGGTGAGACTTGGGAAGAGTTATAAGATTTAGGTCAACTTTGATGTGAGGACCAGTTTTCAATAGAATTTCCATTGGAATCTTCTCTTCTTCTTAGAAGTAATTGACCATTTGAGGATATACATACTGTAGTTGCTTCAGAAACAGAGAGAGATATTTTTCTTTTTGTGAAACTATGTTCTTTATAGTGGAGCAATCACATACAGAAGATAAGATGCATTGTATCTTTGGAAATTCAAATATACTAACAACAAAACTCACTGGGTCTGTTATTCAAAGGAGTTATGCACCAAAATTGGCATCTTTGAAAATTTTCTAGGACTGAATACCTAAATATTTACTGTATTTTTCGCTCAATAATACGTACCCTAAATTTAGAGGAAAACAAGAATAAAAAGCATTCTGAACCCTATACTCCTTGCCAGGCTCTGTACCCTGTCCTACTGCACTGCCCTGTCCTGTAACCTGCCCCCAGTACCTTTTTTAATCCCCCTCCCTTTTTTATGGTGCAACATTTTTATTGGTTTCCAAAATAAATTACAAACAGGGCATAGCCCAAAACAGTCCCAAACAAAACTGGAACAATAATCAAGAATACCACAGCATGAACCCCCACCCCCTCCTAGAGCAGGGAGCAACCTCCAGTATGCAGAACAATGAAACAAAAATTAAAAATGACCTTTTTTTAACCCCCATCTCTTTTTAAAACACCCCTGTCCTGTCTGGTAGCGAAGATATAAATTTTTAACACCTCCCCCCTCCCCCCTGTTGGGCCTTTTAATTATCCCAGGACAAGCAGGCAGCATATTCTTAACGCATGGGTGACGTCACCGACGGAGCCCCGGTACGGACCTTTATAACTTGAAAGTTCTATTTGGCCGCACCGCGCATGCGCGAGTGCCTTCCCGCCTGATGGAGGAGAGCGTGGTTCCCAGTTTCTTCGTTTCCACGGAGCAAAGAAGACGCATGTGCTTTCAACGGCCGTTGAAAAGCTAGTTTCTGCCTTCCCGCTCGCGTAATTTTTCGTTTTTCTTCTAATTTTTCCTTTCGGATTCCCTATTTTTACTTACAAAAAAAAAAAAAAAAAACTCGTCCAGTTTTCTTTATTTTTTCAGGCCGGCCCCGGCGGGGCCTGTTGCCACCATACAGGCCTCCAGATTCGATTTTGCGGAGGCCATGTTTCCCTTCATGCCCCCTCAACCGGGCTTTAAGAAGTGCCAGTGGTGTGCACGCCCGATCTCTCTCACCGACCCGCACAATTGGTGCCTGCAGTGCCTGGGTCCAGAACATCGGGCTGACTCTTGCACCCGCTGTGCTACGCTTAAAAAGCAGATCCAGCAAAATCTTTTATTCGGTACCGGATCTGCCATGCAACCTGCTGCGACGTCGACGGCACCACAAAAGTCGGCACCCACGACGTCGACACCACCTGACCCTTCTTCGGGGTCGTTGGGCCCAGGTAAGCCGGCTAAGAAACCTTCCACTTCCCTTGAGCGCCCTCCTGCCACGGTTGCGACACCGGCCCTCCCGGCACCGCACCGACCCCGCAAACGCTCCGCTCCGATATCGGTGAGTGCCTTATCATCGGCCTCCTCATCGCCGGAGCGTAGAGCGGCACCTATGGTACCGAAGAAGAAAAAAGCGGTACCGGTGCCCCCCCTGGATGACCGCATCGCGGCCATACTCCAAAACCAATTACAAGAGCAGCTCCAGCAACAACTCCAACAACTGTTGCCGGCGTTGCTGGCACCGCACCTTCCGGTACGGGACCGGTCCGAGCCTCGCACTGTCCCATCGGTGTCGACCCCCTTGGTACCGATTAATACCTCCATGCTGGTGCTCTTGGCTGAAACACCTACCCGTACTGCTGCCGACCCTTCCCGGTCCCAGGAACGACATCGGTCTTCCTCTCCCAGTACCGCCTCGGTGCGCTCAGGCAAATCTCTCTCAAAGACCCGCCATGCCGAGCCTTCCACACCGATGTCCAAACGTGCACACCCTGACGTTAGAGACTCAGACTTGTGGGAAGACTCCCCGCACGGTACCGAAGAGGACGCTTCGTCAACCGACGAAGAACCCTCCATGACCAATACCACCTCAAAACCAGAACAATCCTCTTTTTCTAAATTCCTTAGGGAGATGGCAGCAGCTCTTTCCATCCCCTTAGAGTCCGACTCTAAAAAGTCTCAGGCTTTCCTTGATGCCCTAGACTTTGAGCAACCTCCCAAGGAATTTCTAAAGTTGCCCGTCCACGACATCTTACGGGAAACTTTCTATAAAAACTGGGAGACTCCCCTCACTGTTCCCGGGGCCCCTCGCAAATTGGATAGCTTGTACCGGGTTATTCCAATCCCAGGGTTTGACAAACTTCAATTGCCCTACGAATCACTCCTGGTGGAATCTACTTTGAAAAAGTCTCAGGGTTCCAGTGTATATGCCTCCACCCCTCTTGGCAGAGAGGGAAAAACCATGGATAAATTTGGTAAGCGCCTTTTCCAAAATGCCATGCTAGCCAATAAAGCCCACAACTACACCTTCCACTTCTCCTTCTATATGATGCATCTGGTGCAACAGCTCTCCTCCTTACAGAAATACCTTCCTGAATGTAAGGTCCCTCTTTTCCAGCAACATATTTCCAGCCTCCTCCAACTCAGGCAATTCATGGTTCGCTCCATCTACGACTCATTTGAGCTGACCTCTCGCGCATCTGCCATGGCGGTGGCCATGCGACGTTTGGCATGGCTGAGAGTCTCTGACCTGGACATTAACCACCAGGACCGCCTGGCTAACGCACCTTGTCTGGGTGATGAACTCTTCGGAGAGTCCCTGGACTCAACAACCCAGAAACTCTCAGCACATGAGACCAGGTGGGACACTCTGATTAAACCTAAAAAGAAGACTCCACCTGCTCGCACCTACAGACAGCAGTCTTCATACCAGCGCAGGTTCTCGGCCAGACCTCTCAACCCGCCTCAACAGCAGCCTCGCCGACCTCGTCAACAGCATCAATCTCAGGCTCGCTCACAGTCTCACCAACCTGCCAAACCTCTCCCTCCGTCAAAACCATCTCAGCCCTTTTGACTTTTTCCTCCAGGGCATAGCCAGTCTCCCACCATCATTGCCTCTTCCTCAGCCTATCGGAGGTCGCCTCCAAATCTTCCTCAGCCGTTGGGAGGTCATCACATCAGACCAATGGGTCCTCAACATCATTCGCCACGGCTACTCTCTCAACTTCCAGACTCTTCCACCAGACAATCCTCCCGTAGAGTCTGCTTCTCACTCCTCCCAAACCCCCCTCCTCCTGAGGGAGGTCCACTCCCTCCTTCTTCTCAATGCCATCGAAGAGGTGCCTCCGGCCAAAGGGGTCAGGGATTCTACTCCCGCTACTTCCTGGTTCCCAAGAAGACAGGAGACCTTCATCCCATCCTCGATCTCAGGGACCTCAACAAGTGTCTGGTCAAGGAGAAGTTCAGAATGCTCTCCCTTGCCACGCTTTACCCTCTTCTCTCTCAACACGACTGGCTATGTTCCCTGGACCTCAAAGAGGCCTACACTCACATCCCAATCAATCCGACTTCACGTCGCTACCTACGGTTTCAGATACAGCACCGTCACTATCAGTACAAAGTGCTACCTTTTGGCCTCGCTTCATCGCCCAGTGTGTTCACCAAGTGCCTTATTCTGGTGGCGGCCTTCCTCAGGTCTCACAACCTCCAGGTGTTCCCCTACTTGGACGATTGGTTGGTGAAAGCACCTACGTCTCCACTTGTGCTACAAGCCACTCATCACACCATCTCTTTCCTCCATCTCCTGGGGTTCGAGATCAACTACCCCAAGTCGCATCTGCTTCCCACACAGCGACTTCAGTTCATTGGAGCAGTTCTCGACACCACACTAATGAGGGCGTTTCTCCCCTCCGACCGTCAACGGACCCTGCTCCACCTCTGTCGTCAGGTGCTCCTTCATCACTCCATTCCTGCCCGACAGATGATGGTCCTCCTGGGCCACATGGCCTCGACGGTCCATGTGCTTCCTCTGGCGCGACTCCACCTCAGGACACCTCAATGGACTCTTGCCAACCAATGATCACAGACCACGGATCTTCTTTCTCATCCCATCTCTGTGACATCGTCTCTTCAGCAATCTCTTCAATGGTGGTTGAACTCCTCAAATCTTTCCAGGGGTCTACTCTTTCATCTACCCCCTCACTCCATGATCATAACCACGGATGCCTCCCCCTATGCGTGGGGAGCTCACCTGGGAGATCTACGCACCCAGGGACTCTGGACCCCTCAGGAGCGTCAACATCACATCAATTTCCTGGAACTCAGAGCCATGTTCTATGCTCTCAAGGCCTTCCAGCACCTTCTCTGCCCTCAGGTCCTTCTCCTGTGCACAGACAATCAAGTCGCCATGTACTACATAAACAAGCAAGGCGGCACCGGATCTCGCCTCCTTTGTCAGGAGGCTCTCAGCATCTGGACCTGGGCCAATGCCCGCAATCTCTTCCTCAAGGCTGTCTATATCCAGGGCGAACAGAACTCCCTGGCCGACAATCTCAGCCGCATCCTTCAACCTCACGAGTGGACTCTGGACCCTTCAACACTCCACTCCATCTTTGCTCGCTGGGGCACTCCGCAGGTGGACCTCTTTGCAGCGCCTCACAACCATCAGCTACCCCAGTTCTGTTCCAGACTCTTCTCTCCTCATCGTCTGACCCCAGATGCATTCCTGCTCGACTGGACGGATCGATTCCTCTATACCTTTCCTCCACTACCTCTGATGTTGCGGACGTTATCCAAACTCCGCAGGGACAGGGCCACTATGATTCTCATCGCTCCTCGGTGGCCTCGCCAACACTGGTTCTCCCTCCTGCTTCAGCTCAGCTCCAGGGAGCCCATTCCTCTTCCTGTGTTTCCTACTCTACTTACGCAGCAACGTCAGTCTCTACTGCATCCCAATCTGTCTTCGCTCCACCTGACAGCTTGGTTTCTCTCGGGCTGACCTCTCCAGAGAATCTGTCTCAGCCTGTCCGTCGCATTTTGGATGCCTCCAGGAAACCGGCCACCCTCCAATGTTACCATCAGAAGTGGACCAGGTTCTCCTCTTGGTGTCTACTGCATCATCACGATCCCACCTCATTAGCGGTGGAAACTGTACTGGACTATTTGCTCTCTCTGTCCGACGCTGGCCTCAAGTCTACCTCAATCAGAGTCCACCTCAGTGCCATCACTGCGTTTCATGAGCCTATCCTCGGAAAACCTCTCACGGCTCATCCTCTGGTTTCCCGGTTCATGAGAGGCCTCTTCAATGTCAAACCACCTCTGAAGCCTCCTCCTGTCATCTGGGACCTGAATGTGGTTTTATCAGCCCTCATGAAACCCCCTTTTGAGTCTCTTGCCACAACGTCGCTCAAACTTCTTACATGGAAGGTGCTTTTCCTCATTGCCATCACCTCTGCCAGGAGGGTTAGTGAGATGCATGCACTGGTCGCCGATCCACCGTTCACTGTTTTTCACCATGACAAGGTGGTTCTGCGTACCCATCCTAAATTCCTTCCCAAGGTGGTCTCGGCTTTTCACCTCAACCAGTCCATTGTGTTGTCTGTCTTTTTCCCTAAACCCCATTCTCATCCTGGGGAACAGGCGTTGCACACGCTGGATTGTAAGCGTGCCCTTGCATACTACCTTGACCGTACCAGGGCTCACCGCTCGTCCCCTCAGCTCTTTCTGACCTTCAATCCTAACCGTCTAGGTCGTCCTGTCTCTAAACGGACGCTTTCCAACTGGCTTGCTGCCTGTATTGCGTTCTGTTATGCTCGGGCCGGTCTCTCACTGGAAGGTGCTGTCACGGCCCACAGGGTCAGAGCTATGGCTGCTTCTGTGGCTTTCCTCCGTTCCACGCCCATCGAGGAAATCTGCAAGGCTGCCACTTGGTCCTCAGTTCACACGTTCACTACTCACTACTGTCTGGATGCCTTCTCCAGACGGGATGGACACTTCGGCCAATCTGTGTTACAAAATTTATTTTCCTAATGGCCAACCATCCCTCCTCCCTCTCTGTTAGCTTGGAGGTCACCCATGTGTTAAGAATATGCTGCCTGCTTGTCCTGGGATAAAGCACAGTTACTTACCGTAACAGGTATTATCCAGGGACAGCAGGCAGATATTCTTACGTCCCACCCTCCTCCCCGGGTTGGCTTCTTAGCTGGCTTATCTTAACTGGGGACCATGCTCTCCTCCGTCGGGCGGGAAGGCACTCGCGCATGCGCGGTGCGGTCAACTAGAACTTTCTAGTTAAAAAGGTCCGTACCGGGGCTCCGTCGGTGACGTCACCCATGCGTTAAGAATATCTGCCTGCTGTCCCTGGATAACACCTGTTACGGTAAGTAACTGTTCTAAACACCCCCAGTACTTTTCTTAATCCTCGTCCCTTTTTAAAACACCCCTGTCCTGTCCCATAGTGAAGATATAAATTTTTACCCCCCCACACTCCCCGGTTGGGTCTTTTAAAAACACCTCGAGTACCTTTTTCAACCCTCAGTCCTTTATAAAACACCCCCGCTCAGTTCCATCCCTCTTCAGATCTCCCCCATTGCCTGGTGGTCCAGCGGTGCACCGGCCAGCAAGCACGAGCCCTCCACCTGCCTGCCTGGGCCTGCACCGCCTCTTCCAGTCCTGTTCCTCACCTCCTTAAGTTTCTCCCATTGCCTGATGGTCCAGTGGTGTAAGGGCTGCCCTCTGAATGGTGCTTTCATTGTCAGCCGGCAGGTGCAAGCTTTCCGCCCGCCTGCCTTGGCCAACACCGTCCTCCGAATGGTGCCTTCAGTTCTCTCAAGAGGAGAGACTCGTGAGAACTGAAAGCACCATTCAGAGGGCGGCGCTGGCCCAGGCAGGTGGGCGGAAAGCTCGCGCCTGCAGTGCTGACACCACTGGACCACCAGGCAATGGGAGACGCTTAAGGAGGTGCGGAACATGATGGGAAGAGGCGGTGCAGGCCCAGGCAGGTGGGCGAAGGGCTTGTGCCTGCCGGCCGATGCACTGCTGGACCACCAGGCAATGGAGGAGATTTGAAGAGAGACGGGACTGGGCGGGGGGTGTTTTAAAAACCTATCAATAAACGATGGAAGATTTTTAAGGACGTGCGGGTTTAGATTTGCGAGGTCCATAAGGTCCGCGTTTTACCCCTTCCCAGTATATGCTGATGATATACAATTCTTTTTTCCTGTGGATATTGAGTTTCATGAGGGGGTGGAGAAATTAAAATGCTGTTGGGCTTAAATTCAGGATTAGATGACTATGAACAGTCTTGTCTTGAATCTTGCTAAAATAGAAGTGTTGATGTGGGGAGACAGCTAAGAATCAACCAGTATCTCTTGATTTAAGTGTCACTTTTGTCTTAATCTACCAACATTCTTACCTCAAATTTCTAACTTTAAGTAAATCAAGTTTTCTTATTGGACAATTGTGCACCATTTAGACATCTTTTTGTTCAAAATGTGGTATTTGATCAAAATGTGGTGTTATCATTAGTCAGTTCTAGACTAGACTATTGCAATATTACTTATGCTGGTCTTCCATCCTTGAAAAAGCTCAAACACTACAAAATACTGCTATTGGGCTTCTTTGTAAGGCTGGCCGTTATGACAAAGTTACTAGTCTCTTGAAATCACATCACTGTCTATCAGTGAAAAAAGAATTACTTATAAAATCCTGATAATAACCTTTGAATTAGTGTCTGATTACCTATCAACTGTTACTATCCCATATTGTCCCACCTGTGTTCTACATTCCCTGAGTGACCATCGCTTGGTACTGCCAGGTTCTAAACAAGCACAATTCGAGACGACTAGGCACAAAACATTCTATTTCTTTGTTCCATCAACTTGGAATAGTCTACCTCTCCCCATACGCTGTATCTCTTCTTTTAAGGACTTTAAGTCTGTGGTAAAGACATGGCTTTTTACACAGGCATTGGCTACATGATCTGACATGAGGAATGTGCTGGTGATGATTGGACTTTTTCAGTGATAACCCCTTGTGATAACAACCATCTGTGTTTCTCACAATCCAGTACTCTATTTCTTTTTGTTGTAAGTTTATCATATTCTGTATCTTTCCTATCAAACTACGAGGAGTTTCGTTCATTATTTATTTTAGCCTGTAAATCGCTTAGTTCTGCTTTGCCAGTTTAGCAGTATTGTAAATGCAAAATAAATATGATTTGGTTCAGTTTTTGGGCATGATCTTGCCCCATACGAGGCCAACTGGTGATTTTGGGAGAGGTACTGAATGCATAGTTAACTATGCCATTTCAGATTTTTAACTTGAGTGAGTCCTCATTTTCTTGACTTAAGATGTTGAGTAGACTGAAACATATGATTCTGTTGGCTGATTTTAAATCCATTGTACAGAGCTTGGTGTTATCAAAATTAGATTATTGTAATGCTTTGTATGTGGGTATTACTCAGTCTAGGTGTCAGGCATTTCAAATAGTATAAAATGCAGCAACCCGTATGATAGGAGGAATTAGTCATTATGAGCATATTACTCCAGTGTTGAAATCTTGTGTTGACTTCTAGTATGTTTCAGAATTGATTTCAAGCTGTTAATTTTGGTTTATAAATCATTATTTGGTCAACCACCTCTATATTTTTAACATATACTTAGGTTTTATCAGCCTCCCCAAGCCTTGTGCTTGAAAGGAAAACAGTTATTTTGTATGCCAGATAATTCACAGGTACATTATGAAATTACAAGGAATGCTGTGTTTTGATGAGAGGCTCAGTGTTATGGAACAATTTGGCTAACCAGTTGAGGAATATTACAGAGCTGTCTGTGTTAAAGAAACAGTTGAAAGCATATTTTTTTTATTCAAACACTTTTGTCATGAAAGAGATTGTGCTGTACTCTGTACATGTGTATGCATTTGAGTTTGTATTGTCAGATAATTGCAGTTTTTATGTATGTTTTATTTTAACCGGCTTAAAAATAAGCAGGCTAGAAATGTGATTGTATGTGATGATCTTAAAGTAGCCAAATAGGTTGAAAAGGTGACGCCAGAAGCTAGAAGGATGCTAGGGTGCATAGGAAAAGATATGGCCAGTAGGAAAAAGGAGGTATTGATGCCCCCTGTTTAAGACTTTGGTGGAACCTCATTTAGAATATTGTGTACAATTCTGGAGGCCGCACCTTCAAAAAGATATAAAAAGGATGGAGTTGGTCCAGAGGAAGGCTATTAAAATGGTGCATGGTCTTTGTCATAAGGCATATGGGGATTGACTTAAAGATCTCAATAAATATACTTTGGAGGAAAGACGGGAGAGTGGAGATATGATAGAGATGTTTAAATCTCAAAAATTCTCAAAAATGTTACTCACCAGCAGTGGGCCTAACCTAGAATATCCACATTACTTAAAAAGGGTGGAGAAAAAGCCTCAAGTACAGTGGAACCTTGGTTTACAAGCATAATTAGTTTCAGAAGCATGCTCGTAAACCAAATTGCTCATATATAAAAGTGAGTTTCCCCATAGGAAGTAAGGGAAACTCGCTTGATTGAGCTCCGAGAATCTTGGAAAGAGCAAGAACCAGAAGGCCTTGAGCATGGCGGGGGGTGCCAGTTCGCGCAGGGGGCGTGATGCTCATAAATCGAGTCAATTCTCGGTTTGCGAATCACGATTTGCAAAAATGTTTTGCTCGTCTTGCAAAACACTCGCAAACCGCGTTACTCGCAAACCGAGGTTTGACTATATAACTATTTTCACGCAGCAATCACAAGTGATTTCAAGCTGGTGTTCTAATTGTCATTGGCATAAAAAACTCAAACCCATATAAATGTTTGGATCTAACAAGGATATCCACCCACTACTGTGCACAGCAAAATTAACAAAAATAATGAAAAATATTAGAAAACATAATCATAAATTTAAAAATAGGAAAAATAGAACTTAGCTCAAATGTGAATTATCGCACGCTGCAGCTGTACTGCAGTCACTGCCGTTATCCAATTCTTATCGGCACTGCTTTTACTGCCTTCATTTATCTCTCATCGGCGTTGCTTCTACTACAAACTCCGCAGCGTGGCACTATCAAAAATTAGCTTAAGAGCTCGAAGAAATATCTCCGAAAAGGCCTTGTTTCCTGACACTTGGTTTCTTCAGGGATTCATATATTAATTCTTCATCCTGTCAAATTCCAGTTGGTCCAGGTGTCTGAGGCCCCTCCTATTGGAGGGGCCTTAAGTGCCTAGACCAGTCAGGGCCTTAAGCCCCTCCGTGGTATATCCCACAATGCAAGGGGAAGGCCCACCATTCAGTGGAGGCAGGCCTGCCAGCTGGAGGGAGTAAGCATCCAGCCGGTCAATGAAAAATAGGTACTGGTGGGGTTGGGATGGGGGCATGCCTTTGGGTGGGTTGTGGCAGGAGACGCTGGGCATCCCTCCTATCAGTGATCTTGGGAGTAGGGGCGTTTCAATAGGAGGGAGTAGGGAATGGTGCCTACATCCTGCCGGGGGATGTATTGGAATGGTGGCAGCAGGAGGAATTTGGCACTCTTCCTGCCGTGGACATTCAGGGGTAGGGGTGGGGGCTTCGGTGGTTCCAGCAGGAGGAGTGGGCATTCCTCCTGCTTGTCATCTTTGAGGGAAAGATAGACAGGTTCCCTACCGTGGCCACTAAACTTATCATGGGAAGGAGATTTCCTTGCTGCGACTGGCTCAGCAGCCTTGTCTATTTGAAATGTAGACCAGCATTTTGCTGGCCTATATTTTAGGTGCCTATCGCAGCCCTAGGGAGATGCCTAGGACCACCTAAGTTTGCCAAAGGCCACATCTGGGTGAAACCACACCACACACACCTTGAGTGAGTTTAGGTGGCCCTACGTGCCTTCCTAGGCTTGCGAAAACACCTACAACGTAGGCTGCCTGCCTTAAGTTGTTTGGTTTTTTTTAACGTGTGTCCTGATTGGCCGGTTAGACAACGTTAGGACACCTACCAATGCCTACAATCCGGACACCGTTTATAGAATTTCCCACTCAGAGTCTACTGCTGTGGGGAATGACCAGACAGTTTTAATGCTGTGTTTCCAGTGGCTAGTGGGAAACTGCCCGCTAAGCACTTGCTTTTGATAACATTAATAACCTCTAAAGCTACAGGGCAAAAGTTGTGCTTCCTGAGGGAAATAAATGGAAACCTGAAATAAAGCTGTGCCTGCAAAAGCAATGTAGTAATATGGAACTTTAAAGATAGTAAAGCCTGAATGGGATAGGGTAGGATTACTACAACTGATCATTTTGGGTGGTTTGATCCCAAATCACTGAGCTCTGGCTCTGCGCAAACTCAGTGGTTGTTTCAGGTACATTTGCAATAAACTGTATGAATTAAAGGGGTGGCAAAAGTAGAAAGTGTGTACTTGCCTTTGGCTGAAGATAGATTCTGGTCTGGACTGACAGAGTTAAGCCAAGATCAAAGCTTTGGTAATAATGTAAAGCAATTTGATAGAATAAAAGAGAAGCAGTTTTGATTTTGAGAATTTTGAAAGTGCTGGATTATTGGAGTGAACTGTGGCACCCAGTGGAACCTAGTTGCAGGGGAAAGTCCTGTATTTTTGTTGTTGAACCTGAACTGTTTTTGAAAGCACAATCTTGCCAATAATAAACATATTTGTTCCAGACAAAGTGTTTGTGACTGTGGAACTTAAACTTCTTACAGTACCCTATTCTCTACCACCTCCAAATATCAACTTGATTTGGCATATGTGCTGGGAAATGAAGGCTTATACTATGAACCAAGCCCACGCCTAGCCACAACATGGACATTCAATATGGTTGCTAGTACTGGTAGATCAGTACAATTATAATGCAGTTAGGTTGTAGTTACAAATATATGGTTATAAGTACAAGTAGATCATCAATGGCTCTTTGTTTTATCCCAGGAGTTACATTAGGCAGTTTAGAAATGGGCTTTTACAATTGCCATTCAGTTACTTCAGGGTTGGCTCCTTGTCTTGGTCCAGAAATGCTTTTAAAAGTTTTCTGAACCCGAGATAGTGGTCACAAGATTGTATAGTAAGCAGAGTTGGTTCTAGCATTTTGTTAATTGATATTGTATAGGCAAGGTAATTTGCCCTGGAGACTTTATATTGTTGCATGCTAGAAATTTTAAGTGGAATATATTTCTGGTTGAATATCTGTTGGAGACAGCCTGGAGTAGGGTGGCCAACTCTGTTAGGTAGGCAGAGGCATTCCCTTTTAGGATCTTAAAGGCAGTGATGCATAATTTAAACTTGATCCTTGCGGTTATGGGCAGCCAATCTAGTTTCATATAGTAGGGCTGTAAGTGTTCTGATTTCCATAATTCTTGTATGAGTTTTACCGCTGCATTTTGAACTAATCGAAGACGTGATGATAACGTTTTAGAGCAGAGAACCAGCTTTACATTACAGTAATCTAGTTGAGATAGGATTTTGTTGCATCTTAATTTTATCATCACAAGGAATTATTGTTTTATTATTGATTGTATGTGGCTTATCATGGAAAGGTCGTTATCAATTTCTACTCCTAAGATTCGGGATTGTAGTTCTAATGGAAAATCTGCATCGTCTACTATAATTCTTGGAGTGTAGTGTGGGTCAGTCGAGGGTCTTAACCAAAAGAATTTAGCTTGTTTTTATGTAGTTTGAGGCGGTGGGTTGAGGTCCAGTTTTCTAAGATGTGGACACATTTCTTGACCATGGTGAGGGAATTGACTAATGCAGTTGTTACAGATAGTATGATTGTTATTTCGTCCACATAGGTGAAATGTTTTATTTACGCAAGATCTAGTTTAGCTCCCAAGGATTTCATTAGGAGTTTGAACACTGCCGGTGAGAGAGGAGATACATGGGGGACCCTACTGGGAGGGTACCAGCTATTAGATAGAGCCATCCTCGTCACTCTTTAATATTTATGATAAATATATGAATACAAGAACACAATAGCAGGTGGGAGTTATCTCTGATACATAAACTGATTTCATATGTGTAACGCAACGGGATATCAGATATGACCTATGAGTAGTAGCACTCTTCGGTTTGTGTTTATGTCATTTCCTCATTCATCCCTGCATAATGCATTTTTTTATGTTTTATATATAATGCTTTTTTTGGTGATTTTCTTATTCTTTTATACTTAAGGAGTGAATTAAATAATTTAAATAGGTTAAATGAACTTAGCTTCATAGCGAACATGCTTCAACTTTAGAATGAAGCTCCCCAGTGCCAACGCATTTCGCACATCTTTATCAAGGCTGGGGATCTAAAAAACGAAACAGGCAACAAGCACTGATTAGAATAACTTATCTCTATAATTTAGACATAACCCATCAAATTTAACATACCTCAAAGATTTACACACACTACTTGTCAAGCCGACGGCATTCAGAAAAGAACCCGGGGCTTGCACACCTCCCATTAAATACACCCCCTCCCTGACATCATATCCTGCAGGCATGAGCAGAAAACCAGCAGGCTGAAAAAACCAGCTAAAAGGAGCAGCTACCAAAAGATCTGCTCAATAGGCAGCAACTAAACAAAGAAACAGGATCAGGAACATGGACTTTAAATGTCAACCTGAGCCAGCCAATCAGATGTTTCATTGAGCCCCTCTGGAGCCATTGAGTTTAAAGTAAACATCCATCTGAGTTCTTTTAAATTAAGATTCCTATCAAAATTACCTCCCTCCCACCCAACAGAAATACTATCAAGAACTCTCCATTTTAAATCACTTAAAGTGTGACCACATATCTGCCAGTGTCGAACCAAGGGGGAAGCTTCATTGTGAGTATGCACTCGTGATTTGTGCTCAGTCAAGCGTGTCCTAATTGCTCTCTTAGTTCTACCTATATATAACTTAGGACAAGGGCACTGTATAAGGTAGATAACATGATCTGAGTCACAAATAGTTTGAGTTCTGGATCGGTAGATGACCCCAGTGGAAGGATGGATCCACGATTCACCAGCCATGGTGTACGCACACCACTGGCAACGGCCACATGGGAGATGACATCCTACCGATCTAGAACCAATGTCCTTTAATTTGTTATGATTAACTATTTTTCGTATATTTTTCTTCCTTTTAAATGAAAAGATGGGGCGCTCCTCCAAGGTAGGGTTGGCTAATCTGGCTATGTGCCAGTATTTCATGATTATCTGAGTAGTAGTGTGGGCAAGAGGGGAGTACTACTGAACAAAGGCAATCCCTTCAGTGGAGTCATGATCTTTTTTCTTTTCCTGAAGGAGCCAGTCACGATGGGCATATTTGGCTCGGGTATAGGCTCTTTTTATAACCTCCCGGGGATACCCCCATTGATAAAATCGTTTTTTCATTACTTTGGCTTGAATCCGGAATTCATCCATAGAGTGACATATTCGATGTAGCCGTAAGAACTGACTAATAGGGAGACTCCTTCTGAGACCTATAGGATGAAAACTATGATAACGAAGAAAACTGTTCCTGTCCGTAGGTTTTCTATATAAAGTAGTCAGCAGTCTATCTTGCTCCTTCAATATCTTAATATCCAAAAAGGAAATTTCTTGAGTGGCTATGGTGGCAGTGAACTGGACATTGGTTCTAGATCGGTAGGATGTCATCTCCCATGTGGCCGTTGCCAGTGGTGTGCCTACACCATGGCTGGTGAATCGTGGATCCATCCTTCCACCGGGGTCATCTACCGATCCAGAACTCAAACTACTTGTGACTCAGATGATGTTATCTACCTTATACAGTGCCCTTGTCCTAAGTTATATATAGGTAGAACTAAGAGAGTGATTAGGAAATGCTTGACTGAGCACAAATCACGAGTGCATACTCACAATGAAGCTTCCCCCTTGGTTCAACACTGGCAGCTATGTGGAGTAGCTCTCTATGTAAAGATCAATATCCAAGCGACCGAAATGCAAGGGACCTGGGGAGAGGAAGAAGCGATATGGATTGCTCTGAAAAGAGAAGATGGAACTTCTATCTACATGGGTGTAGTCTACAGACCTCCGACTCAATCGCAGCAAATTGATAAGGATCTGATTGTGGATATCCAAAAGTTTGGAAGGAAAGAGGAGGTTCTGCTGTTGGGAGATTTCAACCTGCCGGATGCGGACTGGAATGTTCCGTCTGCGGAATCGGAAAGAAGTAGGGAGATTGTGGATGCCTTTCAAGAGGCTCTGCTCAGACAAATGGTGACGGAACCCACAAGGGAAAAAGCGATATTGGATCTGGTCCTCACAAATGGAGAGAGTATCTCTAATGTTCGAGTGGGTGCTCACCTGGGTAGTAGCGATCATCAAACGGTTTGGTTTGATATAACGGCTAAAGTGGAGAGCGGCCGCACGATACTTAAAGTCCTAGATTTCAAACGTACGGACTTTAATGCAATGGGAAAGTACCTGAAGAAAGAGCTGTTAGGATGGGAGGACATAAGAGAAGTGGAAAGACAGTGGTCTAAGCTGAAAGGAGCGATAAAAATGGCTACGGACCTTTATGTGAAGAAAATCAATAAAAACAAGGGAAAAAGGAAGCCGATATGGTTCTCCAACCTAGTGGCTGAGAAAATAAAGGCGAAAGAGTTGGCGTTCATGAAATATAAAAAAACCCAAGAAGAGGAGAGCAGAAAGGACTACAGGGTGAAATTGAAAGAAGCCAAGAGAGAAATACGTTTGGCGAAGGCACAGGCGGAAGAACAAATGGCTAAAAATGTAAAAAAGGGAGATAAAAATTTTTTCAGATATATTAGTGAAAGGAGGAAGATAAAAAATGGAATTGCTAGGCTAAAAGATGCTGGGAACAAATATGTGGAGAGTGATGAGGAGAAAGCAAATGTGCTAAACAAATACTTCTGTTCTGTGTTCACAGAAGAAAATCCTGGAGAAAGACCGAGATTGTCCGACAAAGTTACACGAGAAAATGGAGTAGATTCTGCGCCGTTCACGGAGGAGGGTGTTTATGAGCAACTTGAAAAACTGAAGGTGGACAAAGCGATGGGACCAGACGGGATCCATCCCAGGATACTAAGGGAACTCAGAGAGGTTCTGGCGAGTCCTATTAAAGACTTGTTCAACAAATCTCTGGAGACGGGAGTGATTCCTGGGGATTGGAGGAGAGCGGATGTGGTCCCTATTCATAAAAGTGGTCACAAGGATGAAGCAGGAAACTACAGGCCGGTGAGCCTCACTTCAGTTGTTGGAAAAATAATGGAAGTGTTGCTGAAAGAAAGGATAGTATATTTTCTTGAATCTAATGGGTTACAGGATCCGAGGCAACATGGCTTTACAAAAGGTAAATCGTGCCAAACGAACCTGATTGAATTTTTTGATTGGGTGACCAGAGAGCTGGATCGAGGACATATGCTAGATGTAATTTACTTGGATTTCAGCAAAGCTTTTGATACAGTTCCTCATAGGAGGCTGTTGAACAAACTTGAAGGGCTGAAGTTAGGACCCAAAGTGGTGAACTGGGTCAGAAACTGGCTGTCGGACAGACGCCAGAGGGTGGTGGTTAATGGAAGTCGCTCGAAGGAAGGAAAGGTGACTAGTGGAGTCCCTCAGGGTTCGGTGCTGGGGCCAATCCTGTTCAATATGTATGTAAGTGACATTGCTGAAGGGTTAGAAGGAAAAGTGTGCCTTTTTGCAGATGATACCAAGATTTGTAACAGAGTAGACACCGAAGAGGGAGTGGAAAATATGAAAAAGGATCTGCAAAAGTTAGAGGAATGGTCTAATGCCTGGCAACTAAAATTCAATGCAAAGAAATGCAGAGTAATGCATTTGGGGATTAATAATAGGAAGGAACCGTATATGCTGGGAGGAGAGAAGCTGATATGCACGGACGGGGAGAGGGACCTTGGGGTGATAGTGTCCGAAGATCTAAAGGCGAAAAAACAGTGTGACAAGGCAGTGGCTGCTGCCAGAAGGATTCTGGGCTGTATAAAGAGAGGCGTAGTCAGTAGAAGGAAGAAGGTGTTGATGCCCCTGTACAGGTCATTGGTGAGGCCCCACTTGGAGTATTGTGTTCAGTTTTGGAGACCGTATCTGGCGAAAGACGTAAGAAGACTTGAGGTGGTCCAGAGGAGGGCGACAAAAATGATAGGAGGCTTGCGCCAGAAGACGTATGAGGAGAGACTGGAAGCCCTGAATATGTATACCCTAGAGGAAAGGAGAGACAGGGGAGATATGATTCAGACGTTCAAATACTTAAAGGGTATTAACGTAGAACAAAATCTTTTCCAGAGAAAGGAAAATGGTAAAACCAGAGGACATAATTTGAGGTTGAGGGGTGGTAGATTCAGGGGCAATGTTAGGAAATTCTACTTTACGGAGAGGGTGGTGGATGCCTGGAATGCGCTCCTGAGAGAGGTGGTGGAGAGTAAAACTGTGACTGAGTTCAAAGAAGCGTGGGATGAACACAGAAGATTTAGAATCAGAAAATAATATTAAAGATTGAACTAGGCCAGTTACTGGGCAGACTTGTACGGTCTGTGTCTGTGCATGGCCGTTTGGAGGAGGATGGGCAGGGGAGGGCTTCAATGGCTGGGAGGGTGTAGATGGGCTGGAGTAAGTCTTAACAGAGATTTCGGCAGTTGGAACCCAAGCACAGTACCGGGAAAAGCTTTGGATTCTCGCCCAGAAATAGCTAAGAAGAAAAAAAAAAAAAAAAAAAAAAAAATTTAAATTGAATCAGGTTGGGCAGACTGGATGGACCATTCGGGTCTTTATCTGCCATCATCTACTATGTTACTATGTTACTATGTCACACTTTAAGTGATTTAAAATGGAGAGTTCTTGATAGTATTTCTGTTGGGTGGGAGGGAGGTAATTTTGATAGGCATCTTAATTTAAAAGAACTCAGATGGATGTTTACTTTAAACTCAATGGCTCCAGAGGGGCTCAATGAAACATCTGATTGGCTGGCTCAGGTTGACATTTAAAGTCCATGTTCCTGATCCTGTTCCTTTGTTTAGTTGCTGCCTATTGAGCAGATCTTTTGGTAGCTGCTCCTTTTAGCCGTTTTTTTCAGCCTGATGGTTTTCTGCTCACGCCTGCAGGATATGATGTCAGGGAGGGGGTGTATTTAATGGGAGGTGTGCAAGCCCCGGGTTCTTTTCTGAATGCCGTCGGCTTGACAAGTAGTGTGTGTAAATCTTTGAGGTATGTTAAATTTGATGGTTTATGTCTGAATTATAGAGATAAGTTATTCTAATCAGTGCTTGTTGCCTGTTTCGTTTTTTAGATCCCCAGCCTTGATAAAGATGTGCGAAACGTGTTGGCACTGGGGAGCTTCATTCTAAAGTTGAAGCATGTTCGCTATGAAGCTAAGTTCATTTAACCTATTTAAATTATTTAATTCACTCCTTAAGTATAAAAGAATAAGAAAATCACAAAAAAAAGCATTATATATAAAACATAAAAAAATGCATTACGCAGGGATGAATGAGGAAATGACATAAACACAAACCGAAGAGTGCTACTACTCGTAGGTCATATCTGATATCCCATTGCGTTACGCTTATGAAATCAGTTTATGTATCAGAGATAACTCCCACGAGCTATTAGATAGGTCACCATCCTTATGTACAGCATTGTGCTGTATGATTAGGAAGCCTTGGAACCAGGAGAGGACCAGGTCACTAAATCCAAAAATCAATGAAGATCTGATGATGGTAAATTAAAATCTTTTCAGCAGTTACAAACATTTACTCCCTGCCTGAATCTTATTATTATGCTTATCTTCAACTTCATCACTATGTTAACAGTCTTGAGTGGCCACATGTATGCGACAGTCCAGTACACACTTAGGGCCAGATTCTCTAAAGTCACCCTGCATTTAATGATGGCACTAAATCATCATTAAATGCACAACCCCACCAGCCCAGGACCCCTGACCCACATAATCCCCCAAAAAATCATCAGAAAGGATGCCCACCTCCTCTTGCCACAGGATTGGGACCCCCCTTGATGTCGCTAGGAGAGACCCCCCACCCAACACTGCAGTGCCTTTTCTTCAAGTTGGCAGGAGGGATACCGACTCCCTCCTGCCACAGGACTGGGACATCCCCCCAGTTGCCACCGGGACAGAACCCTACCAATGCTGCCGGAACAGACCCCTCCAACAGCCCAGTGCCTCTTTTCCAAGTCGGTATGAGGAATGCCTACTCCCTCTCACTTAGGGGAACCTCTCCACTGGCATGGAATCCCGACACCCCCCCCCCTACAGCCCTATATCTTTTGGTTGAAAATCCGGCAGGAGGGATGTTCACAGCAATGACTTCCCTCTAGGCGGGCAGCTACTGAATGAAGAGTTCCATGGTAGACTGATGGCAGAAGTCTCATCTGGTGGATGCTGTGCCACGGCTGCCGGAACCTTTAAAATAACAGCGATCCAGGGGGGCAGGTGTGGGGAAGTCCGGAGCTGATGAAGTCGTGCCGCAGGGTCCTGCTGGGGGAGGGGGAAAAGAAAAACATACACTGCACGTCATGGGTTGGAGGTAGGGAATTGGGAAGACAGGGAGAACAGATGCTGCATGGGCTGGGGGTGGGTGGAAAGGCAGGGAAGAGCAGATGTTATTTAGGCTGAAAGGGGATTGGGAAGACAGATGCATGGGTTGGAGGGAGACAGGGAAGGACAGATGCTGCACGGGCTGGGAGGAGGTTGGGAAGGACAGATGCTGCATGGGCTGGAAGGGGAAAGAGATGCCAGACCAGAGAAAGGAAGGAGAGAGGAAAGAGATACCAGACTGTGGGAAGGAGAGGAGAGAGATGTTAGACCATGGGAAGAGGGAGGGAAGGAGAGAGAGATGCCAGACCATGGGAGAGGAGAAAGATGCCAGACCATATGAGGGGGTAAGGGGGAAGACAGATGTCAGACCACTGGAGAGAGAGGGAAGAGATGATGCACAGGGATGGAGGGGAAGGGGGAGAGAGAGGGAGGAGATGGTGCACAGCAATGGGTGTGGCAGGGAAGAGAGATAGAAGAAATGCTTCTTATGGGATAGATGGGAATAGGAGAGAAGAAAATAGAGAGAAAATGTTACACAAGGATAGATGGGAAGGGAAGACATTGGAAAAGTAGATTTTGAGAAGAAAGCAGAAAAATGTAAGAAAGTTGGATGGTAAAAGTTAATGTCAAAGATGAATATAGGGCAGAAAGTGGAGGAGGAGAGAACACCAGCAAATGAATAAGAAGGCCATGGAAACACAAGAACACAGAAAGAAAGAAGTGCAACCAGAGATTGGGAAAAGATGATTAGATCACCAGACAACAAAGGTAGCGAATATGATTTTATTTTCAATTTACTGATTGAAATGTGTTAGTTTTGAGAATTTATATGTGCTGTCTATATTTTGCACTGTTCAGGAAGAAATTAATTTATTTCTATTTCTCAGATGTTGTTATGCATGTAGAGTCTGGCATCTTAGGGTTTCGTTTGTGTATACAGTGGTACCTCGGTTTACGAGTGCACCGGTTTGCGAGTGTTTTGCAAGACGAGCAAAACATTCGCAAATTTGGTGCCTCGTAAACCGAGCTTGCCTCGCTGTACGAGCGCCCCCTCCCGAGAACCGGCACCCTCCCTCCCGCGATCCGGCACCCCTCCCCGCCGCCATCATGCACCCCCCCCGCCGCCATCGGGTACCCCCCGCCGCCACCTGAGATCCCCCAACCCACCCGAACCCTCTTCTTACTTCCCTCCGCATCGGCATCGCCGGCATCAGCATGTCCTATGCCCGAAAATCTTCTTCCTGTGCCGGGCCTTGAGCATGCGCGCATGCTCAAGGCCCGGCACAGGTGGATTACGAGCATGCTCCTGGAACGGATTATGCTCGTAATCCAAGGTACCACTGTATTAGTACTTTTAGTTTGTGATCCTGTGTTTGCATAGTGGTTATTATCTGTGTTCTGCATGTGTGACTGAGGCTAGGTGTTCTGGTAGGAATGAATGTAGTTTAATTTTGTATTTAACCATTATGTGCTGTTAATAAGATTATATTGCATGTATATATGAAAATTAATGGAAAAAAATGGTATTACAATTAATACTATCATTATTATGGGGGTGGGATCAGGGGTGGAGCTTGTGTTGTGTCTGGGTGGAGCTTTTGGGCCTCCCCAAACAAAAAAGTGTTCTACTGCCTATGAGTCAAACTGCAGTTATTTTACCCTTTCAATTTACCCTTTTAATCAGCTATAGTTGTTTAATTGACAGGTAGCTGAACTATAGAGCAGTTTCTTTTTCTTTCCTAACAGGTAAACATACTGTAAATGTTGACCCTACCTTGCTTACTAGTTTTTATAAAGATTTTTCTATTCTTTTTTAGAGACTAAACTGTACTTTAAACAAAATGTTATACACTAAATAGAGGCTTTCCTCAAATGATATCTGTGCTCTAAACTGATGCTATCTTATGCTCTAAAATGCAACCTAAAATACGAATCTAGACTCTCAAACACTTTATATCAAACTAACAGAGACTGAATGTATCCACCACTTTTTCTTTGAAGAAATATTACTTTATACGAGTATTATTCTTGAATCTATTCTTCTGAGATGAGTGTCATGACCCTTTGTTCTAGAATTTCTTTTTCATTGAAAAAAAATATTGGCTTCTTCTGCATTATTAATATTTTTGAGGTATCTCAGTGTCTCTAATATAATTTCTTGTCTCTCCACTCTTTTAGTATATACATATTTAAGCCATTAAGCCTCATTTCACAAGGCCGGTATTGCAGATTCTGCATCCTGGTTGTAGCCTGTCTCTAGGTTGCCTTTAAACTTTCTGTGTTCTTCTGGTGATAAATACAGTATGTTTTGATAAATATTAATCATGAAATTGTGCTTCCATACTTATGCCTATGGCATACTATTTCCAGAGAAAATGAATTTCAATCCTTGTAACTTACAAAGGCCCTAAAATGTTATCCGACAAGAAAATGAAAAATAAAATAGTAATGATATAGTAAAAATGCTGTTCTCCCAAGTTGTGCACGGGTAGAGCCCGTAGTATCCTTTTTTTGAAGGCACATTGTTCTCAGTGCTAATATTATTCTGACTTTCTCCTCCTTTGTGGCACATAAGTATATCCGTTACCTATTTAATTGTGTAGGCTACACAAACATCTGGTTAGTACATGTGCTTGTCTGTCCTTGCAGCATGGAAATCCATCTTTACCATGCCATCCATCCCAAGCCGTCTTTTACCAATGTCATGCACTGTGGCTGCACACCACCACTACAACACCCTCTACAGGCTGCCCTGTTTCCTGCTCTCTTAGCCAGAACCTGCTATACAGAACAGCCCATAATGGGGGCAACTATCACTCAGAGAGCTGAACCTGAGGAAAGTGGAAGGGGGAGAAGAGTCACAGCATGATTGTGGGCGGGGAAAAAGAGGAAGGAGGAGGACTGGGAAGGAATTAGAGATAGAAGGAGTAAAAGTAGAAAGAAAGACTTGTGTAATCAGAGGAAGGAAGGGTGAAAAGAAGCAGAGAGATAACAAGTACAGTAGAGGAGAACCTATAAGCTAAATATAGGTTAAAATTATTCCCTGGTCCATTCAGCTTTCTAGAGAATATCTTCATGTTGCTGCTATTTCTTCAGACTGGGTCTATGGTAGCTCACTGTGGAGAGATTTTTTTTTTTTATTTTGTAGCTTTCTAAAGATTGAATACTCTTTATAAAGTAGTTTACTTACTTGAACCTTCTCAACAGTGTTTGACTCGGTATGAAAGCTTACAATAAAAAAACCCTGATCTGTAGCAAATCCTATGTAGATAGATCTGTGCCTGTATGTTTTTTGCTCCTTGGAACGGCTTTAGACAGAGATGGCATCCAGCTAAATAACACTATACAGTATATTTAAACAGCTTACTTTTTATCTTGGTGTCTGCTTGTTTTGGGTTTGCTTTTTTTTAAAGCAGGCGTTCTGATTGCCTGTTCTATGTCTTTATATGGTATGATAGCTGTTTGGATCTGCTTTTAGAAATATCCCTCTTTGATAGTTGACCTAACCTTTTCCTGCCAGTTAGTTATCTTCTCTCAGAAAATGCTTTTAACAACTACCGTATTCAGAACACATACAGTACTATATCATAATAAGATATCTTTGGAGAGTAAATACAAAAGTCATTTTTTTCAGTTCTAGGTACTCTTTCCTTGAGAAGATAATGTACATTTTTCTACATAAAATGTGTTAGTCGTCCTTCCTTTATGCAAATTTATGGAGTAATTTTGTAAATTATTTTGTAAGTAAATCCTGTTTTACCCATGGTAAAGAGCCTTTATAGTTTATTTTGTTTAATTATTTATTTATTTAATTTAATTACATAACATAACAATATCATGGGTTAAAACAGATGCATACAATGTGTTCCGTGACTCTTTAGTACACTGTTTACAAGAATACCAGAGCCTAAACAAAAAGAAAATAAATCCTCCCTCCCCCCTACATTAGAGAGTTGCGCGTGGACAGAAATCCCGTCTGTCCCCACCAGTATGCCATCTGTTCCCGCCCGTCCCTGCCAGAATCCCCTCTGTCCCCACCTGACCCTGCGAGGAATCTCCTCTATTCCTGCTCATCCCCCCCTTTAAAAAACAGCAATGACTTCTGACAGTTTTGATATTTTTTTTAAGTCTTAGTTTATTTAAACCAACAATAAAATACAATATAAACAAATAACATTGAACAGAAATAAGAGATGCATACATCACTGGAAAGAATTAGAATAGACATTAGGTCATGTGACTGTAGGGTTGACCACTTCTTTTTAAAAGAAATAAAAGAATTGGATTTTTTGGCAATATAAAGCTCATATCAGTAGAGTAAACAAATCTGGTTCCACCATCTGGCATAGGTAACTTTGAGAGGTCCTTCCAAGATCCACAAATGGTTTTTAATTCATCAATGAATAAAGAATCAAACAATACAGCATCAAAATCATTTAAAGCAGAATTGAGAGAGGTACTTTTCAGGACAATGGTTGCATAAGAAAAATGTGCCAGAACTGAACTGGAAACCCCAAAACAAACTCGGCAAGTACTTCATTTTGTACTAAACACAATTGGTGGCATAACCATGAGAGGGGGCTGGGCCTCCCACTTTGAGCTTAGCCCCCCTCAAAATGAGCATCTCTCTTGCTGTAGCTGGTGGGACATTTTGTTTTTCCATCATCTTGGTCCCAGTTTCTGGTTTTGTCTATCTTCTACCAATTCTCTTTCCAGGCCTTGGGATCCCCAGTTCCATCCCCGTGGGAGTCCTGTAAGCCTGTGGGGGATCCCTGTGGGAGTCCCGTAGACCTGTGGGGGATCCCTTTGGGAGTCCTGTAGGCCTGGGGGGGGATCTCTGCGAGAGTCCCAGAGGACCTGTGAGATTCCCACAATCCCCGTTCCTGTGCAGATCTCTACCCTACATTAGCCCCTCCCCTCCCCCACTTAGAAGTTCTATAAGAACACCAGAGCCAAGTAAGAACTGAAGACTATATAGTGAAAGGGGACATTCTGCTGATGTTCATTGCTGGACCTTCCACTCTCTTCTTCCATTTTCAATAAAGGTCTCAGATGTTGGCAAAATGAAGAAGACTATTCCGCTACAGTGCAGTTGAGCTTGCACATTAAATATTTTTGCAAGGACTTGATGAATAGAAGGTACCTCAGGTTTCTACCAGTCCAATGCCAGAAGATGGCTGCGGTCACACTTGCAATAAACTTCTGAAGTTTAGCTGGATAACCCTCTGGCCAATATTAAACAAGAGATCAAGTAACAGATCTATTAAAGCAAATATACTTCTCCCTCGGTATTCACGGGGGATAGGGGCAGAGCCTGACGGTGAATTGAAAAAAACCGCGAATATCTTCTCATCTGGCTCTGACCCACCCCCGCCTCCCTCCCGCCTTCCCTCGGCATCTTGGCCTTACCTGGTGGTCTAGCAGGCTTTCTGGGCAGGAGCGATCTTCCTATGCTCCTGCCCCGTGCAGATCGCCAATAGGAAATGACTGCCATGAGTTCCCGTAGTCTCTTGAGACTAAGACGGGAGCTCATGGCAGCCATTTCCTATTGGCTATCTACATGGGGCAGGAGCGTAGGAAGATCGCTCCTGCCCCAAAAGCCCGCTAGACCACCAGGTAAGGCCAGGATGTCGGGAGGAAAGCTGGAGTGAGGCAGGAACATGCTAAACTATGGGGGGTTTCCCCCTCCCCCCCAAAAATCACAAATATGTGAAATTGCGAATGTCGAAACCGCGAATGGGGAGGGGGAAGTGTAAAACAGCATTTTCCTGTATTATGTATCAAACATTGACCCCAATCTATGTAGCAGATCCAACACAGTCTGTTTGCCTCAGGGATTACATTTGATACCCAGTGGATGGTACTCTTGTAACATCAGAGATGTATCAGATAAAAATTTGTATCTCTCCCGCAGATTGTATATATGCATTAAGTCAGTTGGAGGATACCTCTGGGTATGTTCAGTTGGATTCAGACTCTTCGGGAGACATTTTTGCAGTGTTGCTTAATATTTTGAATGAAGGCAAAGGATCGGGTTTTCTGACTTTTTCAGAGTATAAATTTTTTGCATTTCAAAATTTCAAAGTGCCGATAATATATTTTTTCCTCAAAATACATAAAGATTTGCACAACCCCCCAGGCAGCCCCATTGTGTTAGCTAGGAGCTCATTGTTGGAAAGGGTGTGCAAATATATTGACATGTTCTAGTCTCCTCTTATTCCAGTCATTCCATTGTTTATGCAAGACCATGACTCATTTTTTGAAATGTTTAGAATCTCAGTTGGGGAGTTTTAATGTTATTTTCATGGTCACCTTGGATGCATGCTCCTTGTATACGTGCATCCCACAAGAGGAGGCCATTCAGGTGGTGAAAAAAGTTTTGTCAGATAGTATGTTCTCATTTAGTGCCTACAGAATTTCTTGTGAAATTGACATCTCTGGCCATGTCGAAAAATGATTTTTTTGTTTGACGGCAAGTTTTTCCAGCAGAAATCATTTGCCCCCTCTGTAGTGAATTTAGGTTTGAGAAACAGTGGGTTTACAGTTCAATTTATTTCCAGCATGTGAGTCTATTGAAGAGGTTTATCGATAATGTCTTCTTTCTGTGGGATTCTACAAGAGAGGGATTGGAAGATTTTTTGACTTACCTTAATGGGCGTCATTCCTCTATCCAGTTTGATATGAAGGCCCATTATATTGAAATAGTGTTTTTGGATGTGAAGATTATAAGACAGCAGATGTGAAGTTTATAAGACAGCAGCAGAAGTTTTTTTTTACTACTGTTTTTTGAAACCATCTGATTGTAACACTTTATTGGATTATATGAGCATGCATCTGTGCATTTTGAATAACAATTTGCCAATATCCCAATTTTTTTAGATATTGTCGGATTTGCCAATCGACAGAGGCATTTGTTAATTAAGCTGAACCTTTGACGAAGTGATATTATGAAAGAAGAGTTCCTCGCTATCCTTCTGCTATCTGATTGCCCGGCATAGCTTTGTGTTGTCTGCAAACTTGATGATCTCACTGGATGTTTCTTCTTCTAGGTCATTGATGAAAATATTAAATAAGATGGGCCTAAGTACCGACCCTGGGGCACACCGCTAGTCACTTTCTCCCAGTCTGAGAATTTCCCATTTATGCCCACTCTCTGCTTTCTGTTCTCCAGCCATTTGCCTATCCATCTTAGTATATCTCTCTCTATTCCATGGCTTTGTAGTTTCCTGAGAAGTCTTTCATGTGGAACCTTGTCGAACACTTTCTGGAAGTCCAAGTATATTATGCCCACCGGTTCTCCACTATCAATTTGTTTGTTCACAGTCTCAAAAAATTGAAGTAAATTCATCAAACATGATTTCCCTTTCCTGAAGCCATGTTGACTGACTCTCATCAGGTCGTGTGTATCCAAGTGCCAGACTATGCTATCTTTAATCAGTGCTTCAACCATCTTTCCAAGGACAGACATAAAACTCACAGGTCTGTAGTTGCCCTGTTCTCCTCTTGATCCTTTTTGAAAATTGGTGTGACGTTCGCTATCTTCCAATCGTCCGGTATCTGTCCAGTTCTAATTGACAGGTTGGCAAGTTTTTGCAAAAGCTCTCTGATTTTAACCTTCAGTTCTTTTAAGACTCTCGGGTGAATTCCATCAGGTCCAGGGGATTTGTCACTTTTAGGATTGTCGATCTGGTAGTATATCTGGTCCAAGTCCACTTCTACTGTGTTGAGGCTGTCCTCTATTACTCCTTTGAACACTTTCACTGCTTCTGGTATTGTTGCGGCGTCCTCCTTCGTAAAGACAGACGCATAGAAAGAATTTAGTCTGTCTGCAATTTGTTTGTCTTCCTTGATGTACCCTTTTCTTCCCTGGTCATCCAGTGGTCCCATCGCCTCTTTTGTAGGAATTTTTGGCCTCTTGCGCTATTTTCTCCTCATAGTCCTTTTTGGCATCCCTCACCGCCTTGTGACATTTCTTCTGATTATCTTTGTGTTTGTTCCAAGCTTCAGTTGTTTTCGTGGACCACTTCCTCTGCAATGGAGTCCATTGGCCTTGGCTTGGATGCCCAAGATAATGTCCTGTCTAGCCATAGAGACTGGCGTCTATCGTCAGAATCGCCCAAGCAGAGATGTGGAGCAATACACATCTCGCCAGGGACTCCGGTTGCAGCCACCATTGCAAGCTTCGTCAAGCTTCCACTGTTCAAGCCAGTGGCTTTTGGAGTGAATCCATCTGTGGAGACCAGCGGGACAACAGTGCATTTGAAGGGGACGCATATGAGCTTTCGCCCAAGGAAGCACTTCTGTGGTTGCTGTCATCGAACCTAGTACCTGGAGATAGTACAACGCCATTGGAGCTGGCATTGTCAAGAAGTCTGTGATCTGTTTTATAAGTTTGTTTGCATGGCACAGGAAGAAAGACACAGCCTTCTGTCGTTTTGAAGCATATTCCCAGATATTCCAAGTTCTGAACTGGTTCAAAGTGACTCTTTTAGAAGTCAGCAATCCAACACTCCAGCGGCTGAACCACTTGAGTCATTGCCCTCTCTCCTTCCGTTTTGGATGGCGTTCTGATCAGCCAATCATCTAAGTAAGGATGCACTTGAATTCCCATTTTTCTAAGATGGGTTGCCACCACCAACCCCGTTGCCTTAGTGAAGGTACATGGCGCCATTGGCAGTCCAAAAGGGGAGTGCAAAAAACTGGAAGTGTTGCCTCAGAACATGGAATCTTAAAAACCTTCTGTATTTCAGATAAATTGAAATGGGGAGGTAGGCCTCTGTCACATTCAAGGATGCCAGAAATTCCCTTGGTGTGACAGCCACAATGACTGACCAAACAGTCTCCATGCAGAACCGCGGCATCTTCAAGACTGCATTGACTTCATATCCAGGATTGGCTTCCAGTCTTCGTAGACTTTTTTAGACACTATAAAGCAGGGGTGCCCAACACGTCGATCGCGATCGACCAGTAGCTCAGGAAGGCAACGCGAGTCGATCTACCGGGCCAATCAGCCTTCCTCTCCAGTGTTCTCTCTAGGGCCTTTTAGCTGGGCGGTTCGCCCAGCTGTCATCTGCTGCTGCCGCCGCTGCTGAACATTAAAAAAAAACAAAAAAAACCGGCTTGGAGATTTCAGCCCGTAGCGAACTTATGCTCTGTGGCTCTAACGTGTGCGTGCCAGCTTCCCTTCTCTTCCCTCCGAAACCAGAAGTTATGTCCAGGGGGGGGAGAAGGGAAGCCGGCACGCACATGTTGAGAGCCCTGAAGCAAGCGTTCGCTATGGGCTAAGGCGGGAGACAGGTTAGTGAAGCATTTGCTCTTCTTGCTGTCGGGTCCTGCCTACTTTCTGTTTCTGCGAAGGCAGGACCCAGCAGCATTTCCCCCAATAGGTCGATTGCGATCTTGGGCCAATCAGCCTTCCTCTTCCCGACGGCAGAATTGACGTCGGGGAGCGGAATGCTGGTCGGCCGAAGCAGGGAGAGCTTGGGGCAGCGTCGGCTTTCAGGCCTGTTATTGGTGGCGGTTTGGGTCCTGGTCCCCGATGGCAGTGGCTTGGGGGAGGGCAGGGAGAAAGAAAGAAAAAGGGCAGGCAGGGAGACAGAAGGAAAGAAGAGAAACAGAAAAAAAAGAAAGGGAGGCAGAGAGAAAGAAAGGGCAGGGAGAGAGGAAGGAAATGTTGGGGGAGGGAACGAGGTCTGGAGGAGAGGAAGCATACAGGCTAAAAGAAGGGAAGAAAGATTGGATGCACAGTCAGAAGAAGAAAGTGCAACCAGAGACTCATGAAATCACCAGACAACTTAGGAAAAATGATTTTATTTTAAATTTAGTGATCAAAATGTGTCTGAATTTATATCTGCTGTCTATATTTTATACTAAGGTCCCCTTTTACTAAACCGCAATAGAGTTTTTTTAGCGCAGGGAGCCTATGAGCGTCAAGAGCAGCGTTGGGCATTCAGCGCAGCTCCCTGCGCTCTAAAAACTGCTATCGTGGTTTAGTAAAAAGGGAGGGGGGTATATTTGTCTATTTTTGTATGGTTGTTACTGAGGTGATAGTGCATAGAGTCATCTGCTTTGACCTCTTTGAAAAACCCTGGAATAGAATGATAATTAACATTTTCTATGCGTACAGTGTGCGTTGTGTTTTTTTAAAATTTTATTGTTGGTAGATCATTTTGACTTGGTCATTTTAAAAGTAGCTCGCAAGCCCAAAAAGTGTGTGCACCTCTGCTATAAAGTATATAGAATATCTGCCCAAGCCTGATTCTGCATGTGGAATGGGCTATATGACTTGAATGGCTAAAAGCCTGTGTACTGTCGCTCGAAATTTGATCACCTTTTTCGGTCATCCTGCTGATGAATCCACAAAGTGATTCACCCGAGAGTAGCTGAATTTGAGTCAATATCCTTCACGGATTATGTCCTGAACCCAGCGATCCAAGCTGATCTGTGCCTATGCCTTCCAATAGTCCATTAGCCCTCCTATCTGTCTCGAGTTGCCAAAGCATTGTTGGGACCCTTGAAACATTCTTTGGATAGAGGAACCCCCGGAGTACTGTTGAAAATGCCTGGAGCTATGAAAATTACTCTGAGTAGACCCTCATGAATTCTGAAGTCTGCTATCCAGAAGGGTCTTCAGACAATAATTAGTCACACTGGACATAAGATTGTTCAAATCCTCCCCATTTCAATTTATCTGAAATACAGAAGGTTTTTAAGATTCCAAGATAGACAGGCTAAAGAGCGACAAATCCCCAGGTCCGGATGGCATTCACCCAAGGGTACTCAAGGAACTAAGGAACGAAATACCTGAGCAACTTCGACAAATATGCAACCTATCCTTAAAAACTGGAGAGATTCCAGAAGACTGGAAAATAGCAAATGTCATGCCCATCTTCAAGAAAGGCTCAAGGGGAGACCCGGGAAACTACAGCCCGGTGAGCTTGACCTCGGTCCCAGGAAAGATGATGGAAGCGCTGATTAAAGACAGCATCTGGGAACACATCGAGAAAAATGGGCTACTAAAGTCGAGCCAGCATGGCTTCTGCAAGGGCAGGTCATGCCTCACGAACTTATTATACTTCTTTGAGGGGGTAAACAGCCAGGTGGATAAAGGGGAATCCATAGACATCATTTACCTTGACTTCCAAAAAGCCTTTGACAAGGTACCACACGAAAGACTGCTAAAGAAGATATGGAACCACGGGGTGCAAGGGGAGGTCCACCGATGGATCAAAAACTGGCTGGCGGACAGGAAACAGAGGGTTGTAGTAAAGGGCCATTACTCAGACTGGCAATGGGTCACGAGCGGAGTTCCACAGGGGTCGGTGCTGGGACCGCTCCTGTTCAATATATTTATTAACGACCTGGAGGCAGGAACAAATTGTGAGGTTATTAAATTTGCGGATGACACCAAACTATACAGCTGGGTTAATAACATGGAGGACTGCGAAGATCTCCAAAAAGATCTGACAACGCTGGAAGAGTGGGCCAAAAAGTGGCAAATGAGCTTCAACATAGGGAAATGCAAGGTTATGCATGTAGGGAAAAAAAACCCGATGTTCACTTACAAAATGGGGGGATCACCGCTAGGGGTGAGCAACCTTGAAAGAGACCTGGGAGTGATGGTAGACACAACCTTTAAGGCGTCGGCACAGTGTGCGACAGCCTCAAAGAAAGCAAACAAAATGTTGGATATCATTAAGAAAGGTATCACGACCAGGACGAAGGAAGTCATCCTGCCACTGTATCGTGCAATGGTGCGCCCGCACCTGGAGTATTGTGTCCAGTACTGGTCGCCGTACCTCAAGAAGGACATGGCGGTACTTGAGAGAGTCCAGAGAAGAACAACTAAGCTAATAAAGGGTATGGAGGACCTCTCATATACTGACAGACTGAAAAAGCTGGGGCTTTTCTCCCTGGAAAAGCAGAGACTTAGAGGAGACATGATAGAGACCTTCAAGATCATGAAGGGCGTAGAAAAAGTAGACAGGGACAGATTTTTCAAATTATGGGGAACTACAAGTACAAGGGGGCACTCAGAGAAATTAAAAGGGGAAGGGTTTAGAACAAACACCAGGAAGTTCTTTTTCACCCAAAGTGTGGTGGATACATGGAACGCGCTACCAGAGGAAGTGATAAGCAGGAGCACGCTACAGGGCTTCAAAGAAGGATTGGACAGGTACCTGGAGGACAAAGGGATTGAGGGGTACAGATAGGAGTAGAGGTAGGTTATAGGGACAGGTAAGTTACAAAATTAGTCTGGAACCACTGTTCAGGCAATAGGCCTGATGGGCCGCCGCGGGAGCGGACCGCTGGGCAGGATGGACCTCTGGTCTGTCTCAGCGGAGGCACCTTCTTATGTTCTTATGTTTTCAAAAAGCATCTGACCCTTAAAGGGGAGTCTGCTTAAAGTGACTTTGAACCTCATCCATAGCATTCTGCAGATGGAGATGGAATAGGCTGAGACCTTGCACAATACTCTGACAATATCATGTAGAGTGTCTGCCACGCAGTCAATTCCCATCATGACCAGCTGGGAGCACACTTCAGCGTTCTTGCCTGAAGTCCGATGGATTTTGGTGTGACAGGTGCGTGCCACAAAAGAGGCTGCTGATGCTGCTACTACTACTATAAATTATTTCTATAGTGCTACTGAATGTATGAAGTGCTGTACAGTCACAAAGAAGACAGTCCCTGCTCAAAGAGCTTACAATCTAAACAGACAAGACAGACAAACAGGAAGTCATGGATACAGTTAAGGGAAAAGGTTAATCTGCTGGCTGGGTTGGAGAACAATGGGGAGTAGGGTTATGGATTGAAGGCTAAATTAAAAAGGTGGGTTTTCAGTCTGCTTTTAAACAAGGGAAGGGACAAACTTGGATAATTTATTCCAGGCATAGGGAGCAGCTAGATGAAAGGAACGAAGTCTGGAATTGAAAGTAGAGGAGAAGGGAACAGCTAAGAGCAGCTTATGTGAGGAACAAAATTCTCTGGGAGGTGTATAAGGAGAGAGAAGAGAAGAGCGATATTGAGGGGGCAGGCAAATGAACACACTTTTAGGTCAGCAATTGGAGCTTGAACTGTATGCAAAGACGGATATGGAGCCAGTGAAGTGATTTAAGGAGAGTTTTGCACAGATTGCAGGAGGGAGAGGTAGTACTGTGGGAGACCAGTTAGAAATAGATTGTAGTAATCTAAGCTTGAGGTTATGAGTGTGCGAACAAGGGTCTGGATAGTGTGCTCAGAGAGGAAAGGTGAATTTTGGTGCTGATGTAGAGATAGAAGCAACAGGCCTTAGCAATTTGTTGGATGTGCATAGAAAATGAGAGGTTGGAATTGAAGATGACTTCAAGGTTGTGAACAGAGGAGACTAGAATGATGACAGTATTATTTACTGAGATGGAGAACGAAGAAGGAGGAGCAGAGGGTTTAGGAGGAAAGAGGAGCAGCTCAGTCTTGTACATGCTTAGTTTCAGATGACAGCAGGACATCCAGACAACAAATGGACAGAGACTTTTTCTTGGTAGATCTCAGAGTCATCAGCATATAGGTGATACTGGAAGCCATGGGAGGAGATCAGGGCACCGAGGGAAGAGGTGTAAAGAGAGAAGAGGTCCCAGCCAAGACTATTCAGCAGTGCCTATTTTTCTCCTCTCTTCCACACCTGGATCTTGCATTTGCCCCCATTCACCAGCCCACAGCCCAGCAACTCCCCCCTCTTTCTAAACCTCTCCCTTACCATCCTCATCATCTTTGCAGACAGGAGCAGCAACACGTATTTGCTTCCTGCACCTCTGTTGTGTCTGGCCATAAAACAGGAAGTGACATCAGCGAGGGTGGGGTGCGGCAAAGGGAAGTCTGCAGGATTGGCACAAGTATCAGATGCAGGTCGACGCTGCCATGAAATTAAGGTACACCGGGTGGGTGGGGGGGGGGGAGGAGTTGCTAAGCTGTGGGTGGGGAAGGGTGGAAGCAAATGCCAGATCCAGGAGCACAAGGAGAAAGGAAAAGATGCAGGATAAATTGTGGTGGTGGGGAGGGGGTAGTTTAGGAAGGCCTACCCAAAATAACGGATCTGGCTATGCTACTGCTGCTCCCAGCCTTGGAAGGACTACAGCTGGCTCCTTGAGTTAAAGTCTGCAATCACTGATGTGCACAGCAACTCAATCAATACCACACCTCCACATGTGAAACTGCACTCAATTAAATAAAAGCCCTTTTCATATGTAAAGCATACTCTTTGTTTTTATGTCTTTGAAATTCTTTCAGAAGGTTATGGCTTTCGTTCCTTAAATTCAGTAGACAGCCTGTTCATTTATTATAACTGTTTTGTTTTCAAACTGGAGAAGGAATTTATAACACATACCAAATGAAACTGTATGTCCTGTATAAAAGCTTTTATACTAAATTAACTCTCCTTGAGGCATGTGAAAATCCTGGCAGCCTTTTTTTTAAAATGAGCACAAATGTTGTGCATGTGTTACCCATGGACAATATCTATCCCCGTTAAAAAAAAAAGTAATGCCAGATCCTCACCATCACCATTGATGATGAGCCTGGGAAAAAAAAAAGAGCAGGAGGAATGCCCACTTCCTCTTGCCACTAGCTCCACCTACACCCCTGCCCTGCCTCTGTATCATATTTTGTAGAAGGGGCAGGAGGAATGCTCAGGCTCACCTAGAGAATGACACGGGGACAATTTTTTTCCCATCCCCGCAGGAGCTCAATTTCCCCATCCTGTCCCTGTGAGTTTTGTTGCTGTCTCTGCCCCATTCCTGTAAGCTCTGCCTTAACTGCTCAAGCCTCGAACACTTATGATTTTAAAGTGTTTGAGGCTTGTGCAGATGAGGACGGAGCTTAGGCATGGGTGGAATGAGGCATTATGACATCACAATCTGAGCTCTAGAATGTTGCTACTTATGATCTTAAAGTGTTTGAGCCTTGTGCAGATGAGGACAGAGCTTAGGCATTGGTGGAATGAGGCATTATGACATCACCGTCTGAGCTCTAGAATGCTGCTACTTATGATTTTAAAGTATTTGAGGCTTGTGCAGATGAGGGCAGAGCTTGAAGGAATGGGGCAGGGACAAGAAAAGAACTCTCTGGGATGGGGAAAGGTCCCGTGGGGACGGGGAAAAATTTGTCCCCATGTCATTCTCTAGGCCCACCTCTCCAAAATGGGAGTGGGCATCCCTCCTGCCAAGGGTCTTCGGGGGGGGGGGGGATGTCGAGGCCGCGATGGGTGTGGAGGGTGTCTGGGTGGTTGTGATGTTCGCAGTGGGAGGTCATTGGGGAACCAGTGGGAGAAGGAAGTGGGCATGCCTCCTGCCAAAGATCTTCAGCAGGGGGGGTATTGTTGGGGGGCTGCGATGTTTGTTGGGGGGGGGGAGTCGTGAGGGGCGGAACAGCACCATTTTGGCATGACTTTTTTTTTAATGGGAACAGATATTATGCATGTGTAACACACACATCTGTGGCCTTCAAAAAAGAAAAAATAGGGGAGATATGTTGGTAACGCAGTTACTGTCAGGTTAGACCTGTCAGTAATTTTGGGCCCTTAGCAGCCTTCACTAGATGCCTTAGCAATGTTAGGGCATCAGTCAGAGGGCTTGTTTTAATACTAATGAGGCCATTTGCATGGCAGAGTTGGAGAAAGAAGGAATGCACAGAAAAGCACATGGTGGGCCATTTTGTACATCGGGTTGGTAAATTAGGTATGTCGCTAAACCAGTCAAACTAGTGACGATCGTTAGACGGTCAGAGTTTTATGCATCCTGCTCTTTCTTTCGTAGAAAAGGCTATAAATGGAGACTTTCTTGGCTCCTAAAATAGGACTCTTAGCACATGCTAATAGATGCTTAAACTGCAGTTGGCACATGCAGCCTTCTTTAGATAATATAATCCCAGGGCTTACTGTTGTCTTTTTCTGGAGGCTATTTTTCTGCTGTAAACTTCAGTCAACAATTGTTGCATACGGAAGTTAATGTGGGCAAGTGCCATCCCTGGTAATGTGAATAAGACGTATCTTGGGATTGCCTAAGTGATTTGCTGTCCCTACCTCTCTTCTGCTGCTTGTAACTGTGCTTTGTAGTGGTCACTGAACACCTGATGGATATGGCTTCTAGTCCTGAAGTAATCAAACCCAGCTTTCATTTGACAGGTGCTATTTAACAAATAGAGTGATAGCCTTGTAGCATCAGTTTCACTGATGAAACCCACATTTAGAGAGTTTACTGCCAGTATTTCACAGATAACCTGGAGACCCTAAGTAGCTTTTACTATTTTCCATTGATTCAAAGCTTTATCCTGCCTAGATTCTTTACAGCTCACATATTGGTGTTTATTTGTAGACCTTGAAAATGTATTCTACCTCATTTTCATGGGCCCTGTATATCTCTGTTAACAAAATGAATTACATGTCTGCTCTGTGAGAAATGAAATGCATATTTGAGATTTTTTGAGCTTTGTAGCTGCTGGGTTGATTTTTTTCCGAGCTAGTCTGAGGTAAAGGTCAGTAGTTCCACTGTGCTCTTGTTCGTTGGGTTATACTTATGTTTTGGATTTGTATTCAGTGACAGAAAATGAACCTGAATAATAAAGAACTGATATCTATATGGCTTATGAATTAAGTCATGTCTTGGACTTAACTTGAATACCTGAACTTAACTTGATTACCTGAATAAATTAATGTAAACTGTTCCGAGCTCCCCTGTATAGTATAGAAAATTGAATAAATAAATAAAATACAGAGGTAGTTGCTAGCTTCAAGATTGTATTTTTTTTCTCTGGAAAATATATCAACACTGGAAATCTACGTAATATATACGTTTGAAACTACTTCTTAATGTTACCACCAGATGACAGATGAGTGCAGTGGTCTCTGATAGGGGAGAGGCAAAAAATATCATATTTGAAATCATCATTTTTTATTAACAAGCAAGGTAGCTGTTTCAATAAACCAAGCATACAAAATCAGCTTGAGAATAAGTATGTTTAAGTGTTAAAATCCTTCAAAGTAGTCTCCCATCCCCAATGCTGTAAACAGCTGTCTGCCATATGATCTGGGAGCATTGTTATGTAGGATTATGGCGTTGTGGTATGCGATTGTCCTTTCCACTCCACCCCCGACGCCTTTCTTTGGCCTCCTAAACTTCCCTAGGCACGTGCGTGCAGAACTAATCCATGCACATCATTAGCGCGAAGCCCTGAAGCAACGGCCTTTTTGGTCACGAAACGATGGCCACCGTCTGCAGATGATTTAGTGAGAAGGCACGAAGAAGCAAGCGCGTCATTCAGAAGCGTCTTCTTAAAAGACGGGATAAGTTGTTTGCTTTTCCAATAAGCTTTTGACACTCTATGAAACTTGGGGGTTCCTTGTACTAAGGTGCACTAGCGTTTTTAGCACACGCTCCATTGCTGCACGCGCTAACCCCGTGCTACGCGCCCAAAACGAACACCAGCTCAATGGAGGCGTTAGCGTCTAGTGCGCGTGGCATTGCAGCATGCACTAAACCCTTAGTAAAAGGAGCCCTTGGTTTTTGAACTATTTGAAAGCTATTTAATTACATGCTAGACATAGGGGATTTTTGGGCCGAAGTATGGGGGGAGACAGTGATCAACCTAAGCTCCCCTTCATAGCTCCAGATTTGCCCCGTGGCTTCTGAGGTCCTTTTCACCGTGTTCTTTCACAAAAGTTCATTTATTGAGCGTTTGTAAGAGGAGTTATGCGATAAAATATTTGCTCCCAGCATATGCAAATAAGTACACCACTGGAGGATTTGATTGGTTGTGCAACAGTTCTGCACATTTCTCCTGTACTGCACGACGCAGGTACTACTGCAGAAATGACTTGTAATACTGTGCATTCACAATGTGTCTCTCATGAACTAGATGACACTCAAGACAACCTGGGAGACTACGTTGAAGGATGTTAACAGTTAAACAATATGCCATAATAAAACAATGATTTCAAATGTCATGTTTTTGCTTTTTCCCTACCAGAGACCACTACACTCATCTTTCATCTGGTGGCAACATTAGGAAGTACATGTTGCACACTTTCAAACATTTATATTATACTCCTGGTGGAATTCTGTGCTACTGCGCAATGCAGAATTTGCACAGAATTCCTCAGGGATGCAGTACTACCTGAGGTCTGCGCAGATTTTGGTGTCGGGTCGGCTCTCCATCGCTACGGCCTGAATCACTGCCGGCAACGTCTCTGGGCAGCCTTCATGGGGCTCTGCAGTCTTCCCTCTACTGCGGTCCCACCCTTGATGTCATTTCCGCTTTTTTCTGCGGGACTGCGGTAGAGGGAACGGGAAAGCCTGCAGCAGGTTGCCATTAACAAGAATTGCTGTTGAAGAGGTAGCGGACAGGAATGCAGGATCGGGGACAATGGAGAGAGTGTGAAAGATGCTAGCTGGAGGAAATACCTTAGGTCTGCATAGATTTTGTTGTCAGGCCAGCAATTTTTGCTGCAACCTGAATCGCTGCCGGCAACATCTTCAGGCAGCCTGCGTGAGCTCTGCAGGCTTCCCTCTACCATGGTCCCACATTCGATGATGTCAGTTCCTCTTTTTTGGTGGGACCACAGTAGAGAAAAGCTTGCAGAGCCTGCAGTAGGTTGCCATTAACTGGAATCAGCGTCGCAAAAGTAGTGGACAGGAATGCTGGATTGGAGACAATGGGGAGAGAGTGAGATGATAAGGGGGGGGCAGGGGTGAGAGAGAGAGATATGCTGGCTGGAGAGGGACAGGGATGAGAGAGATGCTGGCTCTTTGTTTTCTCTAATATAATTTAATGAAAATACTGAATTGTACTGAAATTCTGGATGATAATTAACAAAAAATATTGTTTAAACGGCATCAAATAAACTTGCGGAATTTGCAAATTTTGTTTGCAGAATTTTGAATTTTTTTGTGCAGAATTCTGCCAGGAGTATTAAATTTCCAGTGTTGGTGCATTTTTGAGGGAAATAAAATAATTGCCTTGACTTATGAATCAACCCTTGTATCATCATGTTAATTATATTACAGGACGCTTATGTGAGACGCATAGAAGGATGCTTATTTTATAAAGATATAAAAAATAGTATCACAGTCAATAAAAAATATCACAGAAAAAAATAATCCAGTGAAAAAAAGAATTAAAAAAAGACTCACAGCAGAGAAATGTATTAGAAAGTATGCAAGACTATTCTTAAAAATCAATCATCGTTCTATAACCTTATGTTTGGCTTCCAGCCAATGATGTAACAGTGGTACAGACATATTACTCATTCTCAGATTACTTTTATGTTCATTAAAATGTAACCTAATTGAACACTTGGTTTGACCTACATATTTACACGGATAAAAGGAAACAATAATATATATAACATTAGAACAATTCACAAGTAGCCTTAAATTTCACTTGCACTTAAAATCCAGTTGTTAGAGCAGTCTGTAATTTACCTTCATTGACAGAAATGCACCACACCCATTTTTGTTGTGTGGTATGAATAATAACTAGCGTATTCTGAATGAGAGATTTTATTCTTAAGCAGTTCACTCAAATTAACTTCCTGCTCAAAAGCTACCAAAGGGAGTTCTTGGGGAAAAAAATCAGATCTGATCATTAAAATATAGGGTAAAACACATGTCAATCTAGACATTTCTTCATGTTGAAGATATTGCAATAAATATTCCTGATTTGCATATTTATCTTTTTTATATGCCCATAAAACTATATCCTTTGGATAACCTAGTTGAAGGAAACAAGTAGCTTGAATTTCAAAATCAATAGATGAAGAGTGAGCTTGTCTAAACTGAAGAAATTGGCTGATGGGTAAATTGGATTTCAACTAATAGGAATGGAGACTATGAAATTGTAAATAATTTAGTTCTATCAATACTTTTCCAATATAAAGAAGTAACAAAAGTACCTCTATTCTTTGTTGTATGAATATCAAGGAAAGCAATTGAAAACTGATGACACATATAGCAAAATTCAAATTTATTAACTTGAACATTCAAATAAGATATAAAATGATCTAGTCCATACAAAAAATATCATCAAGGAAATGTTTCCATAAACTTTCTGAGAGAAGAAAAGAGGATATTTCTTTGGGTAAGTGAACATTTTTGCTCTACACTTTGGTGATATAAAGATTGTGATAAAAGAGAAAATTTAGGTTCATTGATAAAGAGGTAGAAACATAACTGTCACAGTAGGGTGGTCCAAAAAAATTAACATATATTGTCCACAAGGCTAATTTTATTCCTTTATATAAAAACCTCACTGTTTTTTAAAACTACTGCTAAACTTCACAATATATTATAATTCTTGTGCACTCGACAAATAATCAACAGTCTATGATATAAGAGCCGCCTTTGATGTAGAATAGGGGTGCCAAACTCAATCACATAAGGGGCCAAAATCTAAAACATAGGCTAAATCACGGCCCAAATTTTTTATTAAGATACTCTAACTGATTTAGCGCGCACTAAATGCGCTCCTTAATAAAAGGACCCCTTAATCTTTGTAGAAGTTTAGGGTTACCACCTCTCCAACCCCACACCGGCTCTGTGATATAAACAAAATAAATAAAAAAGACTTTTCCTCTCTTTTAGATCCTAGTTCATGCTTGCTGTCTAACACCAGCTCTGGAGGGTTATAAATATATATTTTTTCCTTTTGGTTTGCAGTGAGGGTATAGTCAAGCAAGGTTCCTAGCTATTAATAATAATAATAATAATAATAATTCAAATGCCACATGCTTCCCTTTTCCTTCAAGTTTCACACTCTGCAAACTTCTGCGATCTACTGTCTAGGTCTGGATACCGCCCACAGGAGCTTTTTTATAAACGCCATCAGAGGGTAGAACTGTATCCTGAGGTTTGCACACCCTGGTCTCCTGAAACGTACCTGCCGGCTGCATGCCAAGGTGTTCAGATGTAGAAGGAAACTTCTTTTGGTGGCTGGTCTGGGTAACATTTTTCCATCCCGGTGCAAAAGAAAAGGACCTTCAAAGGAAATTTAGTTTTCTTCTGCTGATGCAACTTCTCTCCTAATTTGCATTTGAGATCGTCTGATTGAACTTCTGGAGAGTATTATATCAGTAATATCATGACCAAAGGCCTGAGCAACGGCTGCGACAACAAATATAGCACTCTAGTCGGAAACATTGGCATGATCTAAGGCAGTGTTCTTCAACCTTTTTACACCCGTGGACTGACAGAAATAAAATAATTATTTTGTGGACCGGCAAACTACTAGGGCTAAAATTTAAAAAAGTTTAAAAGTATTTATAAAAGTATAGTAGAAAATTAAGAACTTTTTTTTTCCTTCAAAATTCTCAGAGCCTAAAACAGAGGATTAATGAGTTTAAGCATCAAGACAGGCTGCCGACGTCGGGGCCTTCCCTCTGTGAGTCTTGCCTGTTAGGAAACAGGAAGTTGAAACAAAATAGGCAGGACTCAGAGAGTGAAGGTCCCGATGTCGGCAGCCTGTCTTGATGTTTAAACTCATTAATCCTCTGTCTTAGGCTCTGAGAATTTTGAAGAAAAAAAAAGTTCTTAATTTTCTACTATACTTTTATAAATACTTTTAAACTTTCTTACCATCCATTTGTATTTTCCTTGTATGTATCCTTTACTATACTTATTGTAGTTCTCCCTACTTCCCTTATGTATTGGTACTTCAGGTCCGTTTGTGTTTGTTTTAGTTAATAATTAAGACCCCGTTTTTAATTGTAAATCGCTTTGAATTAATGATATTGCGATACATCAAAATTTTAATAAAACTTGAAACTTGATCTATAAGTTGTAAGTTATTAATTCTATAGCTTTGTGTTTTGATCCTGTAGCATGTTATTGACTCTGTAATGTGCGTTTCTCTGTTCCTGAATCCAAAGTGAATCGGAGAATCGATTCAAATCGCGAATCGGGCAGCACTAGTCCAGAGGAGGGCGACGAAATGGTAGGATGTTTGCTTCAAAAGACATATGAGGAGATACTAGCAGCTCTGAATATGTATACCCTAAAGGAAGGGAGGGACAGGGGAGATATGATTCAGAAGTTCAAATACTTGAAAGGTATTAACGTAGAACAAAATCTTTTCCAGAGAAAGGAAAATGATAAAACCAGCATACATAATCTGAGGTTGAGGGGTGGTAAAGGGTGGTTGATGCCTGGAATGCGCTTCTGAGGGAGGTGGTGGAGAGGAAAACAGTGACAGAGTTCAAAAAGCATGGTATGAACACAGAGGATCTCAAATCAGAAAATAATGGTAAATATTGAAGAACTAAGGTCAGTACTGGGCAGACTTGCATGGTCTGTGTCTGTATATGGCCATTTGGTTGAGGATGGGCTGGGGAGGGCTTTGATGGCTGGGATGGTTTAGATGGGCTAGAATGAGCTTTGATGGAGACTTCAGTAAATGGAATCTAAGCACAGTACCGAGCAGAGCTTTAGGTAACGGCCCAGAAATAGCTAAGAAGAAGTAAAATTTAAATTAAATCAGTAATTTAAGTAAAATGTATTTATTGAGAACATAAGAGTGGGGAAGGTTGGGTAGACTGGATGGACTATTCGGGTCTTTATCTGCTGTCATCTACTATGTTTAAAAAAAATAAAATTATTAATTTCTGTTGAATTCAATCTTGCCTGCAGTCTTTATTAATCCCTTGAGAAGCAAGCCTACTCCAGTTATAGCAAAAATACATTGCCAATGCTGGCAGCATTTAGTATTGAATTTAAGAGAGCATGTATTTATCGATGAACAGTAGCCTTTTTTTGATTAAATCAACAAAAAAGAAAAAAAGAAATCGTTTGCTAATAATGTTGGCCCAAAATGATTTTTTAATGAGATTTGCAGTAGGGTCATTATGAGTTTCCTTTTACACTCTGCATTCTAATCTGGCATTTTCTTTCAGTATCTCTGTACAGTTAGGTAATTAGAAGGTAGTGCTTTTTTATTGACCTGCCTCATTTCGTTAAATGTCTCACACATTTTAATAAACAGGTAGATTTTAATAAATATAATGACTGGAGGGCACAGAACCCAAGCAACCCATTTAAGAAGAGGTGTGAAATCCAAGCATGTTTAAAATTATACCTAAAAATAATATAATATAATCTGACAACATGGTTTTGAGTTTATTTTGCTCTGATCCGATGAAGGGAATACAGCTTTTAGAAATTAGTTATGAGTATAGTAAATTAGTCTAATTCATTTTATGGAGGTGCCAAGACAGGTTCATACACTGGCTCTAAGAAAGTACCTTTTTCTTTAGCTGATCCTATAAAAGAATTACCACATTAAATATTTATTTAGACTCATTAACCACATTTATGAAGATATTAAAGACTAGTGTTTAAGCCCGTTAGATTAACGGGTGCTAGATGTCTCCTGCTTTTGAACCTGGGCAGGGGCAGAGGCAGAGCCGGGGCGGGAGGGAGTGACGGTGGGAGAGCAATTTCAAAGCTTCAGCAGCGGCGGCTCCTTGACCAATCCGCGCTTACAACGTCCCCACACTTATGGTCTGGCTGGCTCCCCCACCAAAGCCCTTCGCAGCGGCAGCCCCTCCCGCATCCGTCCCCGTGTCCCAAGCCTCTCCGAAGGCCGGCCCCCACGAAAATGGTACCCCTCTGTCCAAAGCCGCGGCGGAAGCCTCCCTCAAGACACATTTCAAATCTGACATATTGTAATCACAAAACAGAAAATAAAATTATTTTTCTTACCTTTTGTTGTCTGGTCATTATTCATATCATGTAGGGGTCCCAGGCTATGGTTGGCTTTTGATAACTGGCTTGCCAGGGCCCCTTCTTTCTTCTTCCCTCCCTCCATCCCTGCAGCTGAAGACAGGCACCTCCCCCCAGTGGTCTGAGACAGGAGGGAGCAGTTAGGAGAGGGTCTAAGGCTAAAGAGGGGCTCAACAGCGCCCAACCACCTTTCCTTCCCTCCCTCCATCAGGTGCAGTGAATCCAGCAATGTTAAAAGGAGCCGCGTCGAAATCGGAGGCCTGCCACTGCTGTAGCACGTTCCCCTCTGCCTTGGTCCCGCCCCTTCTCTGACATATGGGACCGCGGCAGAGGGAATGTGTTACGGTGGCGGCAGGGCTCCAATTTCAAAGCAACTCCTTTTAACATAGGCGGAGGTGAACTGTACCTGATGGAGGAAGGGAAGGAACGGTGGGCCAAATTTTGGCAACGGCAGGAATTGTTTTGCGGGCCAAGCACCGTGAAACTTTGTTTCTTTAGGCAGCCCCGGTTGTTTACTTGGATTCAATGTGAGCCGGGTGAGGAAGGCAGCCGCAGCCTTGCGGCTAGGTAGGGGGACAACAATGGCGCTTATGCTCAAGCCCCCGCTGCAGCTCCTCTCTCGATCCTGGTGCGGTTCGAGAGGGGAGTCGTGGCGGCGGCTTGAACATAAGCGCGATTGTTGTCCCTCTACCTAGCTGCAAGGCTGCGGCGGGGTTTCCATGGCAACCCGATCGCGGATCTCAGTGTAGGGCCGGGTCTGGCGGCGCCGTGTAGTGCGGAGGCGGGACCTCAGCACAGCGCCGCCGGCCCCCAGGAGCTCGAGGCCGGCGGCGGACATGCCTGGTGTGGCATGGTGCAGGAGGAACAGTGATCGGTGGAGAGCAGGTGATGACAGTGATAGGTGGCGCGAGGTGGAGAGTAGGTGATGACGTAAAACGTGCGCATGCGCACTCGTGTTTTCGGGACGGATCAGGGAACACGTTTTTTTTAGTGCGCATGCGCGGCCTAGCATTTTATTATATTAGATATGTACCTAAGGCATTTCAGTTTAGCCAAGTGTTTTTAGGTGTCCAGGGTGGGCTTTCTGGCCCCTGACTTAGAAGTAATTTGCACTTTGGTTATCAAATTCCTAATCTTTACAGCTAGATAAAAAACATAATTGTACTCTATGTACATACTAGTCATTGGATATGTCAACTGAATATCTTGATTGTACACAAAAAAACCCCATAAGCCCATAGGTGATCAATGGAATTATAATTATTATTACATACTGATGATGAAACCAACAAAAAAGTTTGCTTTCAGCTGATTCTTAGAAGCCAAGTTATGGAAGGTCAGTCAAATTTTGCCGTATACATTCAAATCACTACTGTGAAATCTACCATAAAATAATGAGGTGCAGAGCATCCACACATGTGACAGGTAATATAACAGGTTGACTATGTGGGAAGGCCAAGAAGGTGCCTATTTCAAGTTTGTTTTATAAAGATACATCGGCACATGTATGTCCTTATAAAATATTAAGTTTCCAGAGTTATTAAACATTCGATATTCAACCCATTACAATAAACTTCTGAGGAGCTTACAGTATAATTAGAGAGGTAGGAAAAGAAATCAGAAGTTACAATTTTTTAATGACTTTTTTAAAATACTAGGAGTGAAATGACAAAAACCATACCTAGATTGAAACCATTGACATTTAAACCTGATTGGGAGGTAGTGGATTTAAAGTAGGTACATTAGCCTTGCTCTCTTTGTATTTGAAGCAATTGGGGAAATAAAGCAAAACTTGAACCGTGATTTGGAGATCCATGCTCTAGGTTACAGAACGCCTTTTGTCTCCTTATGCTATGTTCAGTAACGTTCCTCCCTACCTATCACTGAGGTTATTTCCTCACTCATTTGCAAATTGACCTTTTATGTAGTACTTTAAATCATTTGATTGTGAGAGCCAGGTAAACTGTACTGCCCAAATCAAGTTCTTGAAATCTCTATGTTGCTGGTCATACACGATATATAGCTTCTAAATCCATGTTAATTCTGCAGTTGTGCAACTATCATCCCTTTTATGATAGACTCCACAATTTCCCATTGATTATTGACCTGATTCTGCTTCGGATCCCAAGTTAAAATGACCAATTTGATAAAAGAAATTATTGAAATACTCCTTTAGCAGCCTCATTTCTTACTTCAGAGAATAACACTATTAAAAAAACAATAAACTGAAAAGCACAGCAACCTACAACCAGCACTTGCATGCTCTGAATGAGTTTAAAAGGTGCAGAGGGTACTTATTTCATTATACTGAAATGAAGGGGTTAAGTTGATTTATACACTAGAAATAGAAAGTACAAAATACCCCATGAAGAGCCCCAGAAGAACCAAAATTGAGGTTGAGCAATAGACTCCCAAGTCAAGAAGGAAACCATGGATGACCAGTGTTTCGGCTGGAAAACACGCTTGCCTCAGGGGTCAAGACAAACTGTATTGCCAGTACACCAGGAAACCAATAAGAAATGGCTTTAAAAAATGCTATAATCTATGGATAAAATTTGCTAGACAGACCTGGATGGGCTGGATCAATAGCAGCTCTAATCGCTGGGGAGTATGTCCAGTGTTGGGCAAATTTTTATGGTCTATGCCCCACTTGGCGTGTGAATGGGATCTCACCTAAGTGGTAAATTCAAAATTCTGGGTAGTAGCAACAGCATGCAGTCCGTTATCCATTATTCATCCCCACTTTCAGTTTCTTTTGCTGTATACACTAACATTTCTTCCTCTTGCATGTAGTAATTTGCATCATCCAAACTGACAAAATCATTGAATTATTTTCTTTCTGAAATTCTGCTACATCATCAAACACAAAATAATCACATCAGTATTAAACCATCCTTCCTCCAAAGCTTCAGAAATCCTTCATTACACCCCATCCCTGAGTCAACCTGTGCTGCTCCACCCCCCGCGATACGACATGCCCCCCTCGATATGGCATCTCCCCCGCCGCGATCCGGTATCCCCCACTCAAACATCAACCCACCCAAACACAATCGCTTACCCCGCTCTGGCACCGGCACCAGCAACAACGCACAGGACATGCTGGTGTCCGAAGATCCTCCCTGTTGCTTGTGCTGGGCCTTGAGCATCTGTACATGCTCAAGGCCTTCTAGTTCTCATTCTCTCCAAGCAGCACAGGTGGCCTCAGGGTGGGGGGTAAAGTGGAGCAGCGCTGGTGACCTTGGGGGGGGGGAGTGGAGTTAGAACGAATCAAGCGAGTTTCCCTTACTTCCTATGGGGAAACTCGCTTTGATATACGAGTAAATTGGTTTACGAATTATGCTCGTAAACCAAGGTTCCACTGTATAAATAATGTCAATTACTATAAACTTAAATTGTTATTTAATTAATAAATATAAATATTATCTACATTGGTTTTTATTTCAATCTTAGTAGTTTGCCAGGCCACAAAATAATTCTTTTATTTCCGCTGGTCCATAGGTGTACAAAGGTTGAAGAACACTGGTCTAGAGAGCAATTGTGCTGATAGCAAACAATAAAAACCATCGCAATAGTCCAGATATGACAGTCAATGATTGAACTGAAATTGAAAAGTGCTTTCCAATAAAAAGAGAGCACACATTCCTAAGTAGACACAATTTTAAAAAAATTACTTTAATCATCATGTCAGTTTGTGCATTTAAGGACAAGGTGGAGTCTAAATAGATCCTAAGAACTTTAGAGATGGTATCTTTTATTGTATTTATTTATTTAATTTTCTATGCCATTCTCCCGGGGGAGCTCAAAACGGTTTATATGAATTTATTCAGGTACTCAAGCATTTTTCCCTGTCTGTCCCAATGGGATCATAATCTATCTAATGTACTTGGGGCAATGGAGGGATTAAGTGACCCTTGCCCAGGGTCACAAGGAGCAGCATCGGTTTGAACCCACAACCTCAGGGTGCTGAGGCTGTAGCTTTCTGCCTTCAATAATAAAGTATAAAAAGACAGATATCTCCTTGGGAATAAGATCTTCATAATGATAAAACCAAAGAAGTTTGGGTTTCTCCTTATTGATTAAAATCCATGTGCAGCACTCATTTCTCTCAATTTACAAACTAATCTTGGCCAGAATCAAAGTAATGTTATCTTTAATTAACAAAAACATATCAACTGCATATGAAAAGAAGTTAACCTCAAGAGACAATAAAGCAAAACATAAAGAGATTGTAATATATGTTAAATAACACCAGGGATATTGGAGACCCTTGAGAAGACTCCACATGGTGGACTCCAATCTGCTGATAATGTATTAATCATTTTCACTCTACAGTGTCTTTGTTAAAAATCCTTCATCCAATTTAATACCCTTCCAGTAATAGCAAGGGAACTTGATTTGTATAAGATGTCATAATCAATCGTGTTGAAGAAGCTGTAAGATCAAACTGCAAAAGAATTACTGCTTTACAATATACCATGTCTTAACTTCTGAAGTAATGGCCAACAAGTCAGATTCTTTAGAGCCAAATTACAGAGGATGCAAACAATTAACATTAATCAAAAATCAGATAACAGTTCTGAAACATATGCTTCTGCCAATTTAGCAAGTAAAGGGATACATACCTCTGCCCTCTGTGGTATTGCTTATTCCTTGATTTGCAGTGTTTCTGTTGTGAAGTCAGTGATATACCACAAGATACCTGCATTAGGGTGTTCTTTTCTTGTCCAGTGTTTCAAGTGAAAATAGCATCTTGACAACTGACCATTATTATTTATCATTTGCCTGAGCAGCCTGATAGGAGTGTGATCTGTGCTGAGGGTCAATGTCTTTCCTATGAACATAAAAACATAAGAATTGCCGCTGCTGGGTCAGACCAGTGGTCCATCATGCCCAGCAGTCCGCTCACGCGTTGGCCCTCTGGTCAAAGACCAGCGTCCTGACACAAGCCCTACCTGCGTACATTCCGGTTCAGCAGGAACTTGTCGAACTTGGTCTTGAATCCCTGGAGGGTGATTTCCCCTATGACAGACTCTGGAAGAGTGTTCCAGTTTTCTACCACTCTCTGGGTGAAGAAGAACTTCCTTACATTCGTATGGAATCTATCCCCTTTCAATTTTAAAGAGTGTCCTCTCGTTCTCCCTACCTTGGAGAGAGTGAACAAACTGTCCTTTTCCATCAAGTCTATTCCCTTCAGTACCTTGAATCTTTCAATTATGTCCCCTCTCAATCTCCTCTGTTGAAGGGAGAAGAGGCTGAGTTTCTCTAATCTTTCGCTGTACGGCAACTCCTCCAGCCCCGTAACCATCTTAGTCGCTGCTGGGTCAGACCAGTGGTCCATTATGCCCATCAGTCTGCTCCCGCGGTGGCCCTTAGGTCAAAGACCAGTGCCCTGAGACCAGCCCTATCTGCATACGTTCCGGTTCAACAGGAACCCGTCCAACTTTGTCTTAAATCCCTGGAGGGGGTTTTCCTCTATAACAGCCTCCGGAAGAGCTTTCCAGTTTTCCACCACTCCCTGGGTGAAGAAGAACTTCCTTACATTTGTACGGAATCTATCCCCTTTTAACTTTAGAGCGTGCCCTCTCGTTCTCTCTACCTTGGAGAGGGTGAACAACCTGTCTTTATCTACTATTCCCTTCAGTATCTTGAATGTTTTGATCATGTCCCCTCTCAGTCTCCTCTTTTCAAGGGAAAAGAGGCCCAGTTTCTCTAATCTCTCATTGTATGGCAATTCCTCCAGTCCCTTAACCATTTGAGTCGCTCTTCTCTGGACCCTTTCGAGTAGTACTGTGTCCTTCATGTACAGCGACCAGTGCCGCACTCAGTATTCCAGGTGAGGGCGTACCATGGCCCGGTACAGCGGCATGATAACCTTCTCCGATCTGTTTAGCACACGCTAATATTTAGCACAGGCTAAAAAGCATAACGCGCCTTAGTAAAAGAGGGTGTATATATATATATATATATATGAAAAATATATGGAAAATGGAATTGAATCGAATGGAAAAAATGGTGTTACAATTAGTACTATTAGGGGGGCAGGATTAGAGAATGACACGGGGAAAAAATCTGTCCCCGTCACCGCCCCGTCCCCGGCCCACCATCCTCTGCACCGCCCCGTCACCGCCATTCCATTCACCGCCCCGTCACCGTCACTGCCATCCCTTTCACCGCCCCGTCACCGCCACTGCCATCCCATTCACCGCCCCGTCACCGTCCCCGCAGCATCCATATAAGCCTTAGTACTCTAATATTTAGCGTATTCCATTCTTATAAATCAAAGTTCCTGCTGCTGAACTAGAGAAAGAGATGTTCAGCTGGCAGGGCTTTGTTTATAAATTTTTATTAACACAACTAATATACCACCATAATGTTTCCGACAGAGGACAAGTATGCAATAAATGCATTTTGCTGTTTCAATGCCAGTGCTCAGCAGAACAACAGACAGCAATATGGACATTCACCTTACTTAATATTTTTTTAATATATAAAAATAGGCAAAATTAGTTGCTGTTTTATCATTATATTTTCTTGCCATTATAGTATTCTTCATTGATCATTTTTCTTTTTAAATTCAAAACAAATTCAACCTATCTTGTGTCCCAGCATGAATTCATGTTTCACTCAATTGGCTGTTTCAAGGGAATTAACCCTCCAACTTCCATTTGCAAAAATACCCAATGTTGTTCCTTCTATGAGCAATATTTAAATTATGAGGAACAACATTGGGTATTTTTGCTGAATTGTGTGACACCATTTGGGCTGAACATGAAGATTGAAAATGCCTGGTTAGCCCTAGACAGATGATTTGAACAGCCAGGAGCCTGTCCTGGCCATTTAAATCATTTTGAATATCTAGTCCAATGATAACAGAATTAGGGTGATTATAGAAACATAGAACTTTGTTGATCACTAAAAACAGTGGAGACTAAGGGTCTATCAAGCTCAGCATCCTGTCTTTGACACTGGCCAGTCTTGGTCTTTGGAACTGCCCATTGTGTCAGAAGCAATAGGGATTAAGTGACTTGCCCAGGGTCACAAGGAGTGTAGTGTAGCTCTAACCACTGGATTTAGAAGTTGGCTTCTTTTGGGATCTTTAACTCATCATCGCTAGGACTCGAATCTGAGTCCGTGGCACCTAACATAGAATGGAATTAGTATGGCAAAGTAATGAAGAATGGTCCAGCAGCCCCCACCCTCCCTCCACCTCACCTTATATTCGTTCCGAGTTTGCCGGCTTCCTTTTTCCCTAGCCGCACGCGTTCAAAAAGCCGTGCATTTAGCCAGCTCCCTCCCTCCACCTCACCTTAAATTTCGAGTTTTCCGGCTTCCTTTTTTCCGAGCCGCACGTGTTCAAAAATCCGTGCACGCGCGGCTGCGCGAGTCAATCAAACTTCTCCTCTCCTGCAACTTCCTGTTTCCGGTTGCGTCAGAGGAGAAGATTGATTGACTCGCGCAGCCGCGCGTGCACGGATTTTTGAACACGTGCGGCTCGGAAAAAAGGAAGCCGGAAAACTCGAAATTTAAGGTGAGGTGGAGGGAGGGAGCTGGCTAAATGCTACGGGCGGGCGGGCGGTGGCTGCGGGGACCGCGCGATCCTTGATACCTCACTGCGGAGACAAGACCATTCACCGCCCCGCGGGCGGTGAATGGCCTTGTCCCCGTCGCCGCAGCGACTGCTAGTTTTCTTCCCCGTTTTCGGCGGGTGACCCGCGGCTAAAATGCGGTGGCCGCGGGTAAACCGCCACCGTGTCATTCTCTAGGCAGGATCTGTGGTGGAGATGGGCGAGGTCTAGCCCATGACTTAGCCCAGTGTTCTTCAACTGCCAGTCCGCGGACCGGTGCTGGTCCACAAAATAATTATTTTATTTCTGCCGGTCCATAGGTGTCAAAAGGTTGAACACTGATCTAGACAACATTTCTGATTTCCCAGTACATGGGAATCGGATAGTCAAATTCATGTGTTTACGTGGTATGACTTCAGGCCCCATCAGTCCAAACATACTTATAATACATAAGTTTAAATTATATATAATCAATAAACTTTTTATAAAACTAATTTGTTTCTCTTTTTATTAATGTGTATTTACTTTAAAAAAAAATTTACAGTCAAACCTCGGTTTACGAGTGCACCGGTTTGCGAGTGTTTTGCTAACCGGCATCGCCCCCTCACAAACGCCCCCTACCATGCGAACTGGCATCTCCCGCCCGCCCAGACTGAAAGCTTACCCCCCAATGTGGCACCGGCACGCAGCACCAACCCACAGGAGGTGCCGGTGCCCGAACATCATGCCTCTCCTCCGACTGGGCCTTGAGCATCTGCGCATGCTCAAGGCTTTCTGACTCCCGCCTCTCTCCGAGATTGTCAATGAAGACTCTCCTTTAACAGGTAATGTTACCCTAGGGGCTTTTGGTGGGACAGCAGAGTAAACTGACACTTTCTGGCATTGTGGACATGATAGTCAGTAATTTTGCACATTCTTAGAAATGCCTGGTCAATAGAACCTTTCCTGTATTTCACTAAATGTATTGCTCACCCCTGTATGCTCAGCTGGTGGATGATCATAAGTAGGCTTAACATTGTTTGGCCAAAAGCCACAAGATATTTCCAACTGGATTTTAAAATCTTCCCTTTCTGGATCAGGATCACCTGATATAGCAGCCCTTTTTTCCCCCTCTAAACCAAGGGAAGTTACTCTGGAACTATTGGTAGGCACCTAAGAAGGCATATTTTAGGGAAGAGTCTGCTAGTTGCTCCTGTGGAGAGGAAGGAAATTTTTGTAAGACTTCTTCAATAGCTAGGGCATCTGCTTGTCTCTCTTTAAGCCTTCCTCTTTTTCAGAGAGAAAAATCTCCCTCAAGGTCTTCTTACAAGTCCTTTTACTAAGGTGCCATAGCCAATTTAGCGCATGCTAAAAATTTGGTGCATACTAAAAATTAGCATGTGCTAAATGCTAACGCGTCCATAGGATATAATGGACGTGTTGGCGTTTAATGAGTGCAAAAATGGCTAGCGCACCTTAGTAAAAGGAACCCTTAGTTTCTTTATCTTAGCTCCCTGTTTGAGACCTTGAAATCTCTAATCTGTTGGCCTCCTTTAAACATTGATAGGCCTACCCAGTTTTTCCCCAGAATCTATTCATAAGGCACATGAGCCAATTCAGCTACATTTAATCTATATTTATGATCCTGACATTTCAATTTTAACTTTTGTAGAGGGTAGTAGGTGGAGGTGCTATGAGTGTAGAAAATTTTTATACTACCCTCATACATCTACTCTCCTCTTCCTTTAATCGTGCCTTGCTATTTTACCATATGTTCAAACCATCATTGATTGTTTAACCCTGAGTCCCAGCAAGGCTCTGTTTTTACTTCCTATATAAAAGGGGGTAGGGGGTTCCTCCGCTGTCTTCCTGACTCCTACTATATAGGTCTCTCTTTGTAAATGTTCTTTCTCCATTTAAAGCATCTCTTTTCTTTGGGGTTCTCTTTCTGCTATTTATGCTTTATTCCGGGGGAAAGATCCCTCTTCTTTCCTCATATGTTTTACTCTGTCCTTGGCCCATCTCAGCCCTGGCTACCTGAAATATCATAGTAAGGTTCTTCCCTTCTCCCAAAAGTTTGGACTTAGGGCTAGAGCTTATAAACAATGAAGGTGGCGGCACAATGCGCAGCGGCCTCAAAGAAGGCGAATAGAATGCTGGGCATTATCAAAAAAGGTATCACTACCAGAATGAAGGAAGTTATCCTGCCACTGTATCGGGCGATGGTGCGCCCGCATCTGGAGTACTGCGTTCAATACTGGTCGCAATACCTTAAGAAGGATATGGCGATACTCGAGAGGGTCCAGAGAAGAGCAACAAGGATGATAAAAGGCATGGAAAACCTTTCATATGCTGAAAGGCTAGAGAAGCTGGGGCTCTTTTCCCTGGAAAAGCGGAGACTTAGAGGGGACATTGTAGAAACTTATAAGATCATGAAGGGTATGGAGAAGGTAGAGAGGGACAGATTCTTCAGACTAGCGGGGGAAACAAAAAACAAGAGGGCATTCGCAAAAATTGAAACGAGACAGATTCAAAACAAATGCTAGGAAGTTCTTCTTCACTTAGAGGGTGGTGGACTCCTGGAATGTGCTTACAGAGGAGGTGGTAGGGCAGAGTACGATTTTGGGTTTCAAAATGGTATTGGATGATTTCCTGAAGGAAAAGGGGATTGAAGGGTATAGTTAGAGGATTACCTACAGGATATTAAATGATTAGGGAATAGAATGTTTTAGGTATAAGATCACTTACAGGTCGTGAACCTGGGGGGGCCTCCGCGGGAGCGGACTGCTGGGCATGATGGACCCTTGGTCTGACTCGCCAGAGGCCATGCTTATGTTCTTATGTTCTCAGATATCATAGTAGCTTGCTCTATTGAATTAAGCCATTCACAGGTTTCAGACTTCAGGTTTCAGTTTATTTTTGATATACCATAAATAATATACAATATGGGGCTCATAATCAAAACAGAATACGTCTAAAAACTGGCCTAAATCGGCACTTGGACGATCAGTAACACAAGTCGTCCAAGTGCCGATAATTGAACCGGGTTTTAGACGTATTTAAAAACGACTTAGGCCTTCACAGTGCTGCTGAACGACCAGAGCTAAAAGAGGCGTTTCAGGAGGAATGTCGAGGGCGGGATTTGGGCGGGACATGGGCCGTCTTAGACTTAGTCGTACTGCATGTATAACCAAAAGTTATACAACACTGCCTAGACGGAACATGGATGTTGTGACTTAGGCCTTCTAAAACCAGGTCTAAGTCTACAGAAGGTATGCAAAGTAGCCAGATAAGCACTGCAGATACAAAGTACAGACTGACACACACTACCCCGGTGATCACTGACCCCACCCCTGCCCCCATGAAAATCATAATAACAACTTTACATATCTGCCTCCAGAACATCAGCATCTGGCAGCCTGGCATAGGAAAGCCTAGTAGAGCTGCATAGAGGTGGCTTAAGTGGTCTTGGGATTGGGTAAGTGAACCATGGAGAGGAGGACCCAGGCCCATAAGCCATTCTAATCACGGTATTCACCCCCCAAAAAAACCCCAAACCCTTTTGTACTGCCATATAAGTGGCTCTTGCAGCCATAAGGGCTATTGGGGTGATAGATAGGTGGGTCTAATAGGTTCTGGGGGTGTTTTGTGGGGCTCACCATGACTTATAAGGGAGCTGTAGTGAGATGTTTATGTGGGACCCTTTTTGTGAAGTTCACAGCAGTGCCCTGGAAGGTACCCCACTACTCTGGTGCCATGTCTGGGTGTCCAATCCATCACTTTTCTGGCCCACCTGCCTTCCCACCTGCACATTGCGTATGATCACGCACAACGTCGATGATTGATGTTGTGCGTGATCATACACAACATGTAGGTGGGACAGCACTCGGCTGTGTAGGCTCAGATAGGGTCTCTCCAACATGCGGAAGGCACCCGGCGTGGAAGGCTGGCCGGCGGACGGAAGAGGAATCCCCCTGAAACGGCGCTTTCTGCAGCTGTAAGTGCTCGTTTATCAGAGCAGTGCTCGATTTGCGAGAGAAAAGTTTGCTGAGTGTTTTGCTCGTCTTGCAAAACACTTGCAAACCGCGTTACTCGCAAACCGAGGTTCCACTTTATTTTATGATTGCGGCCCTAAAGGTCCAAGACTTTGGAACTCATTGAAAGGGACATTAAGATTATGTGCAGACTTTAAATCCTTTAAAAAATTGTTAGAGACTTGTCTATTTGTGAGAGTTTTTGTTACCTGATTGTTTTAAACTAGTAGATGACAGAGCAATCCCATGTGAATTAAATATTAGATAAGACTTTTTATTTTGTTGCTGATGTTTTGATACATTTGTAGAGTTTGTTTATCTTTTTATGTGTGTTTCATTTGTTACCCGCTTAGGATATAATCAGAATATAAATTTATAAAATAAATAATAGTCCTTTAGCAGACCTAGCTGGTCTTAAGCTCTGGAATAAAGATCTACAAGTATACACTACTAGACAAGTAGCTATCATATGTAGCCATTGTTCTTTGAGCCAGTTTAATGATTGGGCAACCCTTTCAAAGGAAGTAAGAAAAACCTTTGGATCGTCAATAATCAGTCATTTTCCTTATAATCACTGTCCTAACTCCAATAAGCATTACCAGGTTTCCTGTAGGAACATGTGAAGAGATTTGTTCTTTCTTCACTTGTAGATCATTATTACAACAATTTTTCTTTAGCTATTACAGTAGTTGTTCCTGTAATAAGCTCAACAACAGGTACTATTGCTGTTGCCCAGCTTCCAGGCTTGTTGGAACAGCTTCAGCATTTCCTCTTGCTGTCAGGTGGAGTTGCCCAGCGAATCAGTGCAAAACTTTGAGCTCCATACTGTTCCAAACATCTCCCAACACCAATGTGGCTGTCACAGATTTTGCCAGGCTAGGTATGCTGGGGGACTTTAGTGTTTGAGTGAGGGTAAGCCTGCTTCTCCACAGCGATATGGGATTGTGTATGTTGGCGAGATTCTACTACTGACACCATTTATCACAACTAGGCCACTATCTGGTTGTGGGAAATTCACACCTTAGGGATTCTGTAGTAAGGCCTTTCTGGCTTTCTCTCTTTCTCTTTCAGCCATCACAAGTATCCAGCAGCTTTAAACAATCTCCTTTATTTCATCAAAAAGTATTTTAACAATCTTGAAGTTTAAATCCAACTTAGAAAAGTGCATGCTTTGAATGGAGAGGCACAGAGGGGCAAAATCAAAAAAATCATCTAAATCCCTTTTTGGCCTAAGTCCCTAAACGTTCAACCCAGAAGCAGGGAAAGTGTCCATAACCAAAACAAACGTCCATGTTTTGATTATGGCCTTCCTCTGCCTAAACGCCCAATCTCCACTATGTCTAAAAGTACACCCACAGCACGTCTACACTTTTTAGCCATAATGAAACAAAAACACGCCTAGGCCAAAAACGTCCAACAGAAGGGCTTTTAGGCGAAGGAGGAGCCAGTCCTTCGCCTAACAGCTGGATTCTGTAACCGGTGTATGTCAAAAACAACACCGGTTACAGAATCCCCCCCCCCAATGATCCAGGCAGGAAGGTGCCCAAACCCTCCTGCCATATTAAATCGCGAACCCCCCTCCGACAACATCGGGGCAAGAGGGATCTCAAGCCCTCTTGCCCCCCGACGCCCCGACTCCATCGGGGCAAGAGGGAGCTCAAGCCCTCTTGCCCTAGCCAACCGCGGCACCCCCGACATATCGGGGCAAGAGGGAGCCCAAGCCCTCTTGCCCCCCCCCCGACTTCATTGGGGCAAGAGGGAGCTCAAGCCCTCTTGCCCCAGCCAACCGTGGCCCAAGCCCTCTTGCCCCGCCGATCGTGCCCCCCCCGACTCATTCTGGCCAGGAGGGATCCCAGGCCTTCCTGCCCTCAACGAACCCCCCTCCCCCCAACGTCCGCCCCCCCAAACTCCCGATTGGCCCCCCTCCCAGCCGACCCGCGACCCCCCTACCGACCCCACGACCCCCCCTTCCCCGTACCTTTAGGTAAGTTGGCCGACGAATGGGGTCGGATTGGCCCAGCCTAACCAAAGCCCCGCCTACTGGTGGGGCCTAAGGCGCCTGGGCCAATCAGAAAAGGCCCAGGAGCCTTAGGTCCCACCTGTGGGTGGGGCCTTAGGCACATGGCCCGGGTTGGACCCATGTGCCTAAGGCCCTGCCCACAGGCGGGACCTAAGGCTCCCGGGCCTGGGATCCCTCCTGCCCGTAGCCCATAATGTAGTGGGGGGTGGGGGTAGAGGATCGGCTGGACCAGGAGGGCTTGGGCTCCTTCCTGGCCAGAACGAGTCGGGGGGGGGCACGATCGGCGGGGCAAGAGGGCTTGGGCTCCCTCTTGCCCCGATGGAGTCGGGGAGTCAAGGGGGCAAGAGGGCTTGGGCTCCCTCTTGCCCCGATATGTCGGGGGTGCCGCAGTTGGCTGGGGCAAGAGGGCTTGAGCTCCCTCTTGCCCCGATGGAGTCAGGGAGTCGGGAGGGCAAGGGGGCTTGGGCTCCCTCTTGCCCCGATATGTCGGGGGTGCCGTGGTTGGCTGGGGCAAGAGGGCTTGAGCTCCCTCTTGGTCCGATGTTGTGTGGGGAAGGGGGGGAGTGATGCATCGCGGCAGGAAAGATGCCTCATCTTCCCTACTGCGATGCCATCACTCCTCTACCTGAACTGCCATGGGTCGCGGCAGTTCGGGTAGAAGAGTGATGGCATCGCGGTAGGGGAGATGAGGCATCTCTCCTGCCGCGATGGTTAGGTTGCCGGGCCGCTGAACTGATGGCGCCAACGGCCATCAGCTCAGCGGCCCATTTTTCGGCACTTAGACCTGGTTTTATTTCGTCTAAGTGAAAAAGGTCTAAGTGCCGACTAAACTGTATTGGTTATACCTGTTGTACGCCTAGGTGTAGGTCGGCCCACCTCCCACCCACTGCCCGCCCTTTCCCCTCCTGTAAACACACCTCTTTTCTCTCTGCGTTTAGAGGCAGGGGAAAGGCCTAAGTTGGTTTTAGATACGTCTAAAAACCAGCTTTGGTTATGGGTACTTGGACGATCAGGCTTTTTGATCGTCCAAGTAGCCACTTAGGACACTTTTTAGATGGTTGTTTTTTTTATTATTACCCCCACAATGTATAGAGATGAGAGCTGTCAAGTTACACAGTTCAAGGAGAGAAAATTTGAGCCAGTCCTGGATTTATTTATTTAAAACTTTTTTTATACTGTTTACAAAAAAACTAAACGGTTTACATCAATTAAAACATACATAAGATAAAAACAAACCATGCCATAAAATCTACATAATTAAACAATTTTTTCTCTTCAAATGTCACCTAATAAATCACAAGATTACAATAGCAAACATGATTAAACATATTCTTTTCCTCAACTACCTACTAATAGATCACAAAAATGCAATAACAAACAGCTGAATTTTTAACTGTTTCTTAAACTGAAACCGATTACACATCTCCCTCGTTATTCGCGGGGGATAGGGGCAGAGCCGGACCGCGAATAGGGAAATACCGCAAATGTCCTGCTCTGACCCACCCCCACCTCCCTCCTGCCTTCTCCTGGCCTTACCTGGTAGTCTAGTGGGCTTTTGGAGCAGGAGCGATCTTCCTACACTCCTGCCCCGTGCAGATCGTCAATAGGAAATGACTGCTGTGAGTTCCCATAGTCTCTCAAGACTACGGCAGGAACAGAAAGTCATCATTCTAGTGTCTACATAATTTTCCTGTGCTATTGGAATTAATAGCTTTTGATTTTCAGATTGTAAAGATCTATTAGGCTTATAGAGTGCCACAACTTGTTGAAAGTACTATGGTGTTTGATGGTAGATAGTCTGGTGGACCACCGCAGTGGGCTGAGAATCAGGAAACATGGACAAGTCTGCCTTTGATAAAAAAAACAGGGATTTCAAGGATGGACTGACTGAAACAGTGAGATTTAAGGGCAATGTGTCCAACATATAAATTTATAAGGTTTTACATGTGAAAAAAGGTTCACAAATGGAACCTTTTACCTACAGTGGAGCTTTTAAACTCTCAGAAACCTTTAAGACAAATTTTCTCCACAGACGGTTTTAAAAACAAACGCAGGTTATACAATTACTCAGGTTAAAGTTAACCTTATGGGTTAAACCTCAGAGGGATTCCAATTAACAGCGGTCAGTCTTGAAGACAGAGCTGCAGTAGCAATCTCTCTACATTTACTCCCTCCTTTAATTTGTAGAAAAAAACTGACAATAACCTGAAACCGTTCCTTATATTACAATTTCTATAAATTCCCCTTGATGTTAGTTTCTTTTTTAAAAAAATACATCCTTTAAAAAATATATTTTTATTAAATTTTGAAGCACCCGGACCCAAAGGTTTTCCCCAGGCCATCCTCCCATTGCCGGGCCAATTCTGAGCTTCCGTGCATGCGCGTACCATGACATCATTGCGCGTGCATACACGATGATGTCATGTGCATGTGCGGACACCACCAAATGTGGCCCCAAGCTCAGGCAGAGTCGGAGCAACTCTTGCTGCCCTCCTCTGCTCAAAACGAACCTCAAACAGCTTAGAATACTTTCTTTCGGCTCTTCCTGGTCCTATTTTTTTTCCCTCCAGCATCCCAGAATGTCTGCATAGGGAGTGGATCCAGTACGATCGCCAGATTCACTGCTGGACCCACAAATGGGTCTGGAACTTCACCCAGGACTCTGCAGATAACTCTCCCAGGTAAAATTATTTAAATTTAATTTTTTAACCACTAGTTACACTAAAACTACAAAATACATCAAATGATTACCACAGTTTTTCAATGAGTGCAAGGAGGCTGTGCTATTAATGGGATGCCATAGTTTGGAGATGTGTGCTGCAAGCCTAAAGTGAACCACACTCCAGAACAAGACATATATGTTCTTTATTATTATGTTGTTTTATTTCCAAATTATTATATAATATTGGGATTTGTTTTATATTTTGCTTATGTTTACTTTAATTCATTTTGGTTTTTATTTTAGAAACATCTCCATGTGGAAATAGAAATTTTTACATGTTTCCATTATCATAAATGCATTTTGGAATGGGGACTATTTGAACGGGTGCTCACCACGTTTACTTTGCCAGAGGCTTGGTAGAGGTGGATTTGGGGGTGTGTGGATTCCCCATCTTTGTTATTCATACACACTACTAAACTGATTTTTTTTCACTCTCCCAAACTATAGTCACATGGTTCCTCTTGATTTCGCCTTCAGATAACATCACATACACCTGTCATCGTCAGGCATTGTGACTGACCAAGAAATGGAGCAGTATTCCTTCCCATGTTGTAAAAGGGAAAGGAGCACTGATAATATCTGCATAGTCAAAGTGCCATGTTGATACTACCGGATAAAGCAGGTTAAGAGATAAAAATGGTCAATCTCGTTCTCATGCACAGGAGCAGGCGATTCAAGCACGATAGCCAGGAAAACTGATCAAATGGCAATGACTTTAAAACAAGTGAGGAGAGCATGCAGAGATGACTCGTTCAACTCTTTTTAACACCTTTCCACGATTGCATTCACGTGTACGCATAGCAGTGTTGTCTCTGTGTGTCTGACGCAGAGGGGAGAAGCAGAAAATGTTTTATTTAAATGTGAATTGCAGAGCGCATGTTAAATATTTTAACCATCTTGCTCACAACAAACTCTAAAACTGATCTCGAGATCCATGTCACAACGCAACAAAGCTAAATGTATGTGGGCGAAAGAAGTTTTTGTGTTTCACACAAACTCACACAGACACAAACTCTTGCTGTCGCTCAGACACCTACACATTCATACTCTCTTGCTGCGTCTCGGACAAACACCATCTCACATGCTTGTACTTTCTCACACAATTCATCAAAAGCACATCTAAATGTGTACTGATTCTCACAGACATCCTTCTCAGAAGGACTAAATTACAACAATAGCAACAACAATAACAACATAAAATGATTTATCTCGACACACATGATTAAAGCTTCCTTTGACCATAAAAGTGTCAAATATCCATCTTCATCAGTTAAGAAGTTAGTCAGGTACATTGAACGTAATGGATTTTGGCAAAATAATCCCACAGCCATTCAAAGAAATAAATGTTAAGATAAATGTCAGAGACTTTAATTCTATGATTCCCAAGCAATGAAAATTAATGAAATTCAGCTTGTTAGATCTGAAAGATAAAGAGCCCTGTGTGTCTTCATAAGTTGTCATCAAATTCAACTCTTATTGCATAATTAATTAAAAAAATTAAAAGAGAACATTTCTTGTGCAACCTCTTCTTGTCCAGATCAGTCCTAAGAGGATTTAAAAAAATTTTATTTTAAAGAATATATAAATTTTTGTTAATGGATCCAGGTCAAGCAGGCCATTGGCAAAATTAAAATTAAAATTAAACGAGAACATTTCTTGTGCAACCTCTTCTTGTCCAGATCAGTCCTAAGAGGATTTAAAAAAAATTTATTTTAAAGAATATATAAATTTTTGTTAATGGATCCAGGTCAAGCAGGCCATTGGCAAAATAAAAATTAAAATTAAACGAGAACATTTCTTGTGCAACCTCTTCTTGTCCAGATCAGTCCTAAGAGGATTTAAAAAAAATTTATTTTAAAGAATATATAAATTTTTGTTAATGGATCCAGGTCAAGCAGGCCATTGGCAAAATAATCTAAGTGTTCCACTAGCACTTAACAACTTAATCCAAGCCAGAACTAGGGTTCTAAATCAAAAGGTATTGGAAAAATAGTCTTTAAGCATAAAAAATCTTTAAGTATAAAGGACAAATTATAACCACAGCAATAAAAGCATAGAGCAAAACTAATAGCAACTACCAGTCCCTTATTTATCTACTCAAGAGACTTCTCCATCTCTTTCGTTTCTTCACTTTCAGAATTGGTTTCAACCCAGAGTTGATTACTGCTGTAATTTTTCTTCATTACTTGGCTCTTCCTTTGTAATCCTCTCCAGGCTTTCCTCAGGACCAGGGTTCCCCATTATTCTTCTGTTTTTCCGCTATCTCCTCCTTAGAAGCATCCATGCACTGGTTTCCCATTCCAGAACACACTTCCGAGTATCTGCAGAAAACCTATGCAACCCCTACACTTTTCACCATTTCCTTACTCCCTGTGGCACTATGCCTTAGCTACCCCTTACAGAAATGGTACAATAGCCCAATGTTCCCTCTAAGTTGTGCAGAAGTCCTCCAACCACATTGCTGTCTATGCAGGGTGCTACTTAAATATTGTGTTTTCAATCGCTAGAGACACTATTGAAAATGTGATATTGAAAAAGCACCACCAGTGGCATTCCTAGCATATGTGACACCCCCCTCATATAAATGAAAAACATGATTTTTAGTAACAATCCACACATCGCACAAGAGTGTACCTAGGAAAAGGCAGCACCTTACATACTCCAGTGAGCAGTAGCACATAAATGCACCCATTATAAAACTTAACATGCCAGACTAGTATAGATTGATCCTGCATAGTCAATGCTAACAGAGAATCATGTCTTTTGTACACACAGAAAACACCTTCACCCAGTATGAAATATGTAACCACAAACTACCCCCTCCTTTTTACAAGACTGAAGCGCAATTTTTAGCACCAGCCACGATGGTAACAGACCCGGCGCTCATAGAATTCCTATGAGCATCGGAGCTGTTACTGTTGCAGATGTCGCTAGAAATCGTACTATGGTTTTATAAAAGGGGGTGGGGTTAAAATATAAATATTGTATATAGACAAAAGTTAAACTGAACCACCAAGAAGCTGGACTCTGCATACAAATGCAACACCACAGAAACAGTGATGCATGTCCCCTAATATTGTGTAAAATATACAGATAGCAGATGTAAATTTGAAAAAACAGAGAAATAGCAATCATCACTTTACAAATTAACAAATAACCCCCCCCCCCCCTTTTATGAAGCTGAGTTAGGATTTTTTTTATTGCAGGCCATGGCGGTAAAAGCTCAGATGCTTATGAATTCTATGAGCATCAGAACTGTCACTGCTGGGGCCAGTGATAAACATTGCTAACGTGGATTCATAAACCCCCCCCCCCCCACATACACTTTTTTTATGAAGCTTCGTTAGGCTTTTTTATCACTGGCTGTGGCAGTAAAAGCACTGGCGCTCATATAATACCTATGAGTGTTCGAGCTAATATTGCCGCAGCTGGCGATAAAAAAGCCTAATGCGGCTTCATAAAAGGGGGCCAAAGAGGTGGGGGGGGGAATAAAACAAAAATGGAAAATAAGATAATACCATTTTATTGGCCTAATACATTTATCAATTAACTTTCAGAGGCCACAATCTCTTTGCTCAGGTAAGTATAGTATACTGCTGTTATCCTGTCCTGACTTCAGGAATGGGGTTTTGGTCTCTAATTTCCATTTTCTATTTATAAATATTTATCAACACAGCTACAATACTACTTTATCCAAAAGCAAAAAAAAGAATTTTTTTTCTACCTCTGTCTTCTCTGGTCTCTGCTTTCTGCTTTCCTCATGTTCTCATTACTCTCTTCTTCCATCCACTGTTTGCCCTCTCTCTGCCCTTTCTATATGCATCTTCTCTCCTTTTATAACTCTTCCAGAAACTGTCTGCCTCCCCCTTCTATCTCTCCCTTCACCCCCACTGGTCTGGCATTCATCTTCTTCCCTTCCTTCCACTCGTCCAATGGTCTGGCATCTCTCTCCTCTCCTTCCCTTTCCTCTCCCACACTCCCAAGATCTGGCATTTCACTCTCTCCATTCCTCCCCACACCCATTGTCTGGCATTTCACTCTTTCCTCTCCATTGCGTTTCTTTTTCTTCCCTTGTCTTCCTTCTCGATTTATTTTCTGCATGTCTAGATTAAATTCTTACTACCCAGTCTTCAATTTCTCTTTTCACTGTGTCTGCCTACAGCTTGCCACCTCTTTCCCTTACCCCCTCCAGTATTTCACTAACTCTATCCTCTTCTCTCCATCCAGCATGTGCCCTCTTTTTATTTATCTCCTTGGAGGAGTTTTGTCTCGTGGCTACTTGGTCTTCCGAGAGTGCTTTCTCTCAGCATTACTGGTTGAATGTGGGGGGCGCATGCGATAGATGCGTTTAGTGCTTCGGTTGTTGCGGAGGCGGCGTTTGCTTCCCACCCAGATTGAGGATTGCTTTGCTACATCCCATTGGTCTCTGGATTCATCTGCTGCTGTTGCTAGGGAAGGAAAAATTATGTTCTTACTTGTTAATTTTCTTTCCCTTAGACGCAGCAGATGAATCCAGAGACCCTTTCTGGATATTGTCTGTCTGTTTTTTCTTTTCCAACTTTCGAAGTTTGTTATTATTGAGGGTTGTATTCTGTATTATTGCCTTTTGAGATTTGTTATGGGAAAGAAGTTTTTTACCTGCTATGCCTATTGATGGTTATGGATGCTTGGGCAAGGAGCTGTACTGGAAATACAGGAGGAGTGCCAGCCAATAGGACCACCTGTTAATCAGTTTCTCTATCTCCGCCTGATGGTAGATGTGTGCTATCCCATGGGTCTCTGGATTCATCTGCTGCGTCTAAGGAAAAGAAAATTAACAAGTAAGAACATAATTTTTCCTTCTTCACCGAAAGAGTGGTTAATCATTGGAATAATCTTCCACTTCAGGTAGTAAAGGCCAGCAACGTGCTCGATTTTAAGAATAAATGGGATAAACATGTGGGGTCACTTTGACAAAGTGCTTAGGGGGGGTGGGTTATTTGAGTGGGCAGACTTGTTGGGCCGTCGGCCCTTTTCTGCCGTCATGCTCTATGTTTCTATTTTATTTTAATAAAAGCCACTAAAGCAGGGATTCTCAACTCAGTCCTCGAGAAACACTCAGACATTCAGGTTTTCAGGACATCCATAATGAATAAGCACTACCTTCATCATATGCAGATCTTTCTCTTGCATTTTGAAAAGTGGCTGGATTGGTATATCATGAGGACTACACTAGAGATATCTGCTCTTGTGTTCCACATATTGGTCTTAATATTTTTATTTAATTAGACTGTACAATAAGGTTTAACATCTCATCCAAATTGTGTATCTAGGAGCAGTGGCGTACCAAGGGGGGGTGGGGTGGCCCAAGGGGGTGCACAACTGGCTACTCACTGGGGAATAGGCTGCCGCTGGGGAAAGGCTGCCATTGCCGACATCAAGAACAAGCCGGCGCCGAGTTCTCCCTCCCTGCTTATCTTCTCCACGAGCCGACCAACTCTAGCCGTCTGACGTCAATTCTGATGTCAGAGAGGACATTCTGGGCCAGCCAATCGCTGCCTGGCTGGCCCAGAACATCCTCTCCGACGTTAGCATTAACGTCCTCTCCGACGTTAGAATTGACATCGGGCAGCGAGAGTTGGTCAGCTCGCAGGGCGAACCCCTGCCGGCCTGTTTCCGATAGCCAGTGGCAGTCTTTCCCCGGCGGCGGTGGCAGCAGCTTGTTTCCCAAAGGCAGTTGCATGGGGGAGGGCAAGGAGAAAGGAAGAAAGATGGGGGGGGAGACAGGGAGCCAGAAAGAAAGAAAGGGGGGGGGACTGGGATCAAGAAAGAAAAGGGGGCAGGGTGAAAGAAAGAAAAAAATGGGGCAAGGGGAGAGAGAGAGAGAAAGACAGACATAGAGAAAGAAAGGGGGCATGAAGAGAGAAAGAAAAAAGGGGGCAGGGTGAAAGAAAGAAAGAAATGGGGCACGGAGAGAGAGAGAGAAAAACAAATAGAAAGAAAGGGGACATGGGGAAAGAGAAAGAAAGAAGGGGCAGGGTGAAAGAAATGGGGCATGGAGAGAGAGAGAAAGACAGACAGAGAAAGAAAGGGGGCATGGAGAGAGAAAGAAGGGGGCAGGGTGAAAGAAAGAAATGGGGCATGGAGAGAAAAAGAGAAAGACAAACATAGAGAAAGAAAGGGCATGGGGAGAAAGAAAGAAGGGGCAGGGTGAAAGAAAGAAAAAAATGGGCATGGGGAGAGAGAGAGAAAGACAGACATAGAGAAAGAAAGAGGGCATGGAGAGAGAGAGAGAGAAAGAGAAACAGAAAGAAAGGGGGCATGGAGAAAGAAAGAAGGGGGCAGGGTGAAAGAAAGAAATGGGGCACGGAGAGAGAGAGAAAGACAAACAGAAAGAAAGGGGGCATGGAGAGAGAAAGAAGGGGGCAGGGTGAAAGAAAGAAATGGGGCACAGAAAGAGAGAAAGACAAACATAGAGAAAGAAAGGGGGCATGGGGAGAGAGAAAGAAAGAAATGGGGCACGGAGAGAGAGAAAGACAGACATACAGAAAGAAAGGACATGGAGAGAGAAAGAAAGAAGGGGACAGGATGAAACAAAGAAAAAGTTGGGGGAGGGAATGAGATCTGGAGGAGAGGAAGCATACAGGAGGCTGAAAGAAGGGAAGAAATATTGGATGCGCAGTCAGAAGAATAAAGTGCAACCAGAGACTGATGAAATTACCAAACAAAGGTAGGAAAAATGATTTTATTTTCAATTTAGTGATTTAGTGATCAAAATGTGTCCATTTTGAGAATTTATATATGCTGTCTATATTTTGCACTATGGCCCCCTTTTACTAAACCGCAAAGCAGTTTTTAGCGCAGGGAGCCTATGAGCGTTGAGAGCAGCGTGGGGCATTCAGCGCAGCTCTCTGCGCTAAAAAACGCTATCGCGGTTTAGTAAAAAGGGAGGGGGTATATTTGTCTATTTTTATATAGTTGTTACTGAGGTGACATTGCATAAAGTCATCTGCCTTGACCTCTTTGAAAACCTGCAGACTATAAATGATAATTAACATTTTCTCTGCGTAGAGTGTGCTTTGTGTGTTTTAAATTTTATTGTTGGTAGATCATTTTGACTTGGCCACAAAGGTAAAGGGGAGGGAGGGAGGGGAGCTTCTGAAAGACATCTAGTAATCCTTGCAGGCTTGACTGCAGGGAATTTTTTTTGTAAAATCATGTTTTGTTATGTGATTGGCATTATTTAGACTTTAATTTCTATGAATGAATAGAATGAAAATTATATAAAATTACTTACTTGTTTTTATGTGCGTGCGGTGAAGGAAAGTGGAGACAGAATGGGCTGAAGACGCAGAAGGGAAGTGGGGAAGAGAGAGTGGGGAGAAGACGCTGCTTTATAAATTGACAATTGTACAGAATATTGTTTCTTTTTATACTTTAATATAATAAGTTCAATATAAAACAATTCAAGGCTTGTGTGGATGGAATCAGGTGGTTTGTGGGGATGAGGATCGAGCTTATGGGGATTAGTCCAATAAAATGGTATTTTCTTATTTCTCATTATTTGTTTTATTTTTATTTGTTAATTTGTAAAGTAGTGATTGTTATGTATCATTTTTTTCAAATTTACATCTACTGTCTTTATATTTTGCACAATATTAGAGGACATGTATTACTGTTTTTGTGGTGTTGTGGTGTTGCATTGAATGCAGAGTCTGGATTCTTGGCAGTTCAGTTTAACTTTTGTCTACATATTTCTATTTTTAGTTTGTGATTATTCCATATTGGGCGAGGGTGTGTTTGTGTGTATGAAAGGGACATGGCTTTCTGATAGCATCGACTGTAGAGGATCAATTGACTGTGCAGGATCTGGTTTGTTTAGTTTTACAATGTATGTGTTTGTGTTCTAGTGCTCACTGCAGTGTTTAAGATGCTGCCTTTTCCTAGGTACGCTCTTCTGCGATATGTGGATTGTTACTAAAAATCATATTTTTCATATAGATGGGGGGGGGGGTCAAAAAATGATGGGCCCCGGGTGTCACATATGCTAGGTACGCCACTGTCTAGGGGTAAATGTCTTAGCAAAAAGAGCCCATGTTTTTTCATTTTCTTTTAATCATCAGTTCAACTTGTCAATACAGGAGGAGTGCAGTATTAGAATTTGCTTTGTGCTTAATGGATATTAAGAGACTTGCCAGTATCCTGTGTAAATTTTCCATAAACTTTGAGAAATACATTGACAAAAGCAGAACCACCCCAAAAATACTTTCATCAGTCCAAAATGTTTTTAGATGGGGGTTTGTTTTGGCCTCGAACAGCATATTTAGGTCAATAGCATATTTTACACCTGAGGAATGTTATAAAAGCAAAGAACCCTTACCCAATCATTATTGTAGAACAGATAATGGTTGCTTTGCCTATCTTTTTGTAAACAGCAATCACAATTTGAAGCCAACTATCAATATGAAAATAAACTGAGACTATAAAATATTGATGCCAAAGAAGCATGGTTGATAACATTGGTGGGTCTACTCAAAACAGCAGGAGACCTTAGTTTCTTCTCTGGCACTGCTTGTTAGTTCAAACAGTTATGTTTTGACTTTATCAGCATCACATCTATACAAATTTATATCAAACAAGATTTGGGAAATTATGAAACTATTTTGCAAACAGCACCATTCAAGGGTGGTATCACTTATATAGTAGATAATAGCCAATAAAATTTTAAATGGTCCATTCAGTATGCCTATCAGTCATAATTATCAACTCTTGATTAAACTATAAGTATACCATATATACTCAAATATAAACCAAGATTTTGGGGCCCCAAAAATGGCCCAAAAATAGGGGTCTCGGTTTATATTTGGGTCAGTGCTGACCTGCCCCCCTCCCGAACCTGTTGCAGGCCTCTGCCAGGCCTGTTGTAAGACCTGTTGGTCCAGCTCTGGCTGACTTTGAACAACTTTTATTTCCTCCCTCCCCCTCCCCCTTGCCCCCATCCCCTTCCCCTGTGTTCGTGTTAAATTCCTGGTGGTCCAGCGGTGCACCAGGACAGGAGGAATCCCTTCTCTCTCCTGCCCCAGCTGACTTTGAACAACTTTTATTTCCTTCCTTCCCTCCCTCCCTCCCCTCCCCCCACACTCCTGTTAAATCCCTGGTGGGCCGGGACAGGAGGGATCCTTTCCTTCTCCTGACCCAGCCGACTTTGAACAACTTTTTTCCCGCTTGCTCCTCCCCCCCCCCGGCATTCCTGTAAAATCCCTGGTGGTCTAACGGTTGGCCGGGACCCCTCCTGCCTCCTGTCCCAGCCAACTCTAAGAAGATTTACCTCCTTCCCCCCTCCTCCAAATACTTTTCGAATCCCTGGTGGTCCAGCGGTGAACCGTTGCAAGAGCGGCTTTCCTTCACTCCTGCCCGTGCAGGGGCACTAGCTGATTGATTGTCGTGAGTTCTTGCGGCGGCCAATCAGCTAGTGGCTATGCATGAGCAGGAGCAAAGGAAGGTTGCTCCTTCTGCGGTTCACCGCTGGATCAACAGGGATTTGAAAGATATGCAGAGGTTGGTGGAAGGAGTTAAAACTTTTGAGAGTCAGCCGGGACAGGAGGCCGAAGGGAACACTCTTGTCCCAGTCCACCGTTGGCCCACCAGGAGTTATGGCAGGCCCGGTGGAGGCCTGTAAGACATCGGGAGGGAGGGGGACAGGGTACAGAACCTTTCAAAGCAGGGAAGGAGGGGGGCTGAGTGCAGAGACCGGCAGGGGAGGGCGGGGGCTAGATGCAGATTCTGTCAGAGCAGAGAGGGAGGGGGGCAGAGTGCAGAGACTGACAGGGCAGGCAAGGGAGTAAAGGAGGGGGCTGGATGCAGAGCCTGGCAGAGCAGGGAGGGAGGGGGAACAGGGTACAGAACCTGGCAGGACAGGGAGAGAGGGGGGCTGGGTGCAGAGCCTTGTAGGGCAGGGCATTGCACTTGAGTATTAATCCTCCGGTTTATATTTGAGTCAACTTTTTTCTTCCTTTTTTGAGGGAAAATAGGTTACCTCGGTTTATTTTTGGGTTGGTTTATTGTATATTCAAGTATATACGGTACTTGATTCTGATCTTCCTTTGTTGTTTTCTTTTAGAGTAATAGTTTACAACACTCCTGGGGAAACCCCAGCAAGCCAGGTTTTCAAGATATCCATGATAAATATTAATGAGTGTATGCAAATCTCTCTCATGTACATTCAGGGTCAAATTCTCCAAATGGTGTCCCGAAGTTAGGTGGCGGTAGGTGTCCTACTGTCATCTAACGGACCAATCAGGACACAGATTTAAAAAAATAAATAAATAAACCCAAAGGCACCATTCTTAGATGCCTGTCTCGTGCCTATGGAGGTGCTTAGGGATGCCTATGGATGCCTAAGACCGGTGTGAGCATGTTTTGTGCCAGAAGTGGCCTTAGGCGTCCCTATGCACCTCCGTAGGCACGAGACCGGTGCCTTAGAACATAAGAACATAAGAATTGCATCTCCGGACTAGACCCTGGGTTCATCAAATCCAGTGATCCGCACACACGGAGGCCCCGCCAGTTCTACCCTGGCATAGTTTTAGTCCCTATATCTCTGTATGCTTCTCAAGGGAGATGTGCATCTAATTTACCCTTAAATCCTAGAATGGTGGATTCTGCAATTACTTCCTCTGGGAGAGCATTCCAGGTGTCCACCACTCGCTGCATGAAACAGAACTAAAAAGGCGTAATTCTAGATGCAGTGCCTGCCGGTGATTGACACACAGCAGGCGCCGCTTCTAGAATCAGGCCCTCGTTGCAGATATCCTAAAAATTCAACTGCATAGGGTTTCCTCAGGCAGCAGTGTATATTTCATTCAAGCAAACTCTGTAAGTGAAGGAGGAACTCAAGGAAGGGAGAGATCCATTAGAGCAGTGGTCTCAAACTCGCGGCCCGGGGGCCACATGCGGCCCGCCAGGTTCTGTTTTGAGGCCCTCGATATGTTTATCATAATCACAAAAGTAAAAAACAGTTTCTTGATCATATGTTTCTTTAGCTATAAATGACAATATTATTATTAAGACTTAGCCAAAAGGAAAGATTTATAAACTATAAAGAGTTTTACCTCATGCAAAATTGTCATTTTTTTAATAAGACATTAACTATTTTTTTCTGAGGCCCTCCAAGTACCTGCAAATCCAAAATGTGGCCCTGCAAAGGGTTTGAGTTTGAGACCACTGCATTAGAGGCTAGCACATTCAGTTCAAATGAATGCCTAAAAATCTAAAGTGTGTTGAAATCACTTGTGCAAAGGCATATCTTTGAATTAAAATGCATGCAATTGATTTGTACATGCAATAAAAGTTCTTGCGTGTAAAAAATCATGAATGTGTGAAAAAAACAAACTCTCATGAAAATGAAACCACAAAAAAATTGCAAAACATGGTTTAAAAAAAAGAAAAGTAACCAAACTCTTTTTTTGGGTTCTGTACATCTTCACTGACTCACCAGCAGCAGGTCCCATATCTTTTGAGGTGGACTTCCCTGCTCTGAAGACGCTTCATTTGAACTTCTGCCACTGCACTCAGGATAGGCTTTGAAATTATTCCTTCACAGATTTCTGACAAAACAGGTTGGGTTTATTAAATCCTGCTGGATTTCTGTTTAATCTTAATCAAATGCAGATTCTGCAGACAGCTTCATTTTTCAAACAGAAATATAAAATAATGTTCCATACAAGAAAGCTCCAATGAGCATATTCATTCTACTGTAAAACACAATCGCACCACATACTTATCCATAAATACTAGGATCATATATATATCATGACTGTCCTCCGAATGAGGCAGATATCTTAATTTTCTGTGGTATAATTCTTTTACATAACATAACTAATAGGATCAACGAGGCCCTGACAGCTTTTCATGGATCACAAAGTATTTTATTATGATACAAGGCCATCATCTATCTTCTCATTTATTCAAGAGTTCTATAACCTTTTCAACCTGCAGTAACAACATTCCAATTCATCCCACTGTTTATACAGAATTAAATAGTTTAAAGGTCGCAGTGCTAGTCAGCAAAATGTACAAGCAAACTCTACAGCATTTTTGATGTACAGCAAGGCTGGGTGACTCCCAGCGTTTTTCCAATTTTGTATGCATCTCAGTATTTTACAAAGTGGTTTGCACTGACAGCATCTCAGAGGTGTTATTAAATAGGTGAAACTTTGTTTTGCCAGAAAAACTGAAAAGTGAGAGTCTGGGTACTGGGTTAGGTCCAGCACAAATGTGAAGAGGGCCTACTCCACAATTACCTTTTTCCTACCTCCCAACAATAAGGTTGTATTTAAGATTTCAAAACCCCAGTACACTCCAAAGGTAAAAGAGGATCCCCAACACCATCTGTCCATCCTTTTTATGCAAGAGAGAAGCTTGGTGAGTGAGATACTCATAAGAACGTATGACCTGCAGAAAAGACCTGGGATAGAGAGAGAGCATGCAATCTTCCTTCCACCCTACAGGGTTCAAAATCAAAGTTACCTTCTTATATACTCCTCGGGGTTGCAAAGCAATGGCTTGCCAGGATGAACTGGATTATGCAGCAGAACCAGTTCTCTCTTTGATGATGACACCGTACAATACTCTACTTTTCTGAATTTCAACAAGTAGAAATGCCATGTTTGCCTTCTACCTACTTTCACATCACCAAAACTATCAAAACCAAAGGCTCTGTGATACCGTAACTGTTGGAGGCAGTTCTGGCATTCCCCCTGCAGTTTCCAAATGGACTGGTTCCCTAACGCGCTGTACTTTCAGGAGCATGAGCATCGATACACCAAACGCTACCTATTAAGATGCAACTAGGTAGTTCCATGTTAACTGCACTGTGCCCCGATTGCAGTGTGGAGTCCCCGCCCACACTGCAATCGGGGTGTCTAACCGCTCCCCACCCCATTTCATGCTAAGTTGTTAGCATCGGATATTTAAGGCACATTTCTGTAATTGGCGCCTAAAAAATAGGCACCTATCACACGTCAGCCACATGTAGGCACCAATTGCAGAATCGTGCTTAGCAGCACCTAAATTAAAACTTAGGTGCCTGTAATATAGGCCAGGGTTTTACAGGCCTACATTATAGGCACCTAAGTAAGAGAATTGTACCTAGTGGAGTCTAATCCACCCCTAAACATTCCATGCCTATTTTGGTATTTCTTCTGCAGAATTGCACCTAAAAAGATAGGTGCCTATCTCCCAGATTATTTTTTTTTCCAATTACGAGCTTGTGACAGCTCATAATTGAAGCCGATGTACTAATTAAGTTGGGCCCCTAAATTTAGGTGCCTCATAGAATGTCCTCCATATTGTACAGGTTATTTTAACACATGCTACGACTTAGTGCGGGCTAAAACCTGCCCTGACTGCTTTTCACACCTTAGTAAATATGCCAATATTAAACAGCTCCCATTCAGAATGGGGTTTGTGTTATTTAATGTGCATTAAATGAAGTTAATGTACTTTAGTAAATTAGGCTATTAGTTTTAAACATTTTAAAGCATCTCTCTGCAACCTTCTGTAACCTTTTTCAGTCTTACATAATAACATAGTAGATGACGGCAGATAAAGACCCGAATGGTCCATCCAGTCTGCCCAACCTGATTCAATTTAAATTATTATTATTTTTTTTCTTCTTAGCTATTTCTAGGCGAGAATCCAAAGCTTTACCCGGTACTGTGCTTGGGTTCCAACTGCCGAAATCTCTGTTAAGACTTACTCCAGCCCATCTACACCCTCCCAGCCATTGAAGCCCTCCCCTGCCCATCCTCCTCCAAACGGCCATACACAGACACAGACCGTACAAGTCTGCCCTCATTTTTAGCTGCATGATTTACTTTGCTGCATAATTTTTATGGGTTAGAAAACCATTAAACCTATGTTTATGAAATACAACTGAGTGTGATTCAACTCGTGGAATCACAGTTCCAGTGAACTATAAAACTCTTAATGCCCCTTGATTCAGTGTACCCCCTCCTCCTCCTCCTCCTCCTCCCCCCCCCCAAATGATCTCACTGATCCTGAAGCTGCATAGCTTTATAACTTGCTTTTCATTCTGATATTTTTTATTTTGTTAATTTTATTTTAACAGCGATGCTGCATGAGAGCTTAAATGTTACTTTATTTAGTTAAAACATACTATAATTTAGATTATATCCCTTTCAAGGCTCTTGGAGTTAATTTAAAAACACTTAAACCTTATCAGGACTTTTATTTTGCTATGTACAGACAGAAAGACACTTAGGGCTCCTTTTACTAAGCTGAGCTAGATGCTAATGCCAGCATTGATCTTGTGTTAGTTCTTGGCACGTAGCCCGGGGTTAGCGCGCGGGGCAATGTAGCGCGCGCTAAAACCGCTAACGCAGCTTAGTAAAAGGAGCCCTTAGATTTTATTTTTTTTACAGTATATTTTACTACTTTATAAAAATTCAATAGATTTTAATTTAAAAAAAGCATTTTTGTACATTGGTATACATTAATTAAGGAGAAGATATTCAGCTAGTGGTGGTGAGCATTTTTTTTTTAGCTGACAATGGCATTCCTGAATATTCAGTGCCAGACCATATCTGAGTACCAATACTAAATATCCAGGTTTATGCAGCTGGCTTCTATTACATTGTTAAGTGTGATATTCAGCACATATTCACCTATGTGACACTACAAAAAGACAGAACTGAGGTTTATGGGGTCCCATTTGGCTGCTTAATTTAAATGGTTAAGTGCTAACTCTGCTTTCAGATGGCCCAAAGAACAGCTAGCTATCAGTTTAGCTGTCAGTGTTGATATTGAATGGCACTAACCAGTTAGGTGCTGCTGAATATCAGCAGATACGTAGCCCTGCATAGGTGATTAACTTAAATCACATTGAATATTGACCTCTTAGTAAAAGAAAATACAATTCTAGGCAGGGCCGGATTAACCAATAGGCCAAGTAAGCACGTACCTGGGGCCCGATGAAGGAGAGCATCAACATTATTTTTTTCCAAACGGCGATGCGCCCCTCCAGCATCGATCGGCAACATGGGCCCCCCCCAGATCGACAACACGGGTCCACCCCCGATCAGCAACGCGGCCCCCCCCCATTGACGGAAAGTAAGACAAGCAAGCAACGCAGGTAAGAAAGGCAACGGGAACTATAATTTTGCAAGTGGTGCTGCTTGCCCAAAGCTTCCTTCTGATGTGGCTTCCTGTTTCCGCCTGGGTGCATGGTGGGGGGTGGGTGGGGGCAGGGGGCCAGTGTACTTGTGTGCCTAGGGGCCCTCGATGAATTAATCCTGCCCCGATTCTAGGCCTTTCAGAAGTCTGGAACAGAGGCAGAATTGCTATATTTGATTGTTTTCCCTTTTACTTTTTTTAAGTTCATTCTTTTTATTATTTTTCAAAAATACAAAAACAGCACATATATCAATCTTCCAGTATATAGAAAATACATAGGAAGAAGTCAATATACCTACATATTTACCCATTTCTGAAGAAATCCCTTTCCCTCCTACCCTCTATATCAGTGTTTTTCAACCGCTGTTCCGTGGCACACTAGTGTGCCGCGAGATGTTGCCTGGTGTGCCGTACGGTCAGGGCCGCCATCAGGGCAGTACCACCAGTCCTGCATTCAGGGGCCCGGAGCTGACAGGGGGCCCGGGCTCCCCCAGGGTCCTAGGCCACAGTCTAGGGAGAGGGGCGGTCCGCCCCACGTGGACAGGAGAGAGCTGGACGGGGGACCCGCGGAGTTCAATACATCTCGAGCCGCGAGGCTCGTCTTCTATTCCTGCCTGCCCTGCAGCTAACATATAGCCGATCGCAAGCGTTCCCCGATGTCAGCGCTGACATCGGAGGGAGGGCTTAAGCAAAGCCTGCCCTCCGACGTCAGCGCTGACGTCGGAGAATACTTCCGTTCGGCTATTTGTGCGTGGCAGGGCAGGCAGGAAGCAGAAGACAAGCCTCGCGGCTTGAGCTTCGTTTTGCTGAGAAAGTTGCAAAGATGGGCTGGGAGGCAAACACGGAACACAGAAGGGGGGAGGGAGTGCGTTTTGGACACAAGGCATGAACTTGGGCGAGAGGAAGGGAGGGAAAGAGATGCTGAGGTGGGGGAGGGAATGGGTTTTTGGACACAGAAGGCATGGACTTGGGAGAGAGGAAGGGAGGGAAAGAGATGGTTGTGTACACGGGGAATAGAAGAAAGGAGAATTTTTGGTCATAGAGAGGGAGTGAGGTACAGATAGTGGCATACCAGGGTGGGGGGGGGCGGTCTGCCCCACCCCGGGTTTACGTCCCAAGGGGGTGCACAGCTGGCCACCCTCCAGTGTTGTCCCTAGGCCGGCAAACTGCGGCTCTTTAGCCACTTGAGTGCCTCCGCCGCCATCGGGAACAGGCCGGCGCCAAATTCACCCTGCTTTTCCCTGTGGGGCCGGCCAACTCTCACCACTCGCGTCAATTCTGATGTCGGAGAGGACGTTCTGGGCCAGCCAATCGCTGCCTGGCTGGCCTAGAACGTCCTCTCCGACGTTAGAATTGACGACGGGTGGCGAGAGTTGGTCGGCCCCGCGGGGAAGAGAAGCAGGGAGAACTTGGCGCCGGCCTGTTCCCGATGGCGGCGGTGGCACTCAAGTGAATTATTTTATATATAGTCAATATAGGCACAGAGTTAAATTTTTTAACATTTTCTAATGGTGGTGTGCCTCGTGATTTTTTTCATGAAACAAGTGTGCCTTTGCCCAAAAAAGGTTGAAAAACACTGCTCTATATAACACAATCACTCTAGTCTGGCAGAGATAGCATTATTCTGACATATAAAGAATAGTCCATATAGGGCTAGATTCATAAAGCAAACCGATCGTGTACTGATCGGTTTGCGACCCGATTTTACTCCAGCCTGATTCACTTACTTGTCTGCCAATCTGATTCCGATCCGCGCATGCAAATGAGGGGAATGGCATGCAAAGTAGGCAGGGACGCAATTCACAAAACAAATTTTGCGAACTGACTGGGCTGGCCTATCAACTCAAAAAGCGACTGCTGGAGATCAGTCACAAACGTCCTTTCCCTCTCTCCAGCTCCATTGCCGCCCTGCTTTCTGCTGCCTGATCTCACTGCCTTTACTCTGCAGAAGTCCTGGGAGGGGGGGGGGAGCAGTAGCTGTTGGGCGCATTGTTTAGCTCCTCGTGCTGCCCTGCTCTCTACCCTTCTCCTAACTTTCAGCCCCGACTTTGCCGCCATGTCCAACATTCCTCCCCCTTGCATTCCCTTCAATCTGTCCCTCTGTTCCCTCTCCACCACCAGATCCAACATTTTTCCCTCTCATCCTTCTATTCCCCATGCATCTCTACCTCACTCCTTTCTTTCTCTATGCCCAATTTTCCTCTGGGAAATTGGTTAGACTGGGCATCCAAATGGCTAAAGGCAAAGTGAGGCACATCAGGAAGAATAATCCAAATCATATTTACCTTATGCTACGGTCCACCTTAGGAATCAGCACCCCCAAAAAAGATTTGGATGTTATTGTAAGACACTATGCTGAGATCTTCTGCCTAGTATGCAGCTGTGGCAAAACAATGCAAACAGGATGCTAAGAATTATTAGGGAAGAGTTGATAAATAAGACCGAGAATATAATGCCTCTGTATTGCCCCGTGGTGCGTCCTTACCTTGAGTATTGCTCACAGTTCTGGTTGCTGTATCTCAAGAAAGATATAGCAGAATTAGAAAAGGTTCAGAGAAGAGCACCAGAATGATAAAGGGGATGGATCTCCTTTCATATGAAGAAAGACTAAAGACGTTTGAGCTCTTCGTCTTCTGCTAAAGACGTTTGAGCTCTTCCCTTCAAAACGCTGCTGTATGCCTCGTATTCCACCAGGGTCATTATACCCACATTACTTCTCTTCTCGGGTCACTTCACTGGCTCCCTGTTCGTCTCCTCATGCAATTCAAACTCCTTTTACTGACGTTCAAGTGCAGCTCCTTAATATCTCTCCTTTCTTATTACTCCCTATACTCTCGCCTCCCTCCCAGAAACCCGTTCACCCGACAAGTCTTTCCTGTCAGTACCCTTTTTATCTACTGCCAACTCCCGTCTCTGTCCCTTCTACCTTGCTGTGCTGCATGTCTGGAATAACCTGCCTGGCTCGTTACATCAGGCTCCATCTCAGCCAGTATTCAAATCCAGACTGAAAATTCACTTATTTGAAGTTGCATTTAAATCCTAACCCTACCAAGATATTTATCTGTTATCCCCTTAAAAGTTCCCTACCACCTGTCCCACCTTTTCTAATTCCCTTCATGAGTACTAAGCTCAGACTCCCCTTTGTCCTATGTGATTCTACCTCATTAGCCCCCCTCTAATTCCCTACATGAGCTCTATGTTCTAACGCCTGTGTGTCTGTCATAATTAGATTGTAAGCTGTTTTGAGCACGGACCGTCTCTAGAATGTGCAATGCGCAGTGATACGTGCGTCTGGTAGCACTATAGAAATAATAAATTGTTGCTGTGTTGCTCTTTAGCGTGGAAAAGAGATGGGGGGATATGATTGAGGTCTACAAAATTCTGAATGGTGTAGAATGGAAAAAGATTAATCAATTTTTCACCCTTTCAAAAAGTACAAAAATCAGGGGACACTCAAATTGCATAGGAATACTTTTAAAACAAATATGAGGAAATGTTTTTTTTTTACTCAATGAATAGTTAAGCTCTGGAACTCGTTGCTTGCTAACCTCTAGGTGAAGTCCTGGAGGAAAAGTCTATAATGTGCTATTGAAACAGGCATGGGGAAGCTACTACTTGCTTTGGATTGGTAGCATGGAATCTTGGGGCATGGAAACTATCTATTACATAGAATTATCAACATGTATTTACCAAAGAGGATATATCCAATATATCAGAAGCCAACAGGCTGTACACAGAAGTGAAGACGGGAAATTGACAGGGTCGACGGTCAGTCTAGAAGAGGTATGCAGACAGATTGATAGGCTTAAAAAAGATAAATCCCCAGGACTGAAAGGGGTTATAGCTGAACTGCTGCAACTAATAGCCAATCTGTCAATCAAATCAGGAAAGATTCCGGAAGGCTGGAAAGTGGCGAATGTTACACCAATCTTCAAGAAAGGTTCGAGAGGGGATCCTGGAAACTACATACCAGTGAGTCTGACTTCGGTACTGGGAAAGATGGTAGAGGCGCTGATAATGGACCTTGATGGACACAAACTGATGAGGACCAGCCAGCATGGCTTCAGCAAAGGGAGATCTTGCTTGACAAACTTACAGCACTTCTTCGAGGGAGTAAATGGACAGATAGACAAGGGTGACGCAGTCAACATTGTTTATCTAGATTTTCAGAAGGTGTTCGATAAGGTACCTCATGAACATCTACTTTGAAAAATTGTGAGTCATGGAATCGAGGGTGATATACTAACGTGGATTAAAAACTGGTTAGCGGATAGGAAACAAAGAGTAGGGATAAACGGACAGTACTTGGACTGGAAAAGCGTCACAAGTGGAGTGCTACAGAGTTCGGTGCTCGGGCCTGTGCTCTTCAACATAAATGACCTAGAAATTGGCACGACAAGTGAGGTTTAAATTTGTGAACACAAAGTTATTCAGAGTAGTGAGGACACATAAGGATTGCAAAGACCTACAACGAGACATAAACACACTCGAGGAATGGGCTGCTAAATGGCAAATAAGATTCAACGTGGATAAGTGCAAGGTGATGCATGTCGGTAACAAGTCATATGCACGAATATAGGATGTCCGGTACTATACTTGCAGAGAGCCCCCAGGAAAGAGACTTGGGGAGTACTTGTAGACAAGTCAATGAAACCGTCTGTGCATTGTGTGGCAAAAGGGCAAACAGAATGCTAGGAATGATTAAGAAGATTGTTTTTTCAGAATTCAAAAATTTTGTAATCTGCCTGTCTCAAAGCTATAAGGATGGCTAAGTGTGGATATTTTTCATTTTTAGCCCACTATAGCTCTCCAACATTTTCCCCTTCCAGTGCAGAAGCTGTGGTAGTATCCAGCCAATGGGAGGGCTTATGGTCATAGAAGGGGAAGGGGCTGAGCCTATGAGGGCTGTGCAGGAAATTGAGCTCTACACTTGATCTTTGGAGAGAACCAGTGGAACCAGTGAGTGTTGTTGTTGGGGGATGGATGGATTGTTGAAAATGAATAGGACTGAAGAATGGAGGAATATGTGAAGGGTCTGCTATCAGCTGAGGAATAGGATTTCCAGCAAATGCCAGGGATGGTAGATTGACCTGGAGGGGTGGAGGGGGAGGGGTCACTGCCTGAATAGAGTTACAAAAAACAAACACATTCCAGACTATACTGAACAACCTGTCATAATAAAGCAGCACTAAAGCTTAGAATATCAATCTACTTCAAGTTCAAGTCAAAATGCTTCAGATTTCTACAAATCAGAATACCACATCTTTGTCACATGCACAAAACACTGACAGACCCTGAACAAATATGAAACAATGAACCACACATCAGTAATAAAGAGATGAAGGCAAAAAATTGGAAACCTCAAGAAATCAAGACTATTCCAGATTTTAAGTAACCAACCCTCCTCCCCTTTTACAAAACCACGGAAGTGGATTTTAGCGCAGGTAGGCACGCTAAATGCTTTGCGCTGCTCCCAACGCTCATAGGAACTCTATGAGCGTCGGGAGCAGCAGTGCAGAGCATTCAGCATGCTGGCCTGTGCTAAAAACCACTTCTGTGGTTTGGAGAAAGGCGGGGGGGGGGGGGAATTTTGGTGGTGTTATATGTTTTCCTCTTTAATTGCCTCTATTGTTGCTCATAGACTTAATGCTCTGCCTCCCATAGATGGTACACTGTGTTTGTGAGAATGCAAGACTAATTATGAACTGTAACTTTTTCAAATCTTTTTTCTATTGTGATCTCACTTTTTAAATCACAATTATTCTCATAATGTGTTCTGAAATTACATAAATAAAAAAAATAACTTTTCCATTTTAAGATAATTTAAAAAAAAAAAAATATTTGAAAACTTTCGTGTGTAATGCCTAATCTTGTATTTTGTTTCCTTGTTTTTGATTGCAGCCGGTGCACATGACAAAATTGGTTGGGCATTTGGTCTTGGATTAGAGAGGTTGGCCATGATTCTTTATGAAATTCCTGATATCCGCCTCTTTTGGAGTGAAGATGAGCGCTTCCTGAAACAGTTTTATGTGACTCACATTGATCAACCAGTAAAATTTCAGGTAACAAAAAAATTTAGGGCTTCTTTTGCTAAGCAGCCTAAGAGCATTTTACTGCAGGCAGGTGAGATAAAATGCTTCGATGCTCATTGAATTCCTATGAGTATTGGAGCACCTGAATTTTCTTGGAAAACTTTACAATGATTCTCTCTTCCAAAGAACCTTTGCAGCAAAATGGTGTAAAGATTAAGGAGCTTAGTTTCATTCTTACTGCTATCCCCCAGGAGATCATCACTTCTTCTAATTATTAGAAACTCTTCATTGTCCTGTATTTTTCTTGTGGCCTATTTTCTAAATTAATCTGCTTTGAATCTGTCATATGGAAGTTGTCATAATATCAATACTATTACCAGTTCTTTTTCTCCAGAAGAAAAAAAATTCAACTTTCAAATCCAAAATTTCATTTTTCACTCATTCCATGTAGACCACCAGAATTGTTGAAATGATAATAGCATTCTACATACTACCCATCTGAATCAGTGATCCTCCAGGGCAACGACTTGGTTGTGTTTTTAGGATTTCCACAATGAATATACGTGAGATCTGTTTGCATATGATGGAAACAGTACGAGTGCACATCAATGCATATTCATTGATAAAATCTTAAAAACCCAACTGGGTTGTGACCTTCGAGGGCTGAATTAGCTCACCACTTTCTCAGAGTGGAAGGTTCTATAGACAGGTGTAAAATCACCTTCCTGATATTCTTTTTTCCTGTTTCTTACTGTCTGATAATGTTATAAATGTGCTTGATGATGTTGCCTAGCCAGCCATTCTGTTGACTTGCTTGTAAGGCTAGAGTTCTGTCAAGGAATCCTTTGTATTGGCAGGTTTTTATTGTAGGGTGGCTGAACATATGTATTCTACATGTAGGTCTGGTGGAACAATCCAATTTAAAATGGGAGACCAGGTATAGAGGGGCCATACCAAGAATAGATCTGAAACAAAGGCAGGCAAATTTGAATAGCACTCTTGCTTCTAGGGGCAGCCAATGGAGTTTTTGATAGTAGGGGGTTATGTGATCCCATTTTTTAATGCCGAAAATCAGTCGCACTACTGAATTTTGTATGATTCAGTCTTTGAATGGTTTTCTTGAGGGACCCCGGATAGATGATGTTACAGTAGTCGAGCAGGCTTAAGATAGAGGATTGTACCAGTAGGCGAAAGGATGCTACGTCGAAGTACTTTCTGATGGTTCTGAGTTTCCATAGTGGCGAGAAGCCTTTTTTGATCAGTGACTCTGTGTAAATGTCTAGAGTGAGGTGACGGTCTAGCGTCACTCCCAGGATTTTTATGGAATATACGATAGGGAAGTCCTGTCCGTTCAGGGAAATTGAAGTATCTTTGATTTTGTCATTCGGGCTCGCCAGGAAGAATTTGCTTTTTTCAGAGTTGAGTTTCAGTTTGAACTCGGTCATCCATGACTCAATTTGCTTTAATGTTGATGCTAGATGATTCTTCGTTTCAAGAGTCAGGTTTGTTAGAGGATGGACTATGGTGACGTCATCTGCATAGATGTAAAATTTGATTTTTAATTTTGTAGTAGAGTCGCCAAAGAGGCTAGGTAAATGTTGAACAGGGTGGGGGATAGGGGGGAACCCTGTGGGACTCCGCTTGGGTTTACCCAGCTGGAGGATTGATTATTATCGCTATGGACTTGGTACGATCGTTTAGTCAGGAAACCTTGGAACCATTTCAATACATTACCGGTGAGTCCAATTGATTCCAAGCAGTCAGTTAAGGATGGCATGATCGACTAAATCAAAGGCACTACTCAAGTCTAGCTGAAGGATTAGCACACTAGAGCCTTGGCTGAATAGATTCAGGAGGGAGTCCAGCAATGAAGCAATAACTGTTTCCGTGCTGAACCCGGAATGAAAGCCTGATTGGTTGTCATGGAGTATGCTGAATTTGTCCAGATACGATACTAAATCCTGGTTTACCAAGCCTTCCATCAGCTTTACAAAAAAGGGAATGTTTGCAATGGGCCTGTAATTCGATGTCAACTTATTAGGTTTCTTGGGATTTTTTTTTTATAATCGGTGTGATTAGTATCTGACCTAACTCCTTGGGAAATGTACCAGACAGCAATAGAGAGGAGAGCCAATTGTGTAGCTTGGCTTTGAAGGTGACTGGAGCGGCTTTCATGACATTGGGTGGGCTACTGTCTAATCTGCAGTACGAATCGGCATATTTCGAATAGAATTTGCAGAATTGGTTCCAGGTGGGGATAGAAAAATTGCTCCAGAGAATGTCTACCCTGTTTTTGTCAATGTATTGGGCGACTGGGTAGTTCGAATGGTTGGTTGTGGAGATCAGTAGGTTGGATCTTAGGTTATTGATTTTATAGTTGAAAAATTCAGCCAAAGCATTGGTCGATGGTGGAGAGTCTGTTATGGTGTGGGAAAAGGCCTGTATATCGTAAAGATTGTTAACTAGTTTAAATAGATTCTTAGTGTTGGTATTGGGAAAGTTTATTTTATCCCAGGACAAGCAGGCAGCATATTCTTTACGCATGGGTGACGTCACCGACGGAGCCCACGGTACGGACCTTTTTACTAGAAAGTTCTAGTTGGCCGCACCGCGCGTGCGCGAGTGCCTTCCCGCCCGACGGAGGAGAGCGTGGTCCCCAGTTTCTTCGTTTCCGCGGAGCGAAGAAGACGTGCGTTTTTCAACTCCGATTGAAATCCTCTTTTTACCTTCCCGCTCGCGTTCTTTTTTCGTTTTATTTACCTTCGGGTTCTTTTTTATTTCATTTCCAAAAAAAAAAAAAAAATATTTCTTTTTGTTTCGTTTTTTGTCTTTGCCCCGGCGGGGCCTGTTGTCACGATCCAGGCCTCGGGGTTTGATTTTGCGGAGGCCGTGTTTCCATTCATGCCCCCGCAGCCCGGTTTTAAGAAGTGCCAGCGGTGTGCACGCCCGATCTCCCTCACTGACCCACACAATTGGTGTTTACAGTGTTTGGGACCGGAGCATCGGGCGGACTCGTGCACCCGCTGTGCCACTCTTAAAAAACGCACTTTGAAGAATCGCCAAATCCAGCAAAGTCTGCTGTTCGGCACCGGCCCGACTATGGACTCGACTTCTTCAACTGCGGCACCATCGAAGTCGGCACCGACCACCTCGACACCGCCTGACATTACATCGGCGCCACCGGCGCCAGGTAAGCCGGCTAAGAAGCCTTCCACCCTTGAGCGCCCTCCCACCTCGGTGGCGACACCGGCTCTTTCGGCTCCACGCCGAACTAAAAAGCGCTCCGCTCCGATATCGGTGAGTGCCTCGTCATCGGCCTCCTCATCGCCGGAGCGTAGAGCGGCACCCATGGAACCAAAGCAGAAAAAAGTGGTTCCGGTGCCACCCCTGGATGACCGCATTGCGGCCATCCTCCAGGATAAGTTGCAGGAACAACTCCAAACGCAACTTAAACAGCTCTTGCCCTCTATCCTGGCACCGCTGCTTTCGGTACCAGACCGGCCCGAGCCCCACACCGTCCAACCGGTATCCACGCCATCGGTACCTATGGACCCCTCCATGCCCATTCTCTCGGCACCGCATATCCATGCCCATGCCGAGGCCGTCGCTCTGACGACATCCGATCCTCCTCGGGACCGAGCGGAACACCGGTCTTCCCGCGAACCTGACCGGCACCGTTCTTCCCGGGACCGAGACAGACACAGGTCTTCATCCCCCGGTACCGTCTCGGTACGCTCAGGCAAGTCTCGGTCTAAAGCTCATCATACCGAGCCTTCCACTCCAGTCTCTCGGCACGCACACACCGATGTCAGAGACCCGGACCTCTGGGAGGAATCTCCCCTCGGTACCGAGGAGGATGCATCGTCGTCGGACGAAGAGCCCTCGGCCCCCGATACCACATCTAAACCTGAGCAATCTTCTTTTTCAAAATTCCTCAGGGAGTTATCGGGGGCCTTATCTTTGCCTCTGGAATCTGATTCCAAGAAATCACAAGCTTTCCTGGAGGCATTAGATTTCGATCAACCTCCTAAGGAGTTCCTGAAGTTACCCGTGCATGACATCCTACGGGAAACTTTTTATAAAAATTGGGAAAATCCATTAACTGTCCCTGGGGCACCCCGTAAACTGGATAGCCTTTACAGGGTTATTCCAATCCCGGGATTTGATAAACCCCAGCTGCCCCATGAATCTCTCCTGGTTGAGTCCACTTTAAAAAAGACTCAAGGCTCCAGTGTATATGCCTCTACCCCTCCTGGCAGGGAGGGCAAAACTATGGACAAGTTTGGCAAGCGGCTCTACCAGAATGCCATGCTTGCCAACAGGGCAAACAATTACTCTTTCCACTTTTCATTCTACCTGAAACATCTGGTAATGCAACTCTCCGCCATGCAAAAGTACATGCCGGAGCACAAGGTCCCACTATTCCAGCAGCACATCTCCAGCCTGCTTCAACTTAGAAAATTTATGGTGCGCTCCATCTATGACTCCTTTGAGCTCACCTCTCGTGCATCTGCCATCGCTGTGGCCATGCGCCGCCTGGCCTGGCTCAGGGTCTCTGATCTGGATGTCAACCATCAGGACCGACTAGCCAACGCCCCATGTATGGGAGACGAATTGTTCGGAGAGTCTCTGGATACCACCACACAAAAACTCTCCGCCCATGAGACCAGATGGGATACTCTCATTAAACCAAAGAAGAAGGCCCCTCCTGCTCGGCCTTACAAACCACAGTCTTCATACCAGCGCAGGTTCTCCGCTAGGCCGCTTAACCCGCCTTCACAGCAACCTAGGCGGGCTCGCCAACAACACCACAACCAGGCTCGTGCACAGTCTAATCAACCTGCCAAGCCTCTTCCTCCTGCCAAACCTTCTCAGCCCTTTTGACTCCTCTCTCCAGGGCTTAGCCAGTCTTCCACCCTCATTGCCTCTCCCTCAACCAATCGGAGGCAGGCTCCACATTTTTCTCAGCCGTTGGGAGGTCATCACATCGGACCAGTGGGTCCTCAACATCATCCGCCACGGCTACTCTCTCAACTTCCAGACTCTTCCACCAGACAATCCTCCCGTAGAGTCTGCTTCTCTTTCAACTCAAACCCCCCTCCTCCTGAGGGAGGTCCAATCCCTCCTTCTCCTCAATGCCATCGAAGAAGTACCTCTGGAACAAAGGGGCCGGGGATTCTACTCCCGTTACTTTCTGGTTCCAAAAAAGACAGGAGACCTACGTCCCATTCTCGATCTCAGGGACCTCAACAAATGTCTTGTCAAGGAGAAGTTCAGAATGCTCTCCCTTGCCACGCTTTACCCTCATCTCTCTCAGAACGACTGGCTATGTTCCCTGGACCTCAAAGAGGCCTACACTCACATACCAATCAATCCAGCTTCACGTCGCTACCTAAGATTCCAGGTGCACCATCGCCATTATCAGTACAAAGTGCTACCTTTTGGCCTCGCTTCATCACCCAGGGTGTTCACCAAATGCCTCATTGTGGCGGCGGCCTTCCTCAGGTCTCACAACCTCCAGGTGTTTCCCTACTTGGACGATTGGTTGGTGAAAGCACCTACGTCTCCGCTTGTGCTACAAGCCACTCATCAGACCATCTCTCTCCTCCACCTCCTAGGGTTCGAGATCAACTACCCCAAGTCGCATCTGCTTCCCACGCAGCGCCTTCAGTTCATTGGAGCAGTTCTCGACACCACACTAATGAGGGCGTTTCTCCCCTCCGACCGTCAGCGGAACCTGCTCCGCCTGTGTCGTCAGGTGCTCCTCCATCACTCCATTTCTGCCAGACAGATGATGGTCCTCCTTGGCCACATGGCCTCGACGGTGCATGTGCTTCCCCTGGCACGACTCCACCTCAGGACACCTCAATGGACTCTGGCCAACCAATGGTCGCAGACCTCGAATCTTCTTTCTCATCCCATCTCTGTGACATCGTCTCTTCAGCAATCTCTACAATGGTGGTTGAACTCCTCAAATCTTTCCAGGGGCCTTCTTTTTCATCTGCCCCCGCATTCCATGACCATCACCACGGATGCCTCCCCTTATGCATGGGGAGCTCACCTGGGAGACCTACGCACCCAAGGTCTTTGGACCCCGCAGGAGCGTCTTCATCACATCAATTTCCTGGAACTACGAGCCATGTTCTATGCTCTCAAGGCCTTCCAGCACCTTCTTTGCCCTCAGGTTCTGCTCCTGTGCACGGACAACCAAGTTGCCATGTACTACATCAACAAACAGGGCGGCACCGGATCTCGCCTCCTTTGTCAGGAGGCTCTTCGCATTTGGACCTGGGCCACGGCCCGCAGTCTCTTCCTCAAGGCTGTCTACATCCAGGGCGAACAGAACTCCCTGGCCGACAATCTCAGCCGCATCCTTCAACCTCACGAGTGGACTTTGGACCCTCCCACGCTCCACTCCATCTTTGCTCGCTGGGGCACTCCGCAGGTGGACCTATTCGCAGCTCCTCACAACCATCAGCTGCCCCAGTTCTGCTCCAGACTCTTCTCTCCTCATCGTCTGGCCCCGGATGCATTCCTTCTCGACTGGACGGATCGGTTCCTCTATGCCTTTCCTCCTCTACCTCTGATGTTGCGGACTTTATCCAAACTCCGCAGGGACGGAGCCACCATGATCCTCATAGCTCCCCGGTGGCCTCGTCAACACTGGTTCTCCCTCCTGCTTCAGCTCAGCTCCAGGGATCCCATCCCTCTGCCTGTGTTTCCTACTCTACTTACACAGCAACATCAGTCTCTACTACATCCCAATCTGTCTTCGCTCCACCTGACAGCTTGGTTTCTCTCGGGCTGACCTCTTCAGGAAATCTGTCTCAGCCTGTCCGTCTCATTTTGGACGCCTCCAGGAAACCGACCACCCTCCAATGTTACCATCAGAAGTGGACCAGGTTCTCCTCTTGGTGCCTCCGTCATCATCACAATCCCACCTCTTTAGCGGTGGAAACTGTTCTGGACTACTTGCTCTCCCTGTCCAACGCAGGCCTCAAGTCTACCTCTATCAGAGTCCATCTCAGTGCCATCACGGCATTTCATGAACCTGTCTTAGGAAAACCTCTCACGGCTCACCCTCTGGTTTCCCGATTCATGAGGGGCCTCTTCAACATCAAACCACCTCTGAAGCCTCCTCCGGTCGTCTGGGACCTGAATGTGGTTTTATCTGCCCTCATGAAACCTCCCTTTGAGCCGCTTGCCACAACTTCGCTCAAATTTCTGACATGGAAGGTTCTTTTCCTCATTGCCATCACCTCTGCCAGGAGGGTTAGTGAGCTTCATGCACTGGTTGCCGATCCACCGTTCACTATTTTTCACCATGACAAGGTGGTTCTACGCACCCATCCAAAGTTCCTTCCAAAGGTGGTCTCAGCTTTTCACCTCAACCAGTCCATTGTGTTGCCTGTTTTCTTCCCGAAACCTCATTCACATCCCGGAGAACAGGCATTGCACAGTCTTGACTGCAAGCGTGCCCTGGCTTACTATCTTGATCGTACAAGGGCTCACCGCTTGTCCCCTCAGCTCTTCCTGACCTTCGACCCAAATCGTTTGGGTCGACCGGTCTCTAAACGGACGCTATCCAACTGGCTTGCAGCTTGCATCGCGTTCTGTTACGCTCGGGCCGGTCTGTCACTAGACGGTGCTGTCACGGCCCACAGGGTAAGAGCTATGGCCGCTTCTGTTGCTTTCCTCCGTTCCACACCCATTGAGGAAATCTGCAAGGCGGCCACCTGGTCCTCAGTTCACACATTCACTACTCACTACTGTCTGGATGCTTTCTCCAGACGGGATGGGCACTTCGGCCAATCTGTACTTCAGAATTTATTTTCCTAATGGCCAACCATCCCTCCTCCCTCTTTGTTAGCTTGGAGGTCACCCATGCGTAAAGAATATGCTGCCTGCTTGTCCTGGGATAAAGCACAGTTACTTACCGTAACAGGTGTTATCCAGGGACAGCAGGCAGATATTCTTACGTCCCACCCTCCTCCCCGGGTTGGCTTCTTAGCTGGCTTATACTAACTGGGGACCACGCTCTCCTCCGTCGGGCGGGAAGGCACTCGCGCACGCGCGGTGCGGCCAACTAGAACTTTCTAGTAAAAAGGTCCGTACCGTGGGCTCCGTCGGTGACGTCACCCATGCGTAAAGAATATCTGCCTGCTGTCCCTGGATAACACCTGTTACGGTAAGTAACTGTGCTTTTTGTGCGTAAAAATTTGTGCGTTTTGTGGTTATAAGTTTTTGTGTTCTTATAATTTTAGTCTTCAAGTTGTTCTTCCTTTATTATCTCCTGATTTTAGCCATTGTCTTTCCAGTTTATGTACTTCTCATTTTGCTTTCCTAGCTCAGCGTCAAATCAGCCGTCTAGGTTTTTATTTCTCATTTTTCTTAATTTGATGGGTGCCATCTTGTTTAGAATTTGTGTGCTCATATTGGTCCACGAGTCTACAGAGAGGGAGTCTGAGTCCGTCGAGACCTCATAATGTGACCAGAATTCTACTGGGTTTACCAAGCTTCTGGAAGCTGTCATTTTCCTAATCCTTTTTGCCCCTTTGGGCTTGGTTGGTGAACGTTTGGCTTGCCAGTTGAATTGGAAATTGCATAGGTGGTGGTCTGACCATAGAGTATCGGTCCAGGTGGTTTGATGCCAGAGCATTTTTGGATAGACTAGGTCTTTGGAAGAAAAGGTAACTAGGTCTAGTTGGTGTCCTTTTTGGTGGGTTCTTTCTGGGGGTGGCACAAGGAAGTCTAGAGAAGCGATAAAGGATAGTAATTCTTTGGTGTCGCCTTGATCACCCTGCTCTAGGTGGATGTTCAGGTCACCAGTCAGTAGGTTGTAAGGACCAGCTGTTGAGTTCGTAAGGAGGAATTTGAAGAAGCTATCCTTAGCTGTGGACCATTTCTTGGGAGGGATGTAAAATAGTGTGATGATTAATCTCTCTTCTAGTTGGTCTGACCCAAGTTTACAAGAGAGGATTTTGAGATCCACTGAGGATTTTGAAGCTAAGATGGTGGATTCAAATGAGTCTTTTACAATGATGGCTAATCCTCCCCCTCTTCCCCTGTTTCTTGGCTGAGAAATGATTTTGAACCCAGGTGGGAGGCACTTGCATATGATGATGTCATTTTTGGAGATCAGCCACGTTTCAGTTAACATGACAAAGTCAGGGTTGGTCTCTTCAAGCCAGTCTTTCACCAATTGTGCCTTGTTCCTTATAGATCTAATATTTAAGTAAGAACCTTGGACCATTTGAAAGTGGGGGAGTCAGTTGTTACTGTGTAGGGGACTTTCCTCAGTCTCCTCGGGTTTTTGCAGGGGGGTCTGTTTGATTTACGAGAGGGAGTAAGACTGGAATTTGGAAAGGGCCCGTTTCGGAACAGTCATGTATAAATCGATGGGTAGGTCTCTGGGTTTCTAAGTTGGTGTAACAGAGTCTTTTGAGGATTGGGATAGGAGTGAAGTACAGGGCATTGGCTGACCTGCTTTTGTAGCAGGACCAGTAAAATATGAGAAACAGTAGAAAATGCTGATTTGCTGAAGCCATTTTGTTGTGAGATTGTAGTTGGTTAAACAAGCAAATACTTATCGATTTTTTCCAGTCAGTGGTTAAACATGCAAATATGCTAAACATGCAAATACTTATCAGTTTTTCAGTCGATTGGCTAAACATGCAAATTGGTTAAACATGCAAATACTTATCGTTTTTCGGTCAGGGGTCTGTGGGAAGGTCTTCCAGGATCCTCCAAGATAGGTGATGAAAGGATAGTATGGCGGACCGGGGGAAGGTCTTCGTGTTGGGTAATCTGGTACTGGTGGTAAGGTGAAGGTGGAGGTTGCCAGTCCAATGGGGGTGAAGGGAGAGATGGAAGTGCCATGCCTGCCTTCTCTGTGGCCCCCTTCTGTTCCCCCCACCCTCCCAGAGCAAAGCATGATAGCTTTCTGACCCCCAGCACACCCCTCCCCCCCAAGCAGCCTCCTTTCCCTCTCGCCCTGGCCCTCTGCCTGCCTGTACTGTTCCCTCTTCTGGCCCTCTGGCACAAACCGCCGCTGCTGCTCCTCTTCAAAGCAGCCTGCTGAGGATCACGGCCAGCTGTAGCGAACCTCGCTGGCCACTGGCCACCTCGGTAGCACATTCCCTCTGACGCGATCCCGTGCGTCAGAGAGAACGTGCTACTGAGGTGGAGAGTGGCCTACGAGGTTCACTACACCAGCTGCAATTCTCAGCAGGCTGCTTTGAAGAGGAGCAGCAGCGGCGGCAGCGGTTTGTTGTGTGTGAGTGAGGGAGGGAGGTGGGTGTCGCCGGCATGTTCCCTGCCTCCGTGTTCGAAAATGGAATTCAGCACGGAGGGACACATCAAACTGTCAGGGAACACGCCATCCTAAGTGCACATGCGCACTTAGGGTTTTATTATAGAGGATTTCTATTTTATTCCCCCTTTTACAAAACCCTAGAATGTTTTTTAGCACCAGTCACAGTGGTAACAGGTCTGACGCTTATAGGAATTCTATGAGCGTTTAAGCTGTTACCGCTGTGGCCGGTTGCTAAAAATCACACTAAGGTTTTGTAAAAGAAAGAGGGGGGGGGGGTTAGTTTGTGATTACATATTCCATAGTGGGCAAAGGTGTGTTCTGTGTTAGGAAAGACATGGTTCTCTGTTAGCATTGACTGTACATGATCAATCTTTACTAGTCTGGCTTGTTTAGTTTTACAATGGGTGTATTGTTTTACTTCTCATTGCAGTATGTAAGATGCTGATTTTTCCTAGGTAAGTTCTTGTGCGATGTGTGGATTGTTACTAAAAAATCATGTTTTTCATATAGATGAGGGGGTGTCAAAAAAATGATAGGCCCCGGGTGTCAAATATGCTAGGTATGCCACTGGCAGGAAGAGAGCTATTAAACTCCCTGCTCTCAAATATAAAACATCAAATTATGCCTGTGCTAAAGGAGAAAAAATTAAAAAGTACAGGGAGGGAAAGAAGATAAGGAGGAGCAAGGAAGAAAAAGAAATTATGGTAAAGTAAAAAAAATTAAAGGAAGAAAGTATGGTGTAGATCAGGGGTGCCCACACTTTTTGGGCTTGCGAGCTACTTTTTAAATGACCAAGTCAAAATGATCTACCAACAATAAAATTTTAAAAAAACACAAAGCACACTGTATGCATAGAAAATGTTAATCATCATTCCTATTCCAGGGTTTTTCAAAGAGGTCAAAGCAGATGACTCTATGCACTATCACCTCAGTAACAACCATACAAAAATAGACAAATATACCCCCTCCCTTTTTACTAAACCACGATAGCAGTTTTTAGCGCAGGGAGCTGCGCTGATTGCCCAGCACTGCTCTTGACGCTCATAGGCTCCCTGCGCTAAAAACCACTATTGCTGTTTAGTAAAAGGGGACCATATTGTAAAATATAGACAGCAGATATAAATTCAGACACATTTTGATCACTAAATTTAAAATAAAATCATTTTCCCTACCTTGTCTGGTGATTTCATGAGTCTCTGGTTGCACTTTCTTCTTCTGACTGTGCATACAATCTTTCTTCCCTTCTTTTAGCCTGTATGCTTCTTTTCCTCCAGACCTCATTCCTTCCCCCCAACTTTTCCTTCCTCTTCCCTGCCCTTTCTTTCTCTCTGCCTCCCATTCATTTTTTTTCTGTTTCTCTTCTTTCCTTTTGTCTCCCTGCCTGCCCTTTTTCTTTCTTTCTCCCTGCCCTCCCCCAAGCCACTGCCACTGCCATTACCATCGGGGACCAGGACCCAAACACCACCAATAACAGGCCCCAAGCTCTCCCTGCTTCGGCCAACCAGCATTCCTCTCCCCGACGTCAATTCTGCTGTCGGGAAGAGGAAGGCTGATCAGCCCAAGATCGTGATCAACCTATTGGGGGAAATGCTGCCGGGTCCTGCCTTCGCGGAAACAGAAAGTAGGCAGGACCCGACAGGAACAAGAACAAATGCTTCACTAACCTGTCTCCCGCATTAGCCCGTAGCGAACGCTTGCTTCAGGGCTCTCAACATGTGCATGCCGGCTTCCCTTCTCCCCCCCCCTCCCCGGACATAACTTCCGGTTTCGGAGGGAAGAGAAGAGAAGCCTGCACGTACACGTTAGAGCCCGGAGCATAAGTTCGCTAGGGGCTGAAATCTCCAAGCCGTTTTTTTGGTTTTTTTTTTAAATGTTCAGCAGCGGCAGATAACAGCTGGGCGGACCGCCCAGCTAAAAGGCCCTAGGGAGAACACTGGAGAGGAAGGCTGATCGGCCCGTAGATCAGGACGGCAACACGAGTGCGATCGACTCGAGTTGCCTTCCTGAGCTACTAGTCGATCGCGATCGACGCGTTGGGCACCCCTGGTGTAGATGATAGACTGAGGGACTGTAAATTGCCTAAATGGAGAGAGAGAAAGTAGCGAATGGGTTATTGCAGCTTTGTTTTAAAAAAGTCCTTCGTAAATGAAGCTCTTATGGTCAAATAAGTGACGTGATCAAGGTTGTGAAAATGGAGACAAATATTTGGAAAGAGAGCTTATCCTAGTATTTTTGTCATATATTAGTGATGCCTTACCCTCCCCTTTTACAAAACCATAGTTCGATTTTTAGCGCCGGTCACGACAGTAACAGATCCAAAGCTCATTTGAACTTCAGAACTGTTACTGCTGTTGCCGGTGCTAAAAGCTGTAGAAATATGATACTTTACTTGATTCTCCTGTTCTACTTTCATCTATTTATACTGGGGATGGGTTTTTAAAAAAAAAAAAATTACTTTCTGTCTTAAACCCAGTGGGAACACCCAAAGAAGCTTACAAGATGATTTAAAAGATATGATTAAAGAGATTTTATTAAAAGAGAAAAACATCCAAAAAATGGCATAAATTGGCATTTGGACATTTTTGATGGCTTTTACAAAGCTGCGGTAGAGATTTCTACCACGGGCTAGTGAGGTAAATGCTTCTACGCTCATAGAATTCCTATGAACGTTGAAACATTTGCCTCGGTAACCCGTGGTAGAAACCTGTACTACGGCTTTGTAAAAGGAGCTCTTTGTTTGATAAAACATTAAAATTGCCATTTTTGAACACACATTTTTTTAGATGGTTATCTAAGCTGTTTGTCTGCAGTGCATTTAAATCTCAAGGAGGTATGTTGGGGGCAGGATTTGGACAGGACTAAGGCGAACTTGTGATCTGGATGTTTTTCTGCAATAATGAAACATTGCAGAAAATATACAGAGCAAAACTTGGACATTTGAGACTAGATCTGTTTCAATAACAAAGTGCTAAAAAGGTGGCAAAACTGATCAATTGACTACTAGAGGCTTGAAAGTATGCCCCCCAATAGTTACTAGCCCCCCTCCCAACCCCCAAAGATGTGACTGAAACAGTACAAACCAGCCTATATGACAGCTGCAGATGTTATGTCCAGTCCCATTAGAGCAGTAAGCATGTCTCTGGAGTATTTTGGTGGCTGGTGCAGTGGACTACAGAGAAGGGTTCCCAGGTCCATATCCCACTTTAACTAGTATACTTGTGGTAGAAAGTGTGAGCCCACCAAAACCCACTATGCTGACTATAGGTGACACCTGCAAGAAGAAGGGTTATTGGCAGGGCTAGGGGGAGCAAAGAGGACAGCTGCCCTGAGCTACACTTGCCTTCTGTTTTGGGCCATGGTAATCATCTACTTTCTCCCTGCTTCCCCGATGCAGCAGGCCCACAAACCTACCCCCTTCCTCCCCCCCCCCCCCGCTGTCAATTCTGACGTCGGAGAGGAAGTTCCAGGTCAGAACTTCCTCTCCAATGTCAGAATTGATGTCAAAGGGGGAAGGCTTGTGGGCCTGTCGCATCGGGGAAGCAGGGAAAAATTGATGGTGGGTGGGGCAGGGAGAGAAAAAGAAAGAAAGAAAAGGAGCAGAGAGCGAGAAAGAAAGACTGAAAGAAAGAAAGGGGGCAGGGAACGAGAAAGAAAAACTGAAAGAAAGAAAGGGGGGCATGGAGAGAGAAAGAAAAACTGAAAGAAAGAAAGGGGGGCATGGAGAGAGAAAGAAAAACTGAAAGAAAGAAAGGGGGGCATAGAGAGAGAAAGAAAGACTGAAAGAAAGAAAGAAGGAGCAGGGAGAGAGAAAGAAAGACTGAAAGAAAGAAAGGGGGTAAGGAGAGAGAAAGAAAGACTGAAAGAAAGAAAGGGGGCAGGGAGAGAGAAAGAAAGACTGAAAGAAAGGGGGGCATGGAGAGAGAAAGAAAGAAAGGGGGCAGGGAGATTGAAGGATAGACTGAAAGAAAAAAGGATGGGGGGCAGGGAGAGAGAAAGAAAGACTGAAAAAAGAAAAGGGGCAGAGAGAGAGAGAAAGAAAATCTGAAAGAAATAAAGAAAGGGGGGCAGGGAGAAAGAAAGAAAGAATCACCAGACAACAAAGGTAGGAAAAATGATTTTATTTTCAATTTAGTGATCAAAATGTGTCAGTTTTGAGAATTTATATCTGCTGTCTGTATTTTGCACTAAATTTGTCTATTTTTCTATAGTTGTTAGTGAGGAGACATTGCATATTTTAAAGTCATCTGTCTTGACCTCTTTGAAAAAAACCCTGAATATAAATGATAATTAATATTTTCTGTGCATACAGTGTGTTTTGTGTTTTTTAAATTTTTATTGTTGGTAGATCATTTTGACTTGGTCATTTAAAATTAGCTTGCAAGCCAAAAAAGTGTGGGCACCCCTGCTCTAGGTTACTAAGCTGCTTACGGCAGCGGTAGCAGTTCGAACTCTCACAGTGGGGACGAGGAGCCAATGAGGCAGAGGCTGGAAGTGGTGGTGGAGAACAAAGCTCAGGAATGGGTTGAGGCCATAAAAAGGCTACCGAAACCAAAAGAGCTCTTCCAGAGCGTCACGTGACCCTCCTTTCTCAGCAACTCGCTGTACTCGGAGGACCCGTTACGAGATTTTGAATTTACCGTGAGCAATGTATACTACGAACTATCGAAGCTAAAAGTGAACAAACAATGGGGCCGGATAATCTGCACCCCAGAGTACTTCGAGAACTGAGAGATGTCCTGGCAGAGCCATTATCTGAGCTTTTCAATCTTTCCCTAAACAAGGGAAAAGTCCCCTTGGATTGGAAAACTGTTAACGTCATTCCACTCCACAAAAAGGGATGCAGGTCAGAGGCTGAAAATTACAAACCGGTGAGTCTCACATCAATAGTGTGTAAACTTATGGAAACATTGATTAAAAACAGATCGGATATGATTCTAGATGATGAGAAGCTGAGGGATCCTCAGCAGCATGGGTTCACGAAGGGAAGGTCTTGTCAATCCAATCTGATAAGCTTCTTTGACTGGGTAACGAAACAACTGGACAGGGGGGAATCCCTGGATATCGTGTATTTAGACTTCAGTAAAGCTTTTGATAGTGTCCCACACCGTAGGTTATTAAACAAGATGAAAGCGATGGGATTAGGAGAAACTTTGACTGCATGAGGACTTTAATAGATGGCTCAGAGCCTGGTGTCATCAAGAAGGCTTCAGGTACATAGGAGGATGGGGAAATACATGGAAGGACAAGAAGCTATATTGCACTGATGGGCTACATATTACTACAGCAGGAAAAAGAAACCTTGCAGAGAAATTTAGACAATATTTTTCTAGACATTTAAACTAGAAGGTGGGGGTGGTGTATGTACAAAGGACAATTATAGAGACCACCCCCGGCAAAAGAAAAGATGTGATAGTAGTAAAGGCTGCAACATAAGCAATATCAGCAACTCATTTCTTAGTATTGCAACGGAAAGTGAAACGACACAAAAATCCATACGAAAAAGGAGATTATCGCTGAAAAATAGCTGGAAAGCGATGACCACAAATGCTCGCAGTCTAAGCAACAAAGTTCATGATCTGCAAGCCCTGATATTAGAGGCAGATCTAGATATTGTTGCTATCACAGAGACATGGTTCAGTGAATCACATGGATGGGATGCAAACATACCAGGATATAATCTTTTTAGGAAGGACAGAGATGGTCATAAAGGTGGAGGAGTAGCTCTCTATGTAAAGATCAATATCCAAGCGACCGAAATGCAAGGGACTTGGGGAGAGGAAGAAGCGATATGGATTGCTCTGAAAAGAGAAGATGGAACTTCTATCTACGTGGGTGTAGTCTACAGACCTCTGACTCAATCGCAGCAAATTGATAAGGATCTGATTGTGGATATCCAAAAGTTTGGAAGGAAAGAGGAGGTTCTGCTGTTGGGAGATTTCAACCTGCCGGATGCGGACTGGAATGTTCCATCTGCGGAATCGGAAAGAAGTAGAGAGATTGTGGATGCCTTTCAAGAGGCTCTGCTCAGACAAATGGTGACAGAACCCACAAGGGAAAAAGCGATATTGGATCTGGTCCTCACAAATGGAGAGAGTATCTCTAATGTTCGAGTGGGTGCTCACCTGGGTAGTAGCGATCATCAAATGGTTTGGTTTGATATAGCGGCTAAAGTGGAGAGCGGCCGCACGATACTTAAAGTCCTAGATTTCAAACGTACGGACTTTAATGCAATGGGAAAGTACCTGAATAAAGAGCTGTTAGGATGGGAGGACATAAGAGAAGTGGAAAGACAGTGGTCTAAGCTGAAAGGAGCGATAAAAATGGCTACGGACCTTTATGTGAAGAAAATCAATAAAAACAAGAGAAAAAGGAAGCCGATATGGTTCTCCAACCTAGTGGCTGAGAAAATAAAGGCGAAAGAGTTGGCGTTCATGAAATATAAAAAAACCCAAGAAGAGGAGAGCAGAAAGGACTACAGGGTAAAACTGAAAGAAGCCAAGAAAGAGATACATTTGGCGAAGGCACAGGCGGAAGAACAAATGGCTAAAAATGTAAAAAAGGGAGATAAAAATTTTTTCAGATATATTAGTGAAAGGAGGAAGATAAAAAATGGAATTGCTAGGCTAAAAGATGCTGGGAACAAATATGTGGAGAGTGATGAGGAGAAAGCAAATGTGCTAAACAAATACTTCTGTTCTGTGTTCACAAGAAAATCCTGGAGAAGGACCGAGATTGTCTGGCAAAGTTACATGAGAAAATGGAGTAGATTCTGCGCCGTTCACGGAGGAGGGTGTTTATGAGCAACTTGAAAAACTGAAGGTGGACAAAGCGATGGGACCAGACGGAATCCATCCCAGGATACTAAGGGAGCTCAGAGAGGTTCTGGCGAGTCCTATTAAAGACTTGTTCAACAAATCTCTGGAGACGGGAGTGATTCCTGGGGATTGGAGGAGAGCGGATGTGGTCCCTATTCATAAAAGTGGTCACAGGGATGAAGCAGGAAACTACAGGCCGGTGAGCCTCACTTCAGTTGTTGGAAAAATAATGGAAGTGTTGCTGAAAGAAAGGATAGTGTATTTCCTTGAATCTAATGGGTTACAGGATCCGAGGCAACATGGCTTTACAAAAGGTAAATCGTGCCAAACGAACCTGATTGAATTTTTTGATTGGGTGACCAGAGAGCTGGATCAAGGACATATGCTAGATGTAATTTACTTGGATTTCAGCAAAGCCTTTGATACAGTTCCTCATAGGAGGCTGTTGAACAAACTTGAAGGGCTGAAATTAGGACCCAAAGTGGTGAACTGGGTCAGAAACTGGCTGTCGGACAGACGCCAGAGGGTGGTGGTTAATGGAAGTCGCTCGAAGGAAGGAAAGGTGACTAGTGGAGTCCTCAGGGTTCGGTTCTGGGGCCAATTCTGTTCAATATGTATGTAAGTGACATTGCTGAAGGGTTAGAAGGAAAAGTGTGCCTTTTTGCAGATGATACCAAGATTTGTAACAGAGTAGACACCGAAGAGGGAGTGGAAAATATGAAAAAGGATCTGCAAAAGTTAGAGGAACGGTCTAATGCCTGGCAACTAAAATTCAATGCAAAGAAATGCAGAGTAATGCATTTGGGGATTAATAATAGGAAGGAACCGTATATGCTGGGAGGAGAGAAGCTGATATGCACGGACGGGGAGAGGGACCTTGGGGTGATAGTGTCCGAAGATCTAAAGGCGAAAAAACAGTGTGACAAGGCAGTGGCTGCTGCCAGAAGGATTCTGGGCTGTATAAAGAGAGGCGTAGTCAGTAGAAGGAAGAAGGTGTTGATGCCCCTGTACAGGTCATTGGTGAGGCCCCACTTGGAGTATTGTGTTCAGTTTTGGAGACCGTATCTGGCGAAAGACGTAAGAAGACTTGAGGCGGTCCAGAGGAGGGCGACAAAAATGATAGGAGGCTTGCGCCAGAAGACGTATGAGGAAAGACTGGAAGCCCTGAATATGTATACCCTAGAGGAAAGGAGAGACAGGGGAGATATAATTCAGACGTTCAAATACTTAAAGGGTATTAACGTAGAACAAAATCTTTTCCAGAGAAAGGAAAATGGTAAAACCAGAGGACATAATTTGAAGTTGAGGGGTGGTAGATTCAGGGGCAATGTTAGGTAATTCTACTTTACGGAGAGGGTAGTGGATGCCTGGAATGCGCTCCCGAGAGAGGTGGTGGAGAGTAAAACTGTGACTGAGTTCAAAGAAGCGTGGGATGAACACAGAAGATTTAGAATCAGAAAATAATATTAAATATTGAACTAGGCCAGTTACTGGGCAGACTTGCACGGTCTGTGTCTGTGTATGGCCGTTTGGTGGAGGATGGGCAGGGGAGGGCTTCAATGGCTGGGAGGGTGTAGATGGGCTGGAGTAAGTCTTAACAGAGATTTCGGCAGTTGGAACCCAAGCATAGTACCGGGTAAAGCTTTGGATTCTTGCCCAGAAATAGCTAAGAAGAAAAAAAAAAAAAAAAAAATTTAAATTGAATCAGGTTGGGCAGACTGGATGGACCATTCGGGTCTTTATCTGCCGTCATCTACTATGTTACTATGTTACTATGTAAAGACTGGCTCAGTAGTAGACTTCAGAGGGTAGTGGTAAATGGTACCCCCTCAGAAACATTGGCTGTGACCAGTGGAGTGCCGCAGGGCTCGGTCTTGGGTCTTATACTGTTTAATATCTTTGTACGGGACCTGCTTCAGGGACTTTGAGGTAAAATTACACTATTCGCCAATGACGCTAAGCTATGCAACGTGGTTGACAGTGTAACCATGCCTGACAGTATGAGGCAGGACCTACTTTTACTGGAACAATGGTCTAAAACTTGGCAACTGAGCTTTAATGCCAAAAAGTGTAAGGTTATGCACCTTGGTAGTGGTAACCCCAGCAGAACATACACCCTGAATGGGGTAACCTTAACAAGAACCGTCGAAGAACGGGACCTGGGTGTAATCATTAGCGAAGATATGAAGACAGCCACTCAGGAGGAGAAAGCTTCAGCAAAGGCTAGACGAATGCTGGGTTGCATCCGAAAAAGTTTTGTCAGCCGAAAGCCTGAAGTCATAATGCTTGGATGTCCTTTGGACATCTCTGAAGTGTGGCCATGTCAGTTAAATTTGCGGTTAGATTTTTCTTCTCTTCTATAATCCTTCTCTTGGACTTTTTTGTTGTCTTTTCCGTGGCTCCATCTGCTATTTCTGTCATCATCAAGTGAAGACCTCCCCATTCCTCAAGTGTATATTTGTCAGGTAGGGAATTTTGTCCCTTGTATTTTTCAGTCTATCCTTCTTTGTATTGCAAGATCTCTTTTACCAAACCTCCCTCCTCCCCCTCCCCCCCCCCCCCCCGGAGTTTGCTTTTTTGGTTAAGCATCACTTATGGGACAATGGGAGTTTTACACTTGTTGTACAAGAAATCCTTGCCAATGACCTGCCTATCTTGAGGCTCTTGTGCATTTTGTCCTTATTGAATCTGTGTATCCTGTGCTCATTTGCCCTCCTTCTTTAGGTTGCAAATGGTTTCTGCATCATTTTCTACAGTAAACTCTGTTTTTTGATGATTTAGGGCCAGATTCTGTAAAAGACATCTAACTTTAGGTGACCACAATCTGGACATCTATCAACTTAGGTGTCCAAATAAAGTGGATAATAGTCCAATTAATGACTTTAACCAGCATTAATTGGAACTTAAGGCGTCCAAACGCTGAACGCGATTCTACAAACATGTCTACAATTTCATGGACGCCCATCAGAAAAAGCTGTGCCTAAAATATAAGCGTAGGAGTGGCTTTGATTTGGACATCCATTTACAGAATCGCATGCCCCTCAGCTCCCAAACAGGTCTACCTAACGCCTAAAATGTACATGTTGCAAAACCAGGTCTACTTTTGAGCATGAGCTGGGCACTAGGTAGACGCAACTTAGGCAGTACTTAGACGTGCCGTAGGTGTCCGCGTAAAGGGTGAATGGGGCTTTTATTTTTGGGGTATAGAGGACTCCAAGTTGATATTAAGGTCAAAATATGTTTAATAATGCATTACATAAGCAAAGCACTGAAATATATATATATTGCATACTAAACTTCTATTTTTGGGCTAAAGAGGACCACCATTTGATAATAATAGAAAATGATGTTTAATAATATATTACTCAAGCAAAGCACATGAAAAAAAATATTGATATGTGAACATTTCTTAAGAAAGAACTGAATATTTCATGGAGTGTCCTAATTTTTTCACATGACTGTAAGTATATTTCAGTCATTTACATCAAAACACTCACAAGTTTCAAGTTTATTAGGATTTTATATACCGCCTATCAAGGTTATCTAAGCGGTTTTTACAATCAGGTACTCAAGCATCTTCCCTCTCTGTTCCGGTGGGCTCACAATCTATCTAACGTACCTGGAGCTACGGAGGATTAAGTGACTTGCCCAGGGTCACAAGGAGCAGCGCGGGGTTTGAACCCACAACCCCAGGGTGCTGAGGCTATAGATCCAACCACTGCGCCACACACTCCTCCTCCACACACTCACAAAAAATGACCCTTCCCCCCCCCCACAGGTATGTTCCGTTAGGGAGGGCTAAGAAGAAAACAGTGGCTGGAAGAAGCACAAAGTCAGGAAACATGCAAAGAGCACACCTGCAAGGTGCCCTATCCTAAAGACTGTGGAAAGTGGGCGCAGCTCCCTGCTCCCAGGCGTGACTGCTGTGCATTGCGAAGTCCTCTCTCTGGCCCTGCCACATGGCAGAGAAGGCGACCCAGAACCAACTGATAACGCTCAGGTGCATACCGCCCCAAACTCCCACCCACTGTTTTGCCTTTTACGCGCTCCCTCCTTTCACCCTTGCACCCTCCCCTCACTTGTCTCACATCTGCCTCTCTCACACATGCTCCCTAGCCTCATCACGCCTCCCCTCACTTGTCTCACATCTGCCTCTCTCACACATGCTCCCTAGCCTCATCACGCCTCCCTAGCCTCTTTCACTCACACATTCCTGATCCTCGACACATCTCTCTCGCACCCTCCCCAGGCATTGCCTCTAAAATACCCACAACAGTTTGCGGCGCACTTAGACACCTTTTTGCGGTGCACTAGTATGCCATGGCACATGATTTGTGAACCACTGCAATAAATTATAAGATGTAACTCAATAATATATTACTTGCACAATTCTTGAGCATGGTCTTTTTCATGCAAATCACCTATTATTAAAGAATAACTATCCAAAATTGATAAAACAAAAAATCATTAACATCTTTGTCATCGCTATTTTCCAAGTGAAGGTTCTTTCTATATTTCTATAGTGCTACCAGACATAACAGCAGTGAATCTAAACTTAATAATTGAGACATATGTATTAGTGAGATTTTATTTATGGATTTATTATTGTGAACTGTTTCAAGCCCTTTAGGGGAACTGGAGCGGGATAAAAATGCCTGAACTAACTAACTCTCCTATCTTATATTCAGACTTCTGGCATTCACATACAGACAATTTAAATTACGTTTTTAATTTGTGTTGACAGCCTGTGTAGCCATTGACAAAGTAATTTGGATCATTTATCTCTGCCTGTCCTTTATTTAAATGCTCCCAGGCTGCCTTGACTTTCATCATAACATCTCTATTGGGATACTGTAACTTCTGCATTTTGCCAATATCTCTTGAAGATTCTTTACTCTGATCCATGCTGGCCTAAGCAAATGTCAGCTTTCCTCCAAGTTATAGTTTAAAAAGGAAAAGATCAGCTTTAAAAGATTAGTTCCAGAACCTGGCTCCATTCTGGTTAAAGTGGTGCCCATCCTTTTGGAAAGGGTTCCTCAATCTAAAATGTTGCCCATATCCTTCTTATGCCATTATCTCCTCCATGCATTGACACACCAGAGCTTTGCCTGTCACTTGGGTCCTGCGCTTGGAACTGGCTGCATTTCTGAGAATGCTACTTTAGAGGTTTCTACCTGAAAGCCTACATTTGGCTTCCAGAACTTCCCTCCTGTGCTTCATTATGTTATTTGTACCCCATGTACCAAAAATAGCTGGCTCCTCCATAGCACTATTGAAAATGTTATCTAAATCAGTGTTCTTCAACCTTTTTACACCCGTGGACCGGCAGAAATAAAAGAATTATTTTGTGGACCGGCAAACTACTAAGACCGAAATAAAAAAACACATTTTTGCCCGTCTCCGCAAGCTCGGTCCCCACAAACCATCTGATCCCATCTGCACAAGCCTCAGTTATGATTTTATATTGAACGTATTTTATTAAAGTATAAAAAGAAACAATATTCTGTACAATTGTCATTTTATAAATATAAATATTCAGAGCAAGGACCAACAAAACCCCTGTCTCCCCTCCCCTTCACATATATCCCCTCTACTATCAAGAAAACTGAACAAGCCAAATTATTACAGAATGCTACACAGAAATATCATGCTAACAGAATACTGCAGTCACACGATAGGAATAGTGTTAGGCTTTGCAGTCCCCAGTTATGTCTCTAGCAGGATATATATTTCAAATCTGATATATTGTAATGACAAAATAGAAATAAAATGATTTTTTTCTACCTTTTGTGGTCTCTGCTTTCATCTTCTTTCCACTCTTCCTTCCAGCGTCTGCCCGTTCCATCCACTGTCTGGCCTCTCCTCCTTCCATATGTATATGACTTCTTTCTATGCCCCTCTCTCCTTTCCATCCAGCCTGTGCCTCCTCTCTCCTTTTTACATCATTCATTCCAGCTTCACTGCTTTCTTCATTTTTATCTCTCCTACACCAGATCTAGCATATTTATCCCTCTCTCATTTCTCTGCTGACCCCCTTTCCAGCATCAATCTCTCTCTACTTTCTCATTCCTGTCTCTCCCCTTTCCCTCCTCTAATCTCCCTGCCAGCTGTTTCCTTCCTTTTTTCCTTCTCCCTTCCCTCCTCCTCCCTATCCAACAGTAGCTCTCTTCCCATCCCTTTCCCTCTTCCCCTCCCAGCAGCATCTCTCTTTCTACCTCCAGGTGCAGTAGCAGCTCTCCCTTTATCCAGCAGCTTCCCAGCTTCCAACAGTGGCTTCCTCTCCTTCCAGCAGCTCTCAGTACTTGCCTGCAGCAGTGATTTCCTTAGGCAGCCTTGGGTCGTTGCTGCCTCTGAGGAAGGGGAAGTTGCCAAAGTGAATCACTGCCCTGGTAAGTACAGAGCTGCTAGGAGAGGAGACAGCCACTGTTGAAGGCTCCCTGCACATTCGCGACCCCCCCTCCCCTCCCCCGGCAAAAACAGCTTTGCACCGCAGGCCCTGCCGCCCAAGACGAGCCGGAGGCCCCTATCCGCCGCATCCTGCACGTGGGCAGAATCTCAGCACAGACACTGCTGATGGCCCCAATCCACACGCTGCCCCCCACCGCGCACGCTGACCATCTCCCTTCTAATTGCAGCTTCCCCGCGGCCCTCTTCGGCGACTCGGTCGGGGCAGCGATCAAGACAGGCTGCCGACATCGGGACCTTCCCTCTCTGAGTCCCGCCTATTTTGTTTCAACTTCCTGTTTCCGCATAGGCGAGACTCGGAGGGAATGGCTGACGTCAGCAGCCTGTCTTGATCGCCCGAGGCTGGGAGGAACAGAAGATTTCCCCGAACATTACCAGGGCAGGAAATTTAACAGCGTTCATCTTGCCGGTCCTGTGCGGACCGGCAGGAATTTTCAGCGGACCGGCACCGGTCCGCGGACCGGCGGTTGAAGAACTGTGATCTAAATGATGTGAAAGGGCCACCACTTTTCACCAGATCAGCAAGTTAGTGGTTGATCCCCACGCCAGCCAGCAGGCCACCCATCCAGCTATCTACTATGTTACTATGCATGAAATTCTGATAGGTAACAGGTCTCACACTTAAAGAACTGCAGACAATGAGTTTGAGGCAGGAAGAAGAAAACTGAATTACCAACTGCAATGGCTGTCTTATCTCTTCCTTCCTGGAGACACATCCTCTTTGTGAGAGGTTGTTTTAGATATGATACTGACGTATACTCCTTGCTTATTTTAATTCTTCCCTGTGAGCTTTCTTTTTATTGCTCTAAAAGGCAACTTATTTGCTTATTCTTTTAATAGTGATTACATATATACTTTTTGTATAATACACAGAGCTGTCAAAACACTAAAGATGAATCTATAAAAACAATGATCCATTTGCATGACGATCTGTCACAGAAGGAGAGTTATATACATTATAATTAGAAAAGATGTGCATGAGGGAAAGTTGATAGATGTATATGATAATAAAATTCTGGTTTCCACTTATATCTTGTCAGAATAAGAATTAGCTATGCATAAATCTCTGGAACATAAGAATAAGAAAGGTCAGGGAGCAAGCCCCAAGGGATAGGAAAATACCTACTGTACCTGACTGTAATTCACCCTAAGAAAGGTGTGAGCTAAATCCAAAACATGCTTTTTTTCTGCAATTTGGAATTGGAAATCGGAATGCCCTTCTGTGGGATGTAGTGGAGATGAAAATGATAATGGAATTTTAAAATGTGTGGGATAAACACAATTCTTAGTTCCATTCTCTATGGAAAGAATGGAACTAAGCAAACATAGCAGTGATTAGATTGCAACTCTAGCAATTGGGAAGTAAAGCCAGTGCTGGACAGACTTCTATTGTCTGGGCCCTAATCATGGCTTGACAGATGTAGATGAGCTGTTGCTGTTAACAGCAATCAGTAGTTGGGGAGCAAAGCCTAGTGCTGGGCGAACTTCTACGGTCTGTGCCCTGAAAATGGTAAGGATAAATCAAAATCAAGAATGTATATGTAGTATCACATCATACCTTGTGTTATGAGTTTATCTTGTTTGGACAGATTGGATGGACCATACATGTGTTTATCCGCCATCATTTGCTATGTTACTATGTATGAAATTCTGATGGGTAACAGTTCCCACACTTAAAGAACTCTATGCAATGAGTTTAAGAGGCAAGAAGAAGAAAAGCCCCTTTGGTTGATGACTCTTAAATAGAAGATTGTACAGAGCTGGTTGGAAAGGAGGAGGGGTAGCTTTATATGCGAAAAACAACATTAAAGAAGTTGAGATGCAGGGGTCCTGGGAAGAGGAAGAAGTGATATGGATTGTCTTAGAAAGAGAAGATAGAACACCCATTCATGTGGGTGTTGTTTGCAGACCTTTGATACACACAGAGAAGTTAGACAAAGATTTGGTCATAGATATCCAAAATTTGAGAATGAAGGGGCAGATGCTGTTACTGGGGAATTTCAATCTGCTGGATGCAGATTGGAAGGTCCCGTCTGCGGAATTGGAAAGTAGCAGAAAGATTATAGATGCTCTTCAGAGTGCACTGTTGAGTCAAATGGTGATGGAACCTACAAGGGAAGGGTTTACGCTAGATCTTGTGCTCACAAATGGAGCCGTTGTTTCCAATGTCAGGGTAGGTGCCCACGTGGCCAGTAGTGATCATCACACTAAATGGTTTGATGTAAGGGCTAAAGTGGAATGTGGCCACACAAAACTCAAAATCCTGGATTTTAAGCAAGCTGACTTTGTTAAAATGGGGGAGTACCTGGAAAAAAGAGCTGAAGGGTTGAGAGCACATAGAAACAGTGAGAAAGGTGTTTATGCTTCTTAGCTTTCTTACGAGTGTGCCCTGAGGGAGGCAGCACCAATAAAGCAGATGCAGAACGAGGTGTTGATTCCATTGGTGCCGGTACCAATACAGAATATTGAAAGTTGGCGTCAAGAGTCTGCAGACATCCTCAATGCAGACAGAGTTGTTTTGCAAAGTTTTTGTACTGCAGTTGTCTTCTTTTGAGCGACCTCTTTTGCAATTTAGAGCAAAGCGGGAAGAAAATATCATGGTGCTCTGGACCTAGACACTGGACAAACCAATTATGTAGGTCTGCAGCCAAAATGGTCCTTTGATATCAGGTGCATCGCTTGAAGCCACTTAGAAGCTTGGACATGGAGGGGAACACTGCTGATGCAAGATCAAAGGAATCTATGGTCCGGGGAGGTCGAGTAGATGGTGACCTGAAAAAGGCTCGACACTCACCAGCTGAAAACAGACTCAGAGCCCAAAGGTCCAGATAACACCTGCTACAGGTGAGTAACTATGTTTTCTATCTTCACCAAGGAAAATCTAGGAGTGGGACCTCCATTTGCTTTAAAGGTACATCTGAAATTGAAGTTGATATTACAGCATTTACTGAAGAAAATGTTTATGAAGAACTTGAAAAACTGAAAGTGGAGAAAGCTATGAAGCTGGATGGGATCCATCCCAGAATCTTGAGAGTGTTCTGAGATGTTCTGGTGGATCCTCTTAAAGATTTGTATAATAAATCTTTGGAGATGGGGAAAATTCCATAGGATTGGAGAAGATGTGGTCACTCTTCACAAAACAGAAACAGAAAAGAAGTGGGAAATTATAGGCTGATAAGCCATACTTTGGTGGTTGGAAAGGTAATGGAGGCGAAACAATGTGACAAGATGGTGGTTGTTGTCCAAAGAATGCTGGGCTGCATAGAAAGAGATGTAACCAGCAGAAGAAAGGAGGTGTTGATACCCAGGTGCAAATCATTGATGTCCAGTTTTGAGGCCGTATATCTTCAAGGATGTAAAAAGACGAGGCAGTTCAGAGGAAGGCAATGAAAATGGTACAGGGTATGCGCCATAAGACATATGAGAAGAGACTGGAAGACTTGAATATGTATATGCTGGGAAAAAGAAAGGAGAGAGAGAGATGATATGATGCAGACCTTTAAGTACTTGAAAGGTATTAATATTCATCAAGCCTCTTTCAGAGATGTAGGAGCAATAGAACCATCAGGCATTAATGGAGATTGACTCAGAAATAATGTCAGGAAATACCTTTTTACAGAGAGGATGGTGGATGCATGGAACACCCTTCTGAGAGAGGTGGTAGAGTCTAAAACTGTGACTGAATTCAAAAATGTATAGGATAGACTCGGGGAATGCTTTATTTTTAATATTGGGCTCCCTGTTTTTAATATTAATTGAAAAGAAAAAGTATATGACTGGTTGACCTTCTTATCAAAGTGAGTATGATCATTCCCATATTATTTTGTCCTCTGAAAATGAATAGAAGCAAGCATTCAGATTTTATCTAGCAACTGGTGTAAAAGAAGATATTCTCTAGCTTTTCTTAGCACAAAAACAACAACGTTATTTATTGCCACCTGACAAGGATATTTGGAGCATATCAGAGGAGGCACCCATAACATTTCAGGATAGCATAAGTTTATGCCAGAATGCTGCCACAGCCATAGAACCTTCCTTCCACTGCAAGTGATTTTGATACTTACAGATTTTTATGCTTGAGGAAACAGTCATTTTTGTGAAATGACATTTGCAAAATAATTTGAGTGAATTTCCTTATTTTTAATCATTGGTTGTTGTTTCTCACATTTGTGCATTTTTTTTTTTTTTTTTTACAGAAGAAATCTTAAAAAAACATAAGTAGTACTGTAATGGTGAGACCAAAGTGATGGCACAAAAGGAAGACGCATTCAGATGCTAAATACTTTTCATATTTTTGGCTTAATTATGGGGACATGTAAAGCCAAGACAGATAGCCTTTCATCAGGACCTTTAGAGTACCTCAGAATCAAAAAATTACCATTTATAGCCCTTGCATAACACCAAATACTTCTTTCATTGGGCAACCTTGCTCCAGGGTAGTCAGAGAACCCCCGCCCCCCCCATGCAGCCTAATTGTCACCAGTCTGGGCTTAACCCCAGTGTCATAGAAGCCAACTTTTTGAAAATGATTGGAAGGTATTGAACTCTAACTCCAAACAAGTTTCCCCTTGCACTGTAAAGTAAAATAAAAATCTGGTAATGAATGACCATCCTATATCTAAATATCAAGAGCAGGGCAGGTAATGTGGGCTTGGGGAATATTTATGTAGCCAAATCAAAAGCTAGGGTCTTGCCAGTCTTTCATCTCCCTTGCTCCCTTCGGCTTGTCAGCATCATTCTCTCTTTCTCCATTCAGGCCATCCATAGCAGTTTACCTGAACCAGCACATCTCCCCTCAGCACATCTACATCACACTCTTTTCTGCCCAATTTTTCATTTTCCCTTAATTTTCTTCTTGCACCTCCTTGTCCTCTTTTCCACCTCCCTACTTCCTCTGCACCTTTTAATTTTTCTCCTCCTGCACAGGCATAATTTGTTGTTATATATTTGGGGTCATGGAATGTAATAGCTCTCTGCCTGTTCCACTCCTTACATCTTTTTAGCCTTATGCATCTTCCCTTAACCCAGCTCCTTTAGCCAGTTGCCTTTCCACGCACCCATCCCTTCACTACATCTTACTCTCCTGTACACAAAAGATTTCCTTTCATTGGTATATTTAACTTATCTTCAATTTCTGATTCCCTACTGACCACAGGCTTGGATCATTTCCCTTCTCTGCTCTTCTTGGCATCAAGCACATTCTCATCTAATCTATAATTTGTGGATCGCATAGTGCCTATATAAGTTCAAGGTGATTTGCAAAGTTAAAGAACCCATACAATAAATGGAGAATGTACATTGAAAAGACTCCATTTGCATAAAGTGCAGGTTAAAGATCCTTACAATCTCCGGAGCTAGCAATTACATACTATTTAGAGTAGAACAAATTATTCAATATAGTCAACAATACAAGGCTGAAATAGGTTAAACGTCATTGAACAGATATTCAGTTTGGTCCGAATGCACAGTTCAAGGTAATAATTGAGTGATTGAACCCAGCAGTTTTCGGTACAGAAATATCTTCGGCTTTCTTCTGAATTTTAGATAATAGGATTCTTTTCTTGTGTCTGGTAGCAGATTGTTCCAAGTTTTGAACGGACAATGAGCACTCCACTGAAGAACACTGATGTAAATCCAACTTGTTTATTTCATAAAAGGACACAAGCAGAAGCTGTGGATCCGACACAGCACTGTGTTTCAGCGTCTGAGGAACGCCTGCATCAGGGATCACTAAACATAAAAACATAGCAACATATTAAAACACATCATATAAAAATTAAAATTTTTAATTTTTTTTTCCTAAGCCATACAAGTAAATACCAGAGGCCAATCAAGTAAATAAATAAATACATATAAATATAATGAATGATACATATATCAAAGATAACATGATAATATTTATACAAATACCTAAAAATGGAACCAAACCTGTGCTGTATATGTTCACAGATAACAGGTCTGGGATAAAACAAAGTTGTGTAGTAAAAATATGGAAATAGGACCATCAAAATACCATATTTCATCAGGAGAAAAACTCTAAAAACTACAGCATAACATAATATTTACATAGACAATAAAAGAGCACAAAACATGTAGCTGCGTGAACAAACTTCAAAAGCTATTTGATTGAAAGAACAAGTTTTGTAACAAGATAGCAACTATACAGGATGTTAATGCAGAAAATCTCAAGTGTATCACTACATAACTTTGTAACAAAATAGGAACTTTATAGAATGTTAATACAGAGAATCTCGATTGTAACATTTCATGCATTGTAAAACCTGAACCGAAGAAAGAGGAAGGTGAGTATAAAGAGAGATATGAAAAGCCACAGGTAAGGAGAAAAAGTAGGAAAAAAAAAAAAAAGGAGGGGCCAAGAAAAAAGAAGGAAAAGAGAGAGAAAGAAAGGGAGGAAGAGGGAAGAAAAACCACACCAAAGGAAAATAAGCCAAAAGAACACAGAAGAAAATTGGAGGACAACAAAGAAGGAAACTCTCCCGTCAGCATAGCTGTAAGGGAAAACCCAAAATGCTAAAAGTGGCACCAATAAGGTTAATGATACAGCAAAAACTATTGGAAAAAACAGAACACCAACCCAAAAGGAAAATATGTACAACTATATGAAAGAACCTGCTGTACTGCACAATTAAAAGCGTATAAGGATACTGATACAACTGCGTGGCAGAAAAACCTGCAATAGCAATGCCAGAAATAGGGGCAAGAAATGCTGAACAAGTGTATAAAGAAAGAAATGCACCTCAAGCCATATTGAAAAAGCACAGAAACTGAGTAAAATCAAATAAACCATGAAATGCCAGAGTAACCAAAATCACAGAAAAGCTATGGAAGCATTTTCAAAAAGGAAGCCACCATTGCTAAAAGTATTTAAATACCCAGAGGAAACCACATCCATAAAACAGAAAAATAAGTAAAACCACCAAAAAAAGGAAGAAATACTTCTGAAATAAAAAAAAATGCTAGAGATAATCAAAGCAATTATATAAGTTATAAATTAAACTTAGTTGAGAACTGATAACATATAATATATAAGAACTGATTGACAGGAAGGCGGGACTACTAGGTCCACATGAAGAACAAGTAGAACAGTGCACATAAAGCTTGTTGATGAAAAAAAGGGAAAAGCAAACCAAACAGGAAAGTAAAACAAAACCTCATAGAACATACTGAACAAGCATTATATGAACAACGGGAAAAAGGGGGATGAAAACAAAAGAAAAGGAAAAGCTAGAGAAAAAAGGAAAAAAAAAAAGGGGGGAAGCCTTAAAGAATGGATGAAAATCAAGTTCTAAATTAAATCCATGAGGGATTACTGTATCAAATTGAAAAATAAATTTTTGTTCCTCCTTGCAAAGTATATTATTCAAATCACCTCCTCTGCTACTGCTGTTAATAACTTTAAGTACAAAAAACTTATTGTCCTCTATGGTATGCCCTTCCTTAACCCAATGCAGCCACGATGTTCAATCAGGCGAGTCTTGACTAACCGTTTTGTTTTTCCTATATACAAAAGGTTGCAGGGACATAAAATCTCATAGATCACCTGAGCAGTATTGCAATCTGAACTATGCGATCCTTTTATCAAGCTGCGGTAGGGGTTTAATACGCATAATACCGCACGTTAAACCACCTGCCGCGCTAGCTGCTAACATCTGCATTGAGCAGGCGTTAGTTTTTTTAGCCGGCTGCGGGGGTTAGCGCGTGATGAAATGTCCGATGTGCTAACCCCACTAGGGCGCGGCTTGATAAAAGGACCCCTATGTCTAAGGGTAAAAACATTCCTAGTCTTAGGATGTACAAATTCTGAGATTTCTAAACAATGTCTGCAGACAGTACATCTACCGCATTTGCGACGGCCCCATGGGGTCAAAGTATTAACTACTGGAGTTGGCAACAAAGATGGAACTAGATGTTCCTTCAAGTTCTTCTGTCTGGAGTATGCAACCAGGGCAGGATTAATTCTTTGAGGGCCCTAGGCACACAAGTACACTGGGCCCCCCTGGCCTTGTCCCACCCCTGCCACACCCCCATTTATCTGTTTTCTTATTTAGTTCTTTATTTCTACTTGTATTTCTTTCTTTTTTTAATTCAAAACAAACAAAGATTAGCATACTAATGCACAGTTTTTCTTCTATGCCACCCCCAAACATCTCTGAACACATTCCCCTTCCAAATATATTGTAAAGCAGTAATTCTATCCAAAATATAAGTCTATATTAATAACCATGTTTACAAAGCCTCTCAACTGCCTCACTCTACGTCAACCAACTGTAACCCATGTATAAACTGTAACCCATGTATAAACAACCAAATTTGTAACTCCTTTAGTACGTTCCACTCCATGTATTTTAACTTGTAACGAAACAACAAGGCAAGCGGTCCACCAAAGAATCGAACATGAAACAAAAGAAGATCAGTAGAAAAAAAGGACTTTCAAATCAGGTTTATTCAAGGTGCTCCCAAGAACCATGCCCGATGCATTTCGTCAAACAAGGCTAGTCAACGCTAACAGAAAACCATGTCTTTCATACACACAGAATACAGATACACCCTCACCCAGTATGGAATAAGTAATCAGAAACTAAAAACAGAAATATGTAGATAAAGGTTAAACTGAACCGCCAAGAAGCCAAACTGCAAACAGTGAAGCAGCACAGAAACAATGACACATAGCCCCCTAATACTCTACTCTGCAAAATATAAATATAGCAGATGTAAATTTGAAGAAACTGACACCTTTTTGATCACTATTGAAAATAAAATCATTTTTCCTACCTTTGTTGCCTGGTGATTTCATGAGTCTCTGGTTGCACTTCCTTCTGACTGTGCATCCAATCTTTCTTTCTTTCTTTCTTCCTCCTGCATACTTCCTCTCCTCCAGACCTCATCCCAACCAACATCTCTCTCTGTCCTTCCATGAGTCCAACTTTTCTTCCTGCCTGCCGCCTGCCACCCAACACACTCCATTCCCTCCTCCAACTTTAAACTTTTTCTTCCTCTCTCCCTGCCCCCTCCCCTTTCTTTCTTTTTTTCCTTTCTCTCTCTCCCTGTCCCCTTCTTTCTTTCTCTCCCTGCCCCCTCTTTCTTTCTCTCTCCCTCCCTCCCTCCCTGCCCCTTTCTTTCTTTCAGGCTTTCTTTTTTCTGCCCCTCCCCATTCTTTCTTTCTCTCTCTCCGCCGCTGCTGCTGATTTCGCCAAGCCACCACCCTCGATTTCCCCCTGCTTCCCCGATGCAATGGGCTCACAAGCCTTCCTGCCTGACGTCAATTCTGACATCGGAGAGGACGTTCTGGGCCAGCCAATCATTGCCTGGTTGGCCCAGAACTTCAGAATTGACGTCGGGAAGGGGGGGGGGGGGAAGGGAGGAAGAAGGCAGGAAGAAAGCAGATGACCATCGTGGCTCAAAAGAGAAATCAAGGGCCCGGGGCAGCTGCTCTCCTTGCTCCCCCTTAATGCCGGCCCTGCCTGACAATTTAACTGAGAAGGGAGGCGTTCTGATACAATGGGGAGAGGAGGCGAGGCAAGTGATTGCTTCTCCCCTGCAGCCAAAATTGTCCTTTTCAGAGGGGCCCCGACACACAGCGGCTGCCCCGAAGTTTTCCTTCTGCTGTAACTTCCCGTTTCCGACAGGGCAGATTGCAGCAGAAGGAAAACTTCGTGGCAGCCGCCATGTGTCGGGGCCCCTCTGAAAAGGACAATGTAGAAGTTCAATGAAGAAGTTCGGACCATGTGGCCCCCTGGATCTGTTGGGCCCAGGGCAGTTGCCCTGTTTGCTCCCCCCTTACGCCGGCCCTAGGACCCCCCTGACAATTCTGGGCCCTAGGCACATGCCTCCTGGGCCTATCCTTTAATCCGGCCCTGTATGCGACAACAAGGCGCTTATCTCTAAAACAAGTATGTCCTTCCAGAATGTGCCAATGCTGTCTAATAATCTTCTGAATGTCATTTGTCAAATGCAAAATTTTCAATGACCAAACAATGTCTGGTGGTGCTTTTGGTGCTCATGATGTAAGTAAATCTACCCTATGATATGTATTTGCTTTCTTAAAACCCTCTCTTATACATTTATCTGGGTAACCCCTATTATCCCAGGACAAGCAGGCAGCATATTCTTAACACATGGGTGACGTCACCGACGGAGCCCTCGGTACGGACCTTTTAACTAGAAGTTTCTAGTTGGCCGCACCGCGCGTGCGCGAGTGCCTTCCCGCCCGACGGAGGAGTGCGTGGTCCCCAGTTTCTTCGTTTCCGCGGAGCGAAGAAGACGCGTGTATTTTTTCAACGGCCGTTGAAATCACTTTTTGCCTTCCCGCTCGCGCTTTTGTTATATTTTTTTCTTCCTCTACCTCCGGGTTTCCTTTTTCTTTCAATTACAAAAAAAAAAAAAAAAAAAAACTTTGATTTTTATTGTTTCTTTCGTTTTTGCCCCGGCGGGGCCTGTTGCCATTATACAGGCCTCGGACTTCGATTTTGCGGAGGCTATCTTCCCCTTCATGCCCCCGCAGGTCGGTTTTAAGAAGTGCCAGCGGTGTGCACGCCCGATCTCCGTTTCTGACCCACACAATTGGTGTTTGCAGTGCCTGGGTCCGGAGCATCGGGCAGATTCTTGCACCCGCTGTGCCACTTTACAAAAACGTACTCTTAAAAACCGAAGAATCCAGCAAACCCTGCTCTTCGGCTCCGAGTCGGCGATGGATTCATCACCCTCAGCGGCGGTACCGCAGAAATCGGCACCGTCCAGCTCGACACCGACCGATCCCGCATCGGCGCCACTGGCGCCAGGTAAGCCGGCTAAGAAGCCTTCCTCTTCCCTCGAGCGCCCTCCAGCTACGGTGACGACACCGTCCATACCGGCATCGCACCGGTCCCGTAAACGCTCCGCCCCGATAACGGTGAGTGCCTCGTCATCGGCCTCCTCATCGCCGGGGCGTGGAGCGGCATCCAAGGAACCGAAGAAAAAGAAAGCGGTTCCGATGCCACCCCTGGATGACCGTATCTCGGCCATCCTACAAACTCAGCTTCAGGAGCAGTTGAAGAAACAGCTTGAACAACTGCTACCCTCTATCCTGGCACCGCTCCTTCCGGTACCAGACCGGCCCGAGCCCCGCACCGAGCCCCCGGTGTCCACTCCTTCGGTACCGGTAAACACCTCGATGCCGATCCTTTCGGCACAACAACTTCCTGATGATCCTGTGGTTCATTCTCGAACCACAGTGGATCCTGCTCGGCACCAGGCGGTACGGCACTCCTCTCGGGACCGAGAACGACGCCGATCGTCCTCCCCTGGTGCCGTTTCGGTGCGCTCTGGTAAATCTTTGTCCAAAACTCACCACACCGCACCCTCCACCCCGGTGTCCCGACACGCACCAGAGGTCAGGGATCCGGATTTATGGGAGGAGACTCCTCTCGGTACCGAGGAGGATCCCTCCTCATCTGATGAGGAACCATCGGCGCCTGATGCCTCCTCTAAACCTGAGCAGTCTTCTTTTTCTAAATTTCTGAGGGAAATGTCTGCTGCTCTGTCACTTCCCCTTGAATCTGACTCCAAAAAGTCCCAAGCCTTTTTAGAAGCCTTAGACTTTGAGCAACCTCCTAAAGAGTTCCTCAAACTTCCCGTACATGACATCTTACGGGAGACATTCTACAAAAATTTGGAAAATCCCCTCACGGTACCGGGAGCTCCCCGTAAACTGGACAACCTTTACCGTGTCATCCCTATTCCAGGATTCGACAAATCTCAATTGCCCCATGAGTCCCTTCTGGTGGAATCCACCTTAAAAAAGACTCAGGGCTCCAGTGTCTATGCCTCTACCCCTCCTGGCAGAGAAGGTAAGACCATGGACAAGTTTGGCAAGAGGCTTTACCAAAATGCCATGCTTGCCAACAGGGCAAACAACTATTCCTTCCATTTTTCCTTTTATCTCAAACACTTGGTCCAACAGCTGTCTGCCCTCCAGAAGTACCTTCCTGAGCGCAAGGTCCCGCTATTCCAGCAGCACATATCTGGCCTTCTCCAAATGCGCAAGTATATGGTCCGCTCGATCTACGACTCCTTCGAGCTCACCTCTCGGGCCTCTGCCATGGCTGTAGCCATGCGTCGCTTGGCCTGGCTCAGAGTCTCCGACCTGGACATCAACCACCAGGACCGCCTGGCCAACGCCCCCTGTCTCGGGGATGAGCTTTTTGGAGAGTCACTGGATTCCACCACCCAGAAACTCTCCGCCCATGAGACTAGGTGGGACACCCTAATCAAGCCGAAAAAGAAGGCTCCGCCTGCTCGACCCTATCGGCCTCAATCATCCTACCAGCGGAGGTTCTCAGCCAGGCCACTCAATCCGCCTCCCCAACAATCTCGGCGACCCCGTCAACAGCAGCACCATGCCCAGGCTCGGTCTCAGGCCACCCAACCCTCCAAGCCTCCTCAGCCTGCTAAACAATCTCAGCCCTTTTGACTCTTCTCTCCAGGGCATAGCCAGTCATCCACCCTCGCTGCCTCTTCCACAGCCTATCGGGGGTCGTCTCACCATTTTCTCAAGCCGTTGGGAAGTCATCACGTCGGACCAGTGGGTCCTCAACATCATCCGCCACGGCTACTCTCTCAACTTCCAGACTCTGCCCCCGGACAACCTTCCCGTAGAGTCTGCTTCAAACTCATCTCAAACCCCCCTCCTCCTGAGGGAGGTTCAATCCCTCCTCCTTCTCAATGCCATCGAAGAAGTACCTCCAGATCAACGGGGGCAGGGATTCTACTCCCGCTACTTCCTGGTACCCAAAAAGACGGGAGACCTCCGTCCCATTCTCGATCTCAGGGACCTCAACAAGTGTCTGGTCAAGGAGAAGTTCAGAATGCTCTCCCTTGCCACGCTCTATCCTCTTCTTTCTCAACACGACTGGCTATGTTCCCTGGACCTCAAAGAGGCCTACACTCACATCTCCATCAATCAACATTCTCGCCGCTACCTGCGATTCCAGGTACTGCACCACCACTATCAGTACAAGGTGCTACCGTTCGGCCTCGCCTCCTCACCCAGGGTCTTCACCAAGTGCCTTATAGTGGTAGCGGCCTTCCTCAGGTCTCACAACCTCCAGGTGTTCCCCTATTTGGACGATTGGTTGGTGAAAGCACCTACGTCTCCACTTGTGCTACAGGCTACTCATCACACCATCTCTCTCCTCCACCTCCTGGGGTTCGAGATCAACTACCCCAAGTCGCATCTGCTTCCCACCCAGCGACTTCAATTCATTGGAGCAGTTCTGGACACCACGCTAATGAGGGCTTTTCTCCCCTCCGATCGCAAGCAGACCCTGCTCCATCTCTGCCGTCAGGTACTCATGCATCCCTCCATTCCTGCTCGACAGATGATGGTCCTCCTGGGTCACATGGCCTCGACAGTGCATGTCCTTCCTCTGGCTCGTCTCCACCTTCGTACACCTCAGTGGACGCTCGCCAACCAGTGGTCACAGACTACGGATCTTCTTTCTCATCCCATCTCTGTGACATCATCTCTTCAGCAATCTCTCCAATGGTGGTTGAACTCCTCAAATCTTTCCAGGGGTCTACTTTTCCATCTGCCCCCCCACTCTATGATCATCACCACAGATGCGTCCCCCTACGCGTGGGGAGCTCACCTGGGAGATCTACGCACCCAGGGACTTTGGACCCCACAGGAGCGTCGTCATCACATCAATTTCCTGGAACTCAGAGCCATATTCTACGCCCTCAAGGCTTTCCAGCATCTTCTCTGTCCTCAAGTCCTCCTCCTGTGCACAGACAATCAAGTCGCCATGTACTACATAAACAAGCAGGGCGGCACCGGATCTCGCCCCCTTTGTCTGGAGGCTCTGCGCATCTGGACCTGGGCCACGGACCGCAATCTCTTTCTCAGGGCGGTCTATATCCAGGGCGAACAGAACTCTCTGGCCGACAATCTCAGCCGCATCCTTCAACCTCACGAGTGGACGTTGGACCCTCCGACTCTACTCTCCATCTTTGCTCGATGGGGCACTCCGCAGGTGGACCTCTTTGCAGCACCTCACAACCATCAGCTGCCCCAATTCTGTTCCAGACTCTTCTCTCCTCACCGTCTGGCCCCGGATGCATTCCTGCTCGACTGGAGGGATCGGTTCCTCTATGCCTTCCCTCCACTTCCTTTGATGTTGCGGACCTTGTCCAAACTCCGCAAGGACAATGCCACCATGATCCTCATCGCCCCTCGGTGGCCTCGTCAACACTGGTTCTCCCTTCTGCTTCAACTCAGCTCCAGGGAGCCCATTCCTCTTCCTGTGTTTCCTACTCTACTTACACAGCAGAATCAGTCTCTACTACATCCCAACCTGTCTTCCCTCCACCTGACAGCTTGGTTTCTCTCGGGCTGACCTCTCCGGAGAATCTATCTCAACCGGTCCGCCTCATTTTGGACGCCTCCAGGAAACCGGCCACTCTTCAATGTTACCATCAGAAGTGGACCAGATTCTCCTCGTGGTGTCTCCGGCATCATCAAGAACCCACCTCTTTGGCGGTGGAAACTGTCTTGGACTATTTGCTCTCGCTGTCCAACGCTGGCCTCAAAACCACTTCCATCAGAGTCCACCTCAGTGCCATCACTGCGTTTCACGAGCCTATTCTCGGGAAACCCCTCACGGCTCATCCTCTGGTTTCAAGATTTATGAGAGGGCTCTTCAACATCAAACCGCCTCTCAAGCCTCCTCCCGTCGTCTGGGACCTGAATGTGGTTCTCTCTGCCCTTATGAAACCTCCGTTTGAGCCTCTTGCCACAACTTCATTCAGGCTTCTTACCTGGAAGGTGCTTTTCCTAATTGCCATCACCTCTGCCAGGAGGGTTAGCGAACTGCATGCACTGGTTGCCGACCCACCGTTCACTGTTTTTCACCATGACAAGGTTGTTCTGCGTACCCACCCTAAATTCCTTCCCAAGGTGGTCTCAGCTTTTCACCTCAACCAGTCCATTGTGCTTCCCGTCTTCTTCCCTAAGCCTCACTCGCATCCTGGAGAACAGGCGTTGCACACGCTGGATTGTAAGCGTGCCCTTGCTTACTACCTTGATCGTACCAGAGCTCACCGAACATCCCCTCAGCTCTTTTTGTCTTTCGATCCCAACCGTTTGGGCCGTCCTGTCTCCAAACGGACACTTTCAAATTGGCTTGCTGCCTGTATTGCCTTCTGTTATGCTCGGGCCGGTCTCTCACTGGAAGGATCTGTCACGGCCCACAGAGTCCGAGCTATGGCTGCTTCTGTGGCTTTCCTCCGTTCCACGCCCATCGAGGAAATCTGCAAGGCGGCCACTTGGTCCTCAGTTCACACGTTCACTACTCACTATTGTCTGGATGCATTCTCCAGACGGGATGGACACTTCGGCCAATCTGTGTTACAAAATTTATTTTCCTAATGGCCAACCATCCCTCCTCCCTCTTTGTTAGCTTGGAGGTCACCCATGTGTTAAGAATATGCTGCCTGCTTGTCCTGGGATAAAGCACAGTTACTTACCGTAACAGGTGTTATCCAGGGACAGCAGGCAGATATTCTTAAGTCCCACCCTCCTCCCCGGGTTGGCTTCTTAGCTGGCTTATCCTAACTGGGGACCACGCACTCCTCCGTCGGGCGGGAAGGCACTCGCGCACGCGCGGTGCGGCCAACTAGAAACTTCTAGTTAAAAGGTCCGTACCGAGGGCTCCGTCGGTGACGTCACCCATGTGTTAAGAATATCTGCCTGCTGTCCCTGGATAACACCTGTTACGGTAAGTAACTGTGCTTTTTTGAATTTCTCGTGAAGAGTGATAGACTGCCGTGTATAGTCTTCATTGTCAGAGCAAATCTTCTTCAATCTTAAAAACTGAGAAAAAGGTAAATTTTTCTTTAAAGATTGATTATGAAAACTTTCATAATAAAGGAAAGCATTTCTGTCTGTTGGTTTCCTATACAAAGAAGTAGTGAATCTATGGTCTCCTTTCTTAATCATCAAATCTAAAAAGGAAATTGAAAGGGGGTCATGTTGCATTTGAAACTTGAGATTAGAATCACGTGTGTTTAACCAGACCAGAAATGCCTCCAAGGTATCAATATCACCCTTCCACAACATAAAAATGTTATCTATATATCTTCTATAGAATTGGACATTCTCTTTAAAAGGGTGATCTTGTAGATGAATAGATTTAAAAATTAGCAACATACAAATTGGAAATATTGGGTGCCATCGTGGCACCCATGGCAGTACCTTTGATCTGTTGATATATTTGATCTTGAAACATAAAATAATTCTTGGTGGGTGCTATAGTAGCCATGGGTTCTCTGTCCTGTTGGACTTTTTGGAGTTTACTATAACTATATCCGAGTCGTGATTCTCTGTGAACCATGTCTCTGTGATTGCCACTAAATCAAACTCAGCCTCTAAATCCAGAACCTTGTTTCTCATACTTTGAGCATTAGTATGTACTGCTTTCCAGACATTGTCCACTTTTCCCATTTGTGTAGAGCAGTGGTCTCAAACTCAATCCCTTTGCAGGGCCACATTTTGGATTTGTAGGTCCTTGGAGGGCCGCAGAAAAAAATAGTTAATGTCTTATTAAAGAAATGACAATTTTGCATGAGGTAACACTCTTTATGATTTATAAATCTTTCCTTTTGGCTAAGTCTTAATAATAATATTGTAGTTTATCGCTAAAGAGACATATGATCAAGAAACTGTTTTATTTTCCGAGGGCCTCAAAATAGGATGCATGTGGTCCCCAGGCCGCAAGTTTGAGACCACTGGTGTAGAGGTTTTTAGTGATTGACTTACCTGAAGGCTTATGCTTACCTGGTGATTTTGATCACCCTGCCCCAGCGATTCTAGTTTAAAGCTCTCTTCAGTAGGTTAGCCAGTCTGCTGCTGTAGACACTTCTTCCCTTCTTTGATAGATGCACAGCATTCCTGCACAGCAGCTTATATGAATATTTAGAGGCGCTTTTTAAGGTGCCATTATACTAAAACTTAGCACACACTGTAAAAGGACCCTTAAATTTTTATGGGGACCACCTGGGCTTAATATCAGGCCTAACTAAGCCTCTTGTGAAAGTACATCTTTGTTGTTAATTTGGCACCCCTTCTCTTCTCTCATTTGCGTATTTCCCAGGAAACATGCAATCTGTTGAATTTGCTGCTAGCTATCTGCATATGCAAACCTTTTTTTTTTTTTTTCCAGATGCCTTGTTTTTTTATTTATTGTGTCTTGGTTTACTTATCTGTGAGATCTTTAGCTTCCTCTTTTCCTTTTTTCCAGTATTAATCCTTCATTGCAAACTGAACACTGCCAGCATCCTCTTAGTCAGTTGTGGTTGAGTCTAATGAACCATAGCCATGTTAGTGGTCAGGGTAATTCTTGTTACATCTGTTTGACTGTGACAAAAGAACAAGTATTTCTCAGAGCCAGCTCCATTCACTGGATTAAAGAAAGACAGAGACTGTAGATTTCAATAGGAAAAAAAAATAGACTAAGGGAGAATGCAAAGAGATTTCTTCCTCCCCTCTTAAAGTCAATCAATTTGTACCTTTGCTTAATCTTTGTAAACCGCATAGAACTTCACGGTATTGTGGTATATAAGCTGTTATTATTATTATTATTTAAAGGGACAGGAGAAGCTCCAGCCCACTTAAATCACTTCTCCCTTCTTGCCGTACTCCCAAGATTCAGCAGCACTAAAGTGGGCAGTGCCACTGAAAATCGCCTGACAACCATCAAAAGTGCTGGATCCCCTTTAAGTCACTATTGGGTAAGAAATTTACAAACTAGTGTCCCAAAATGGTGAAACATTCATCAAAAACATGTTTAACCATCAAAAGTGGGCAGGTCAGGGGCAGTAATGAGGGAAGAATTAGGGAGGAGTCCAGAGTTATGTGGCTGCCAGCAATATTCACTGGGAGGAGCCAACCTAGATCTTGGGAAGGTTGGGGGTGGGAGGGCCTTGTTCTAAAGAGGGAGAGAGGAGGAGCTTTAGGTATTGTAGCCTAGGGGTAGGGGTAAGAAAGAGGGGTGCTGAATATCATTGGGAACCTATATAAGCTTCATCAACCATTCCCATGACATTTAGACCCTAATATTTAGTGCTTTGACATGGTACTGAATACTGGGGGCTAATTTTGCTGATGACCATTGCTGGCTGAATATTGGCTGGATTAAAAATAAACTGAGGTTATTATTTCTTACTTCTGCTTGTGATAAGACTGATAATTATATTTGGAGAATATCAGTAGCTTCCTTGGAAAAATGTGTTTGCTGGAATCCCTTCTGAGATTTTTCTTTCTAATATGTATTACAATGAAGATTAATTTACTCCATGTTCTCTGAAATATGTCTTTATTCACTTGTTACTACAGTAAAATGCAAAGCAAAACAGATACATGTCAAGATCAGTTAAGACAGCTGTAGCAGATATGTGTTTGTGATTCATTGGAGAAACTGCCTCCATTCTTTACTCATGATAATTTCACTTTCTAAAAATGGGAATTGATTCTTCCTACACAGCAAAAAGTATTTTTCAGTCTTATTAGGGAAAGGGGATGGGATTTGATACATCATCTTTCTGTGGTTACAGTCAAAATGGTTTGCATATTACATACAGGTTCAGTAAAATCTTGGTTTGTGAGCATAATTTGTTCCAAAACCATGCTTGTAATCCAAAACGCTAGTATATCAAAGCGAATTTCACCATAAGAAATAATGGAAACTCAGACGATTCGTTCCCCAACCCCAAAACTTTAATACTGTATGTACTTGTATTGCAAGACCTTGCTTGTTTATCAAGTTAAAATTTAATAAAATGTTTTGCTTGTCTTGCAAAACACTTGCATACCAAGTTACTTACAATTCAAGGTTCTACTGTACTTATTTTATACCTGTGACAATGGAGGGTTAACGGCACCTTTTACAAAGCTGTGATAATGATGCTGCCATACTAGATGAACTGAAGCCCATAGAAATTGAATGGGATTTGATGGCAGCATTAGAGAATGATACGGTGGCTGTTACTCGCGGCTAGCCAAGGGTAACCGAAATGGTGGGGGAGGGGGGAGTGCTCACTGCGGGTATGGGGACACGGCCATCCACCACCCCTGCAGTTAAGGGAGGGAATGCATGCAGTCACCGATCCCACGCGGCCCCCTCCCTCCTTCCTACATACCGGCTGCATCTATCTATCTCCCTCCCCCTTACCTTTGAGGCGCATTAGTGTAATTTGTGCAACCTGCCGGAGCCTGCATGAAGTTGCGTGCATCTGCGGGCAGAAGCTTCTCTTCTGATGCAACAGACTGAAGGGAGGTGGAGAGGAACAGACACTGAAGGGGGGTGGGGAGGAACCGACACTGAAGGGAAATGGGGAACAGAATGCTTGAGTACCTGATTGTAAAACCGCTTACATAACCTTGATAGGTGGCATATAAAATCCTAATAAATAAACTTAAAACAGAGAATGGTCAAGTTTCTAGAATCTTGTGGATTACAGGACCGGAGGCAACATGGATTCACTAGAGGTAGTTCTTGTCAGGAAAATCGGATCAATTTATTTGACTGGGTGACCAGAGAATTGGATAGAGGATGTGCACTAAATGTGGTGTATTTAGATTTTAGCAAAGCCTTTGACAGTGTTCCACACAGACATCTAATAAATAAACTGAGTGCCCTCGGGATGGGTCCCAAAGTGATCAAGAACTGGCTGAGTGGAAGGCGACAGAGGGTAGTGATCAATGGAGATCGCTCTGAGGAAAGGGATGTTACCAGTGGTGTGCCTCAAGGTTCTGTTCTTTTTAACATTTTTATAAACAATATTGCTGAAGGGTTGTCGGATAAGATTTGCCTTTTTGTGTATGATACCAAAATCTGCAATAGAGTAGACACGCTGGATGGTGTGAATAACATGAAGAAAGACCTGGCGAAGCTTGAAGAATGGTCTGAAATTTGGCAGCTAAAATTGAATGCTAAGCAATGTAAGATAATGCATTTGGGCTGCAAAAACCCAAGGGAATGGCACAGTTTAAGGGGTGAAGAACTTTTGTGCACGACAGAAGAGCAGGACTTGGGTGTGATTTTATGTGATGATCTTAAGGTGGCCAAACAGGTTGAAAAGTTGACGGCGAAAGCTAGAAGGATGCTAGGGTGCACAGGGAGAGGTATGGCTAGTAGGAAAAAGGAGGTATTGATGCCCATGTATAAAACTTTGGTGAAACCTCATTTAGAATATCGTGTACAATTCTGGAGGCCGCACCTTCAAAAATATATAAAAAGGATGGAGTCGGTCCAAAGGAAGGCTACTAAAATGGCGTATGGGGACAGACTTAAAGATCTCAATCTGTATAATTTGGAGGAAAGGCGGGAGAGGGGAGATATGATAGAGATGTTTAAATACCTACATAATGTAAATGCGCATGAGTCGAGTCTCTCATTTGAAAGGAAACTCTGTAATGTGAGGGCATAGGATGAAGTTAAGAGGTGACAGGCTCCAGAATAATCTAAGGAAATACTATTTTACAGAAAGGGTGGTAGATGCATGAAACAGTCTCCCGGAAGAGGTGGTGGAGACAGATTGTATCTGAATTCAAGAGGCTTGTGATAGGCACATGGGATCTCTTATAAAGAGATAATGGTTACTGCGGATGGGCCAACTAGATGGGCCATTTGGCCTTTATCTGCCATCATGTTTGTATGACTTGTAGTACATGTCTATTTAAACCTCCTGCTTAATATCATTGAGAGCACTCCAGGACCTCTAAAGGATTGCAGAAGTGATATATGTAAATAATTTAACATCATGTATTGAAACCAAAAATAGAAACCAGCACAATGCAATTTTAATTAAATTAAAGCTGATAGACACTGGTAGGGGGCCGAACTGTGATATACTGTGATAACACACATCTGTTCACTAATGTGCCTTAGATCAATTTACAATCCGATTAGGCACTCTATAATATCAATCAACTCAACGGTTTTTCAAAATATTGTTTAAATTTATATCATGCCTTATAAAGCAGCTTATAATAAAGTGGTACCTTGGATTACGAGCATAATCCGTTCCAGGACCATGCTCGTAATCCAAAATGCTCGTTTATCAAAGCAAGTTTCCCCATAGGAAATAATGGAAACTCGCTTTGATATGTTCCCCCCTCCTCCCCGAGGCCAGCAGTGCTGCTCTCCCCCCCACGAGAACCGGCATTGCTCCCCCCGAAGGCCCCCCCCCCCCGTGAACCGGCACCCTCCCCCCCGCGATCCGGCACCCCCTCCGCTTCGACCTGAGGTCCCCCCAACCCACCCGAACCCTCTTCTTACTTTATTGTAGCCTCCGCACCGGCACCAGCATGTCCTGTGCGTTGGTGCCAGTGCCCGAAGATCTGCCTCCTGTGATGGGCCTTGAGCATGTGCGCATGTGAGAGTTCACGTTCACTGTACTGCCATATAGGCATCATCTGCAGGCATAAGAGCTATTGGAGTGGTAGACAGGTGGGTACAATAGGTTTTGGGGGGCATTTTGGAGGATTCACCATATAATGTAGGGGGGTTATAGAGAAATGTGTATCTGACACCCTAAATGTGAAGTTCACAGCAGTGTCCCTTCGGGTGCTCTGCTACTCTGCTGGCATGTCTGTGTGGCCAGTCCATTAAAAATGCTGGCCCCTCCTACATGCAAATAAATGGCTTGGTAGGACCTTTTTTTCCAATAATGGCAAAAAAAGAAATACAAAAACACGTCTAGCTGGACCATTAAAAAAAAAAGAGAGAGAGAGAGAAAGATAGACAAATATCTTGCAGGTTGGAAAATGGACCTTTTCTGTCCCCCAATTTTTGGATATTTTTCTCAAAATGTCCAACGTCGGATTTAGATGTCCTATTGAAAATGCACCTCCATGTGAATCAAAAATTTTTCCTCATACATATTCCTACAATACAAGTGCATTTGTTTTCAGATTTCCATATATTTTAACCTGTTTTCATTTGAATGTAAGTTCTCTGATGCCGTCGTGATTCAGCACCCACTAGTGGAAGGGAATGCCCTAATGCTCCTACTGATCATATACCCCACTCCCATGAACCCTAAAATAAATGCATACTACTCCTACAAATGACAGTTTCAAATAAACGTGTCTACTCCCCAAATCACGTAATTACACATATGCATGTACCCCTCTCACTCATATATCCACACCTACTCACTCAGCACAATCTACTTATTTGCAGTGCTTCTAGCAGGCACTTTGCAAGTAAAATTATTCAAATCAAAACTGTTTTTGTTCTTTGAAGGTTCTAATTTTGAGGTGAATGCAGGAAGTGAAGATAAGCTTTGGAATTTGTCTCTCTAACTAGAATATGATGTTCTAAGATCCTTGTTTTAAAAGCATCCTCACCTTTAAATGGTAGGATTCAAATGTTTGGAGAGACCCAGATGTTTAAATGCCGTTTCAGGACAGAGGCTATTTAGACTCAGGGAATTTGAATAGGTCTTCATGACAAGGGGACATAGGGAGGGTGAGGAGAGGAAGTAGTGTGGGCAGGACAACAATACAGATGTACAGTATATTCCCTTTTCATATAAGGAATCTATATTTGCATTGGGAAACCTGAATATTGGAATTTATACCTGCTCCAAAGCACTTCTGTATTTGCTGTAGGAGTAGCTATAAATCCTGAGGTTATAAGTACTGTGGTATAAACCCCCCCCCCCCCCTCCGGTCACCTCTCAATTCCAATGTCACATTCTTAAGCTCTCCCTGACAGCACAACTAAGTCCAAACTAACAGTCACTTGATCCCCTCCAACAGCATAACAAAGTCTCTTGCCATCACCCGACCCCTTAACAGCACAAAACTCCTGCAATCACCTGAGCTCCTCAAAAGCACAACAGAGCCCCTTGCCAACAAAGTACAGATAAGCCCCCGTTCCATCAACTGACTCCCTGACAGTAAAACAAAGCCCTCACAGTACTTCTAGTAGTAGTATTACTGCTAAGGCTGAGCCTTTTATATATGGGCCTAGTGGCAAATTTAGCGGGTCTTGGACTCTGGGTGGGGGGTTCAGTCTGGGACATACTTCCACATGTCTGACTTATTCCCACATGTGGAGGCTTTCAGGGGAGGGACTGTCTTTGCTGGTGGGGCAGGCTTGTGTGATGGTCTTGGAAGCTTAGTTGTGCTGGTGGGGATGGGCTTTATTGAGCGGTCAGGAAAGGCTGGGGAAGGTAGAATTGGTGTGGGGGTGCTGATGTTGTGATTCGGGAGCAGCGATTTTAGAGAGCTGCTGCTACATTTTGTAGGAGGGGGAAAGTATGTTTGTTTTTTTTCTCATGTCCATCGTTTTAAAATCACTGATCCCTCTGGACACAGAGGGGCTCGAATGGTCAGCTCTGTTCTTATTTTAGAAGATCAAACTTTCATATAACATAAGAACATAAGAACTGCCATCTCCGGATCAGACCCATGGTCCATCGAGTCCGGCGATCCGCACACGCGGAGGCCCAGTCAGGTATACACCTGATGTAGTTTTAGTCACCCATATCCCTCTATGCCTCTCGTAAGGAGATGTGCATCTAATTTGCCTTTGAATCCTAGCACAGTGGATTCTTTAATAACCTCCTTTGGGAGAGCATTCCAGGCGTCTACCACTCGCTGCGTAAAGCAGAACTTCCTGACATTTGTCCTGGACTTGTCCCCCCTTAGCTTCAAACTAGAGAATGACACGGTGGCGGTTTACCCGCGGCCACCGCATTTTAGCCGCGGGTCACCCGCCGAAAACGGGGAAGAAAACTAGCAGTCGCTGCGGCGACGGGGACAAGGCCATTCACCGCCCGCGGGGCGGTGAATGGTCTTGTCCCCCGCAGTGAGGCATGAAGGATCGCGCGGTCCCCGCAGCTCACACCCGCCCGCCCAATCGATTCCAGTGTCCAGCCAGCTCTCTCCCCTCTTCTCACCCCAGTCCGCAGATCCTCCTCCTCGGCGACCCGCACGCTACCAGAGAGCCGCGCACACCCGCCGCTGCTCAGCCTCGATCTTCTGCTCTGACGCAACCGGAAACAGGAAGTTGCAGCAGAGCAGAAGATCGAACACTGAGCAGCCGCGCGTGTGCGGCTCCCTGGGAAAGCGCGCAGGTTGCCGAAAAAGAAAACCCACAAACCAAGGTGAGGAGAAGGGAGAGAGCCGGCCAAACACCAGGATCGACCGGGCAGGCAGGTAGTGGCCGCGGGGACCGTGCGATCGCTAGTGTTCCCGGCTCAAATTGGAAGGAGGGAGTGAAAGGAAAAAGGCTTATATGGATGCAGCGGGGACGGTGACGGGGCGGTGAATGGGATGGCAGTGGCGGTGACGGGGCAGTGAAAGGGATGGCGGTGACGGTGACGGGGCGGTGAAGGGATCGGCGGTGACGGGGCGGTGCAGAGGATGGTGGGCCGGTGACGGGGCGGTGACGGGGACAGATTTTTTCCCCGTGTCATTCTCTACTTCAAACCATGTCCTCTTGTCCGTGTCGCGTTGGACAATGTAAATAATTTTTTTTCCTGCTCTATTTTATCGATGCCTTTCAGCATTTTGAACGTCTCAATCATGTCCCCTCGCAGCCTCCTCTTCTCAAGGGAGAACAGTCCCAGTTTCTTGAGTCGTTCCTCATATTCCAAGTTCTCCATACCTCTTATTAGCTTGGTTGCTCGTCTCTGCACCCTCTCCAGCAGTTTTATATCCTTCTTTAGGTTGGGAGACCAATGTTGGACACAGTATTCCAAGTGTGGTCTGACCATTGCTCTATAAAGCGGCATTATGACTTTCTCCGATCTACTCGTGATTCCTTTCTTTATCATGCCTAACATTCTGTTTGCTTTCTTTGCCGCTGCCACGCATTGTGCCGACGGCTTCAGCGTCCTATCTATCAGTACACCCAGGTCCTTTTCTTGTTCGCTCTTACCCAGAGTTGCGCCTGACATTCTATACTCGTGTTCCTTATTCTTACTACCTAAATGCATTACTTTGCATTTCTCCACGTTCAACTTCATCTGCCATTGCTCTGCCCATTTCTCTAACTGATACAAGTCGCTCTGGAGTTCCTCGCTATCCTCCTGCGATCTGATTGCCCGGCATAGCTTTGTGTCGTCTGCAAACTTAATGATCTCACTGGATATTCCGTCTTCCAGGTCATTGATATAAATATTAAATAGGATCGGCCCAAGCACCGAGCCCTGGGGCACACCACTAGTCACTTTCTCCCAGTCTGAGAACTTCCCATTTATGCCCACTCTCTGCTTTCTGTTTTCCAGCCATTTGCCTATCCACCTTTGTATATCTCCCTCTATTCCATGGCTTTGTAGTTTCCTGAGAAGTCTTTCATGTGGAACTTTGTCGAATGCTTTCTGGAAGTCCAAATATATTATGTCCACCGGTATTCCACTATCAATTTGCTTGTTCACGGTCTCAAAAAATTGAAGTAAATTCGTTAAACATGATTTCCCTTTCCTGAACCCATGTTGACTGGGTTTCATCAAGTCGTGTGTATCTAGGTGCCGGACTATGCTATCCTTGATCAGTGCTTCAACCATCTTTCCAGGGACAGACGTAAGGCTCACAGGTCTGTAGTTGCCCGGTTCCCCTCTCGATCCTTTTTTGAAAATTGGAGTGACATTCGCTATCTTCCAGTCCTCTGGTATCTGTCCAGTTCTGATTGTCAGATTGGCAAGTTTTTGCAATAGCTCTCCGATTTCAACCTTCAATTCCTTTAAACCTCTCGGGTGAATTCCATCCGGTCCATATTAGATTTTTGGATCTTAGTACATGCACCTTCCTTCCTTGCATACACGTTTATTTTCCACATTGCTAAAGAGGAGAGTACATAGAATTTAACTGATCTTTTAATTCTTATTTAAAGGTTTTATATAACATTTAACATTAAAGCTTTAAATATATTTAAAGTGGTTCAGATTTAACTTAGCTTTAAGTTGTCAGCTCGGGGGTTCACTTCACCGACATACATGTTTCCCCGTAGCTGTATCAAGGTTAAACACCCCCTGAAAGCAAAAAATCAAATCTAAATCATCCCATAAAAAAAAAAAAAACAAGTTCATATACTTACTATCAATATTTAATACCTTTTGATTTTGTTTTTAGCATCTCCACCACTCTCTCACTGCATTTCTATTTTTGAAAATGGCGTTGTCTAGCTATATGGAATTTAAAGGGACAGAGATCGCACCGGCATTGTGGGGGGTTTGGGAGGATGTAACCCCCCACATTATACTGAAAACTTCACTTTTTCCCTAAAAAAGAAGGAAAAAGTAAAGTTTCCAGTAAATGAGGAGGGTTACAACCCCCCAAACCCCCCACAACGCTGGCGCGATCTCTGTTAAGTAAAGTGGGGGGGTTCCCCACCAACACCCCCGTCGGAGCCCCTTAAAATACTGTTTTTCTTCGGCGCGCTTCCGCCTTGCACTCAGTTGTCTGCGCTGGGTTGTCGGCGCGCCTTTGTCGTCGTGCGCTTTTGTCTATGAACCTTTATTTCCATCAATCTAGTTAATAGTACCACTAATTCAGTAGTTGTGTTGACATTCTCCCTCTTAAGTCCTATTATGTTGGGAAGTTTCCTAGCAATTTCAGCTTCTACCTATTATTTCATTGTAGCACTACCAGCTTTAT